>NC_037671.1:34396286-34696286 GCF_003255815.1 Theropithecus gelada
AAAAAAAAAAAAAAAAAAAAAAGAAGAAGAAGACTACAGTTAATGAATAAGCAATCGGCCAGGCGCAGTGGCTCATGCCTGTAATCCCAGCACTATGGGAGGCTGAGACGGGCGGATCACGAGTTCAGGAGATTGAGACCATCCTGGCTAACATGGTGCAACCCCGTCTCTACTAAAAATACAAAAAAATTAGCCGGGCATGGTGGCGGGCACCTGTAGTCCCAGTTACTTGAGAGGCTGAGGCAGGAGAATGGTGTGAACCCAGGAGGTAGAGCTTGCAATGAGCCGAGATCATGCCACTGCACTCCAGCCTGGGCAACTGAGCGAGACTCTGTCTCAAAAAAAAAAAAAAAAAATTAACAAGCAATCATGGTGCAATGTGATAAGACACCCGGGTGTTCTGAGAGTCCAGAGGAGGGCTCAGGGGCCCCGCGGTCTATGCCTCAACATTGGTGCTGGCTCTCCCTTGCCCATTTCTGTGCTTGCTTTTAGCCCCTAGTGTCTTGCCAGGACTCTAAATGTCTCTTAACTGGTCTTCCAGCCCCTACATACTGATTCCAGAATAATATTTCTGAAATGCAAATCAAATCATATCACTTCCTTGTCCAAAATTCCATATAGCAAATCGCCATATACACTGTAAATGCTGTTTCCTCCATAGGGCATTCTCTCCTTCCTCCCTGGTCTAGTGTCATTGTGGCCTCCCTTCCCTCCCCAAGCCCTGAAAGGTCCTGAACTCCTCGCAGTTCCTTTAATGTGCTCTGGGGTTTCATTGCTCACCCGGATGCTTGCCTCTCTTCCTTGTCAGGTAAACACTCATCTTTTCAGGCTATCTCAAGTTCCTTGATGAAACTTTTCTGAGCCTCTAGAGAGACCTAATATTCCCGTTTGTGTCCCTGTGAACTTTATATGGACTCCTATCTCAGCTTGTATCAGTCAGGATGGCTACGTCATGCTGCAGTAATAACCCTGGAATCTCAGTAGCTTAACACAACAGTTTTATTTCTCACTATTGCTGTCTGGTGGGTCAGTAGGAGTGGTGTTGGAGTCTCTGATCATCATAGTCACTCAGGCATCCAGATCACAGGAAGCTCCATCAAAAGAGGCTGCTGGAGTGTCTTGTGTTACATTGGCAGTTAAATACTTGTGCCTGACAGTAACAACACATGTGACTTCTGCTCTTATTTCACTGGCCAAAGCAAGCCAGTTAGGCCTCTTGCAGTGGCCTAACTTCAAGAGGGCTGAGAAATTCCATCCTATCATGTGCCTGGAGGGCAGAAAATGGGAAAATTCGTGAAGAGCCTCAACGCCTGCCTCAACTCGGTGTAGCGCTGACTGGCTCACATATCTCTCTCCCACTGGACAGTGGGGGAACCAAACATGTCACAGGGTCCCTGCCCTTCGGCAGTTTGTGATCCAGGGATGTGGAGAGACTAGTATATCGATGGATTATAACTCTGTGTTAATGTTACAGTCTGGGTTTGCTGGCATGGAAGGAGTTTGTGGAAGAAGGGCAGTAGTTTATAGGGAGAGGAGGATGGAAAGGGATGATCTTAATTTTGGTGACCTTGAGAGCAGAGCTGGAGACAGGACTTGGGCATAAGTAGTTAATTTAGGTGATCCCAGAAAGCAGAAGCCAGGCTATAGGGAGTGTGAGATCCTGAAGAAGGAAAGGCCAGTTTAAGAGAATGATGTAGGCCAGGTGCGGTGGCTCATGCCTGTAATCCTAGCACTTTGGGAGGCTGAGTGGGCGGATCACCTGTGGTCAGGAGTTCGAGACGAGCCTGGAGAACATGATGAAACCCCGTCTCTACTAAAAATACAAAAATTAACCTGGCATGGTGGCATGTGCCTGTAATCCCAGCTATTTGGGAGGCTGAGGCAGGAGAATTGCTTGAACCTGGGAGGCGGAGGTTGTAGTGAGCAGAGATTGCATCATTGCACTCCAGCCTGGGAAACAGAGCGAGACTCCATCTCAAAAAAAAGAGTGATGTCACTGTTGTGTGCAGTGTGGTTCGATTCCACCAGCCCTCCTGAGGAGAGAGCTGAATGTCTCCAGACGTTTTCCACTCGAAGGACAGAAGGCAGGAGCATCTGTCTACTACTTCCCACTCTGTAATGTTGCAGATTGACTCTGGGGCATTAGTTCCCTGCCTTTTTTTTTTTTTCTGAGATGGAGTTCTGCTCTTTTTGCCCAGGCTGGAGTGCAATGGCACGATCTCGGCTCACTGCAACCTCCACCTCCCAGGTTCAAGCGATTCTGGTGCCTCAGCCTCCTGAGTAGCAGGGATTACAGGTGCCTGCCACCATGCCCAGCTAATTTTTGTATTTTTAGTAGAGACAGGGTTTCAACATGTTGGCCAGGCTAGTCTTGAACTCCTGACCTCAGGTAATCCACCCACCTTGGCATCCCAAAGTGCTGGGTTTACAGGCCATGAGCCACTGCACCCAGCCAAAAGAAGAATTTTAAAACAATATCACCATAATACCATGATCACATCTAACAAAATTAACCACATTCCATGATATCTGCAATGCTGTTTATGCTCATATTTCCCTGATTGTCTCAGAAATACCTTTTTTTGTTTGTTAGACTCAGGTAAGCAAGGGTCACACATTGCATTTGGTTAACATGACTCCAGAGTTGTTCAATCCATTACAATTCCTCTTCCATTTTTGCGTGACAATTATTTGTGGTAGAAGTCAGATCTTTTGTTATTCCACATACTTTAAAAATGGAAACAGGCTGGGTGCGGTGGCTTGTGCCTGTAATCCCAGCACTTTGGGAAGCCGAGGTGGGCAGATCACTTGAGGTCAGGAGTTTGAGACCACCCTGGCTAACATGGTGAAACCCTGTCTCTACTAAAAATACAAAAATTAGCTGGGCATGGTGGCGGGTGCCTGTAATCCCAGCTACTCAGGGGGCTGAGGCATGAGAATTGCTTGGACCCGGGCGGTGGAGGTTGTAGTGAGCAGAGATGGCGCCACTGTACTCCAGCCTGGGTGACAGGGCGATACTGCATCTCAAAAAGAAAAAAAAAAAAGAAAGTCTCGGTGCGGTGGCTCACGTCTGTAATCCCAGCACTTTGGGAGGCCAAGGCAGGTGGATTACCTAAGGTCATGAGTTCGAGACTAGCCTGGCAAACATGGTGAAACCTCGAAACCTCGTCTCTACTAAAAATACAAAAATTAGCCGGTGCACTGGTGGGTGCCTGTAATCCCAGCTACTTGGGAGGCTAAGGCAGGAGAATTGCTTGAACCCAGGAGGCGGAGGTTGCGGTGAGCCAAGATCGCACCACTGCACTCCAGCCTGGGTGACAGAGTGAGACTGTCTCAGAAAAAAAAAAAAAAGAAAAGAAAAAAATTATGAGAACCATCAGATGTTTTATAAATGTGTAGTTCAAAAGAAACATTTTATTTTGGTAAAAGCCAAGAAGTGAAAGATAAATAGTTTTGCAGCCATAAAAAATTAAATCATGTCCTTTGCAGCAGCATGGATGGAGCAGGAGCTCCGACCAAATCCTAAATGAATTAACATAGGAACAGAAAACCAAATGCCTAATGTTCTCACTTTTAGGTGCGAGCTAAATATTGAGCACATATGGACATAAATATAGGAACAATAGACACTGAAGACTACTAGAAGTGGGAGAGAGGGAGGGAGTGTGGGTTAAAAAATTACCTAATGGGTTCTATGACTACCTAGGTGCAATATACCCATGTAACAAACCTGCACCTGTACCCCCGTATCTAAACTAAAAGTTGAAATTTTTTAAAAAGAAAAAAAGGCCTGGTGCGGTGGTTCATGCTTCTAATCCCAGTACTTTGGGAGGCTGAGGTAGGCGGATCACCTGAGGCCAGGAGTTGGAGACCAGCCTGGCCAACGTGGTGAAACCCCATCTCTACTAAAATTGCAAAAATTAGCCGGG
The DNA here is from genome assembly GCF_003255815.1 of Theropithecus gelada. Lineage (NCBI taxonomy): Eukaryota > Metazoa > Chordata > Mammalia > Primates > Cercopithecidae > Theropithecus > Theropithecus gelada. Next base: position 34,400,216 of record NC_037671.1, read on the forward strand.
TGTGACGTCAGCCGTCTGTAATCCCAGGTACTTGGGAGGCTGAGGCAGGAGAATTGCTTGAGCCCGGGAGGCAGAGGTTGCAGTGAGCCGAGATGGTGCCATTGCACTCCAGCCTGCGTGACACAGAAAGACTCCATCTAAAAAAAAGGGAAGGAAAATGCACTCTTATGCAAGTGAGAAATGTTCTGAAAAAAGAAAAAAAGAGAAATATTTTAAATGAAAAATTTGGGGTTTTCCGTAAAAAAATTTTTAATGAATTCCCAGCACTTTGGGAGGCCTAGGTTGGGGGGTTGCTTGAGGCTAGGAGTTCAAGACCAGCCTGGACAACATAGCAAGACCTCATCTCTAATTAAGCTAAACAATTAAAAAAAACTTAGCCTGGCATGGTGGCACATGCCTGTAATCTCAGCTACTCAGGAGGCTGAGGTGGGAGGACTGTGAAAGCCCAGGAGTTTGAGGCTGCCGTGAGCTATGATCAGGTCACTGCACTCCAGCCTGGGCAACAAAACAAGACCCCATCTCAGAAAAAAAAAATTCCTGGAGGCCGGGCACAGTGGCTCATAATTGTAATCCTAACACTTTGGGAGACTGAGGCAGGAGGAGCACTTGAAGCTAGGAGTTTGAGGCCAGCCTGGGCAACACACTGAGACCCTGTCTTTACAAAAATAAATGAATGAATAAATTAGCTGGGCATGGTGATGCATGCTTGTTGTCCCAGCTTCTTGGAAGGCTGAGGTGGGAGGATCATGTGAGCCCGGGAGTTTGTGGTTACAGTGAGCTGTGATTGCACCACTAAACTCCAGCCTGGGTGACAGAGTCAGACCCTGTCTTTAACTTTAAAAAAAAAAAAAAAAAAAAAAAAAAAAAAAATTCCTGGCCGGGAGCAGTGGCTCATGCTTGTAATTCCAGCACTTTGGGAGGCCGAGGCGGGTGGATCACGAGGTCAAGAGTTCAAGACCAGCCTGGCCAAGATGTTGAAACCCTGTGTCTACTAAAAATACAAAAAAAATTAGCTGGGCATGGTGGCAGGCGCCTGTAATGCCAGCTACTCTGGAGACTTGAACTCGGGAGGCAGAGTTTGCAGTGGGCCGAGATCACGCCACTGTCCTCCAGCCTGGGCGACAGAGCAAGATTTCATCTCAAAAAAAAAAAAAAAAAAAAAATCCTTAAAGGAATGGGTGGTATATAGACATTAACCTAGACCGTCTATGAACTGAAGCCAGATGATGGATACATACATGAAGGTTCATTTTACTATTCTCTCTACTTTACAATATGTTTGAAATTTTACAAAATAGCCGGGCGCGGTGGCTCAAGCCTGTAATCCCAGCACTTTGGGAGGCCGAGACGGGCGGATCACGAGGTCAGGAGATCGAGACCATCCTGGCTAACCCGGTGAAACCCCGTCTCTACTAAAAAATACAAAAAACTAGCCGGGCGAGGTGGCGGGCGCCTGTAGTCCCAGCTACTCGGGAGGCTGAGGCAGGAGAATGGCGTAAACCCGGGAGGCGGAGCTTGCAGTGAGCTGAGATCCGGCCACTGCACTCCAGCCTGGGCGACAGAGCGAGACTCCGTCTCAAAAAAAAAAAAAAAAAAGAAAGAAATTTTACAAAATAAAACCTAATCTGCAGAGAGATTGTATTAGGGTCTCTTATTAATAGTCCAGTAGGGTGTTTCTTTCTTTCTTTTTTTTTTTTTTTGGAGACGGAGTTTTGCTCTTGTTGCTGAGGTTGGAGTGCAGTGGCGCAATCTTGGCTCACCGCAACCTCTGCCTCCCTGGTTCAAGCAATTCTTCTGCCTCAGCCTCCTGAGTAGCTGGGATTACAGGCACCTACCAACACGCCTGGCTAATTTTTGTATTTTTAGTAGAAACGGGGGTTTCACCATGTTAGTCAGGCTGGTCTCGAACTCCTGACCTCAGGTGATCCACCTGCCTCGGCCTCCCAAAGTGCTGGGATTACAGGTGTGAGCCACTGAGCCTGGCCTGGCCTTGAATAGGTATCATATATACCCAATGAAAAGTACAAGCAGTAATAAAGGGGATTTGGTGAAAATTAAGTTGCCTTCTTTACCTCCCACCCCATTTTCCATCCCCCATTTCTCCCTAGAGGCAACTTTCCTATCCAGTTTTCTGTAAACTTTTCCAGAGAAATTATATACACAGAGAGAGCATATGTAGCTACTATCCTCTTTTCCCCCTTTTTTTGCATAAATGGTGGCATCCCATCCATACAGTTCTGAATGTCTATCTAGTTTAAAAGTGTATATTATATTACATATATATCTGGAGACATTCAGATAAGCCTTTAAGCTTGCAGAGCCTGCATAGTATTCAGTTGTCCCCATACCACAATGTGCTGTGTCTGTCCCCTATTAATGGACGTGGGTTGTTTCCAAACATTTGCTCTTGGTAACAGTGAATGCTAAAGCAAATATCCTGGCACCTTTTACACCTGTAGGGTAGCTGATCTTCTCCTTTCGATGGTCCTAATTCTCGGAGGTAACCTTAAGGGGAGTGTATTTTGCTGTTGGTTCTGTGGATGACAGGTGACAAAACAGGGTGAGTAAGGCTGTGAAATAGCTAGTGAATTTGCCAAGCCAAACCTGAGGTTCCAGGCTGTCTTAAGTGAAAGGCTGAATTCCTCATACCACACTGGGGCTGGGGCCAGAGACGACGCAGGAGGAGCTCTTCTTGGGTATAACCTTTCATTTGTGTTGGGCAGGAAAGCAAGGCATGAACGTATGTCTTTCTACCTGGCAAGTTCCCTCTTCACCCCTTGGCAGCACTGGAGGAGTGAGGGCAGGAGGCTTCTCCCACGTGAGCCCCGGGCTATCCTTTTGGCAAGAGGGGACTGGTACCCAGAACTGGGAAGGGGATGAATATCTCCCCACTCCCCAGTATATAGGAAAACATTACAGAGGAATTTTCAATGAAAGGGCGGAGGAGGCTAGTGAGGTCCCCACTTCCACCAATGCTAAGCCCAGAGCTGGGGTTGGGGTGGTGAGGACAGAAGCCAGGGCAGTTCAGCCATAGGCCACCCCTCCCCCTGGCCCATCCCCAGCTGAATCTTGAGCGCCTGAGTTGTGTTTACCACCCTCTCACCTGGGTTACCCAGGGCAGCATCCCCAATGGGTAGCAAGAAATGGGTGATAACATGCACCACACCCCGCATCAGCCCAAGGATAGTGGAGACCTCAGAGGGATGAGGTAAGAGCTGTGGTGTGGGCAGACAGACACCCTGGTACACCCCAGGCCTGTGAGTCTTTAGAGGTTGAGTTTTTGTCTGAAAGAGATACGGCGCCTACCGAAGGTCAGGGACAGGTCTTCTGTTTCTTGGGAGGCCCTACCCCACCCCTTAGTTCCTCGTTCCATTCTCAGGAATTGTTTGTGCAATGGATGGACAAGGACAGGAGGTTCAGTGTCTCACCCAGTGTCTGGGCCTGCACGATGGCCTCTGAGGCCCAGGGCCCTGGAAGAGCCTGGGCATAAGGAGGAGCCCCATGGGGCAGGGCATAACCCTTTCTGAGGCTCTAAGGGTGATATATGTGGAGATTCCTCAAGATCACAATTGGGCAACCACTTCAAAGTTAGTAGGCAGTGCCTGCTAGGATGGGGGATGGTGCGTGTACCGAGGAACCTAGCAGAGGCCTTTGTGTGGAAGTGGGTGGGGTCTGACCCAATGTAAATATTTTTATTAAAAAAGAAATGGATGAGAAACCAAAGCCAATTCTGTTGCTGACCTGAAAGATGCCATTTACTTGGAGTGGAAATAGGATGGGGGAGGGCGTTGGCTTTGACCTTACTTGTATAGCTCATTGTTTCAAAAAAACCTCCTGGATCCTTCCTCTGGGGAGCTTGAGACAAGAGCACAAGTAACTAGAAGGTAGGAAGTGGCGTGGACAAGTCTTGTAGAAGTCTGGAAGATGAGGGATTTGAGAAGGATGGAGAAGAAGGTGTTGTGGGAGAGCGGGTGCCAAGAGGAAAAGAGCCTAGGGCAGAGAGGGCTTCAGGGGTGCTCAAGGAGCTCCCAGCAGTCACTAAAGAGAAGATGTGAGGAAGAGGCACTACCACTTGGTGGCTACAAGTGTGGACCCAGGAGCCATGCTGCCTGGGTTTGAATCCTGGCTCTGCTACTTCATACCTGTATGAACCTGGGACAGCTCACTCAACCTTTCTGTGCCTCAGTTCCCTCATCTGTAAAGTGGGAGTAACAACAGAACCTGTGTCATAAGCTTGTTGTGAGGATTAAGTGAGCACCTACATTTAAGACTTAAAAATAGTGTCTGGCACTATGTCCTGTTAATACGAAGTCTTCCTCCCCCAGAAGCAGACCTGGAGATGAGGGTTCCAGTGCACAGAGTGCATTCTGGAGGTGATCGCAGGAAACATGAGTAGTGGAGTGTGATAGAGAAGGAAGGCAGTCCGTGAGGGTGTGTTATCGGGCAAATTTACCGTTGTGGGTGAGTGGAGGCCAATCCCACTCAGGAACCCTGGAAATTCTATCTTATTTGAGTTACTGTATTTTAGGGTCTCTTTATTACAGAAGTTTAACTTGTATCCTAATAAACACACTTCTCTGAGTGTTGCCTGTGGCTCTCACATTGATTTCTCACTAGGTATATCAGTAAGACATGGTCTGGCTTTGTTATAACCAAGCTAGAATAACAGCAGCTTAAATGGTCTGAGCATAAGTGGTCCAGGTCAATCCTATTAGCTCCAGAGGATTGGAGAGCAGGGCCTCTTTAATTTGTTTCTTTCTCATCATCCACATGTGACTTCCATTTTGTGATCTAGGTGGCTGTTCCAAAGTCCACCATTCCGTCCACATTCCAGCTGGTGGGAAGGGAGAAGACAAATTGAGGAGTAAACACTTCTCCTTAAGAACATACTCCGTGGGCCCAGAAAACTTGGGAGTTTTATTACTTAAGCAGGAAGAGAAAATGAATTCTGCTACACTGTGCCAAATTGATTTAACTCAACAAATACTGGGAGAAACTCTTGAAAGAAAGGACTTTTCTTTTGAAGGCAGCTGTTACATATTAGTTTGATGGCTCTAAAAGGCACCCAAAGTTTAGTGATTTGAATGTTCAGTCAGGTTAGGCTTCATTATGTTCTGGTAACCAACAACCTAGAAATATTTGTTGCCCTAGGAGGGCTTACGAAATATAGCCATCAATCTCTCCTATTCTGATGTGCCTGCCCCTTTGCAGTGTGACTTTGCCATTCCTTCTATCAAGAGGTAAATTCTAGGCTCCCAGCCTTAAATCTGGGCTGACTTTGTGATTTGCTTTGACAAATAGAATGTGGCAGAAGTGATGTTATGTGACTTTTGGGGCTAGGCCTCAAGAGACCTTGCAGTTTATGTTTTGGATTCCTCAGAAATTGCCCTGAGACTGCCATGCTATGATGGCTAGGGATAAAAGACCCTGAGGAGGAAGTGCCAGCTGTCCTGCTCTCCACTGAACTCAGCCCCTCGCTGACTGCCGCTGCATGGAAGACCAGCAGAAGAACCGTCTGGCCAAGATGAGAAAGAATAAATCATTTTTAAATTTCCTACACATTGGGTGGTACTTTTTTTCCTGCATTAGTAGAAATGCAATGAATTAAAATAACAAAGGTTTACTTTTTTTTTTTTTTTTTTTTTTTTTTTTTGAGACGGAGTCTCGCGCTGTCGCCCAGGCTGGAGTGCAGTGGCGCGATCTCGGCTCACTGCAAGCTCCGCCTCCCGGGTTCACGCCATTCTCCTGCCTCAGCCTCCCGAGTAGCTGGGAGTACAGGCGCCCGCCACTGCGCCCGGCTAATTTTTTGTATTTTTAGTAGAGACGGGGTTTCACTGTGGTCTCGATCTCCTGACCTTGTGATCCGCCCGCCTCGGCCTCCCAAAGTGCTGGGATTACAGGCGTGAGCCACCGCGCCCGGCCCACAAAGGTTTACTTTTTGGTCATATTACTTATCCACTGAGAGTCAGCTGGGTATTGCCTGCCTTTTTTTTTTTTTGAGACAGAGTCTCCATGTGTCGCCCAGGCTGAAGTGCAGTGGCATGATCTCAGTTCATTGCAACCTCTGCCTCCTGGGTTCAAGCGATTCTCCTGCCTCAGCCTCCTGAGCAGCTGGGATTACAGGTGTATGCCACCACACCCAGCTAATTTTTGTATTTTTAGTAGAGATGGGGTTTTACCATTTGGTCAGGCTGGTCCCCAACTCCTGAACTCAGGTGATCTGCCTGCCTTGGCCTCCCAAAGTGCTGGGATTACAGGTGTGAGCCACTGTGCCCGGCTGGTACTATGCTTTCAATATCACCTAGGGATCTTGGCTGGTGGAGCAGCCACCATCTCAAACATTACTATACAGAGGGGAAGAGCAGGGTGAAGACTGCATTGAGCTTCCATCAGGAAGTGATATATATTACTTGTACTCACATCTTATTGGCTAAAACAAGTGGCTGGGGGAAATTCTATCCTACCATGTGACTGAAAGAAGACAAGGCCACAGTATTTGTGAACATCCTTAAGTACCCCCCACCTTTAAGATAGATTATTTCTCTCTTGTAACAATCTAAGTGGCTGTGCAGGGCTGATATGACATCAACACTGTGTCAGATACCCAGGCTCCTCTGTCTGTTTGCTCTGTCATCTCCAGCATGTTGCCCTCATCCTCCTGGTGGAAGATGGATCTCCACTAGGTTTATACTCCATGAAAAGAAAAGGCACACTGCCTTTTTATTTTAGGGACATAACTTGGAAATTACATACCTAAGTTCTACTAACATTCCATTGGCTGGAGCCAAGTCACCTGGTTACCTAGCTGCAAGGGAAGCTAGGAAATATGGTCTTTAGCTGGGTGACTGTGTGTCCCCCCTAACCATCTCTTACTGTGGAAGGAGGGAGAAAAGATATTTGAGAGGCAGGGGAGGCACCAGCAGCTCTGCCACAGCAGCCACTTTGGAGTCCCTAACACCAGGGTATCCTGATCTTCACGCACTCAGCCCTGTCCAAGGGGAGTCCCACTTTGTGTACATCTGTTTCTGAGGACTCTTTGTTTTGTTTTTGTTTTTTGATACAGAGTCTTGCTCTTGTCACCCAGACTGGAGTGCAGTGGCATGATCTCGGCTCACTGCAGCCTCTGCCTCCCGGGTTCAAGTGATTCTCCTGCCTCAGCCTCCCAAGTAGCTGGGATTACAGGCGCCTGCCACCACACCCAGCTAATTTTTTTTGTATTTTTAGTAGAGACAGGGTTTTGCCATGTTGGCCAGGCTGGTCTCAAACTCCTGACCTCATGATCCACCCGCCTCAGCCTCCCAAAGTGCTGGGATTATAGGCGTGAGTCACCGCGCCTGGTCTTATTTATTTATTTTCCTTTTTGAGATGTAGTCTTGCTCTGTTGCCCAGGCTGGAGTGCAGTGGCACAATCTTGGCTCACTGCAACCTCCACCTTCTGGGTTCAATCAGTTCTCTAAGGACTCACTTGTAAATCAAAAGGGTTTTTACGAACTTAATGATCACTTCAGAGAGGTTTCATCTTCATTTTTTAAATTGATCTTATTTATTTTTACCCTACATTGTTCAAAAGGTACTGAAAAGACTTCTGTGGGTCAGGGAGACTAACACACTAGCCTCAAGTTTCTTTGCTTCCTGCATTTCATACAAGTGTAGGTTATGATTTAAAGGCACATCCCAGCACCCCCAAAACTTTCATTCCTTTGAGTAACCAACCCCAAATATATTTACTTTGTCAGTTGGGAATTTCATCTACTAGACTTTCCGTAAAAATGTTGTAAACATTTTTCCTGTCTCCAAAACTAAGTGTTGATTTCATTTCCCCCCCTTCACCCAGGTTCTCTCTGGGGAAGGATTGTAGGGAATAAAAGTATTGTCAATCTTCCTATTTATCAAGAAGTTCTAAAATAATTAGTTTCACATTTATATTTATAAATTTATATTTGGACATTTATATTCAAGAAGACAGAACTGTTCTAGGCGCTCAGAAAGTAAAACCCACTTGGTAAAACCCAAAATAACACTAAAACTTTACTTAAATAAATTATTTTGCAATATTTTGGATGGTTTGTGGGATTGTGTGCTTTAGACTATTCACACAAGAGCAAGGTGCATGTGTGCACACACGAACGCAAATATGTGTTTGCCTGCGTGTTTGTGAGCATGGGTGTCTGGTGCACATGTGCACACATGGGTGGGTGGAGCATGGGGGCAGTACACAAAGCCTGTGGGGGAGATCTATTGACTCTATAGATATATTAGCATCAGGGAGACAGGGCAAAGGTTCCACCCTTCAGCTCAGTCCCCAATCCCTGCTTATTATTTCCCTAACAGGAGACCATCCCCCTTGCCACTCCCTGGGTTTTCTTCTCTGGCAGCAATGAAGCAGCTGCTGAGCCAGCTCTGGTTTTCGGGAAGTCAGATGACCTTTTCCCTCCCGCGGCTCTCTGCCTCTCGCTGTCCCTAGGGAGGACACCATGGACGCACTGATGGTTCTTTTTTGCCTGCTGTTCCTGTACCCAGGTAGGAGGCAGGGAAGGGGGAACCTCAGGGTCCTGTGTGTGAGGCTGGTGCTCCCAGCTTGAGTTCCCACGTGTGAAACAGAGTCTCTTTTGCTTTCCTTTTCTCATCTGTGTCTTCCTTCTTTCTCCATTGCTGTCTCCTTGTTCCCACGCCTCCAGGTCCGGCAGACTCAGCTACCTCCTGCCCTCAGAACGTGAATATCTCTGGTGGCACCTTCACCCTCAGCCATGGCTGGGCCCCTGGGAGCCTTCTCATCTACTCCTGTCCCCAGGGCCTGTACCCATCCCCAGCATCACGGCTGTGCAAGAGCAGTGGACAGTGGCAGACCCCAGGAGCCACCCGGTCTCTGACTAAGGCGGTCTGCAAACGTGAGGCTCCCTGTGGGCTTTGCTCAGGGTGCTACACCAGGGGCCACCCCAGAACTTTTGTTTCGGAGTTGCTCAGGGTGGAACTTAACCTGACTAGATGGCAAAGTTGCTTTTGCAGAGGGCTTTTCAAAATATCCAGAAAACATCAATTGCCAGTAGCAAGGAATTGGGAACAGGTTTTGATGGAGACTGTGGGGTGCTAAAGCCAGGGATCACTTTTTATGTACAACTGACTGTCTAGTAGTGACCATTCTGAATGGAGGCTGAATGGTCCTGGAGTCCTCTAGACATCTGAGGATCCCAAGGGGAGTGTCTGGGGAGGCCATGGCCCTCAGGGGGCTGAGGGAAGTGGTTATTTATCAATCAATTCACTTAGACTCTGTGAAATTGGCAATATTCAATGAGTTGCCAAAAACAGTAATTTCACATGCTGCAACCTAATATATCAGTGTTTTGACAGCCAGTTGGCCATTCCCATGCATTCCGGTATAAAATCACCTGCTTAATCCCCAGCCCAGGTGTTATCCATCCAGCCCTGTTTTCCCCATCCACTTCCTCTCTCTCCAGCTGTGCGCTGTCCAGCCCCTGTCTCCTTTGAGAATGGCATTTATACCCCACGGCTGGGGTCCTACCCCGTGGGTGGCAATGTGAGCTTCGAGTGTGAGGATGGCTTCATATTGCGGGGCTCGCCTGTGCGTCGGTGTCGCCCCAACGGCATGTGGGATGGAGAAACAGCTGTGTGTGATAATGGGGGTGAGTGCTCTGGCTGATGGGCTACACGGGGGCTGGGGTCTCCTGGGGAACCCTGGGGCCCAATGTGCATCCAGGAAGCCTCTGTGGGGATAGGGGTCTGTTGTTCAGTGTGCCATAATAATATTCCTGGATTTTGGTAAATTGAGGTCTACAGGTCACACATCACAAGTCTGCAAGGGCCAGGCCCCAGGCAGCTGGTGCTAAGCTTCAGATGTAGCATAAAACCTCCACACACTCTGCCCGGCTTTTCTAAATGCCTCAAAGCAACACTTCATATTCAGGACCCACAAATTATTGTAGGAAAGATATGCTGGGAGAGAGTCAAGTACTGTGCTTTAATGCCTTGCCTTTAAAGCCAGGTTTGGGTTCCAAGCCCTGCTCTGACTTTGACAGACTTTGAGAAGGTTATTTAACTTTTCTAAGCCTCAGTTTTCCCATCTGTAAAACAAGGATAGTGAGTGCTGACCTCATGGGGTTGCCATCTGGATTAAATGAGTTAACATTAGTAAGCATATACAACAGCCCCTGGAGTGCGGTGGCTCACGCCTGTAATCCCAGCACTTTGGGAGGCCAAGGTGGGTGGATCACAAGGTCAGGAGTTTGAGACCAGCCTGGCCAACATGGTGAAACCCCGTCTCTACTAAAAATACAAAAATTAGCCGGGTGTGGTGGCACACACCTGTAATGCTAGCTACTCAGGAGTCTGAGGCAGGAGAATCGTTTGAACCAGGAGGTGGAGGTTGCAGTGAGCTGAGATCACATCATTGCACTCCAGCCTGGGTAGCAGAGTAAGACTCTGTGTCAAAAAAAAAAAAAAAAAAAAGTGCTGGGCGCGGAGCCTCATGTCTGTAATCCCAGCACTTTGGGAGGCCGAGGTGAGTGGATCACCTGAGGTCAGGAGTTTGAGACCAGCCTGGTCAACATGGTGAAACCACGTCTATACTAAAAATACAAAAAATTAGCTGGGCGTGGTTAATCCCAGCTACTCGGGAGGCTGAGGCAGGAGAGTCACTTGAACTTGGGAGGCGGAGGTTGCAGTGAGCCTAGATCGTGCCACTGCACTCCAGCCTGGGTGACAGAGTGAGACTCTGTCTCAAAACAAACAAACAAACAAGCAAACAAACAAAACCAAGAAAAACAACCCTGGAATCTGATACATGCCATGTACACTTTTTTTTTTCTTTTTTTTTTGAGACGGAGTCTCGCTCTTGTTGCCCAGGCTGGAGTGCAGTGGTGCAATCTCAGCTCACTGCAACATCTGCCTCCCAGGTTCAAGTGATTCTCCTGCCTCAGCCTCCCAAGTAGCTGCGATTATAGGCATGTGTCACCACACCTCGGTAATTGTGTATTTTTAGTAGAGACAGGGTTTCTCCATGTTGGCCAGGCTGGTCTCAAACTCTTGACCTCAGGGGATTCCGCCCACCTTGGCCTCCCAAAGTCCTGGGATTACAGGTGTGAGCCACAGCACCCGGCCTTATATGGATATATTTTGTTTCTTTAAGAGACAGGATCTTGGCCGGGCGCAGTGGCTCAAGACTGTAATCCCAGCACTTTGGGAGGCTGAGGCGGGCGGATCACGAGGTCGGGAGATTGAGATCATCCTGGCTGACACAGTGAAACCCCGTCTCTACTAAAAGTACAAAAAAATTGGCCGGGCGTGGTGGCGGGCGCCTGTACTCCCAGCTTCTCGGGAGGCTGAGGCAGGAGAATGGCGTGAACCTGGGAGGCGGAGCTTGCAGTGAGCAGAGATCGCGCCACTGCACTCCAGCCTGGGCGACAGAGTGAGACTTTGTCTCAAAAAAAAAAAAAAAAGAGACGGGATCTTGCTGTGTTGCCCAGGCTGGCTTCAAACTCTTGAGCTCAAGTGATCTTCCTACCTCAGCCTCCTGAGTAGCTGGGAATGCAGGCATGTGCCACCACACCTGGCCATAATCATTTTTTTCTTTTAGACCGAGTTTTGCTCTTATTGCTCAGACTGGAGTGCAAAGGCGCAATCTTGGCTCACTGCAAACTCTGCCTCTGGGTTCAAGCAATTCTCCTGCCTCAGCCTCTCGAGTAGCTGGGACTGTAGGCATGTGCCACCACGCCCAGCTAATTTTGTATTTTTAGTAGAGATGAGGTTTCTCCATGTTGGTCAGGCTGGTCTTGAACTCCCGACCTCAGGTGATCCTCCCACCTCAGCCTCCCAAAGCTCTGGAATTACAGGCATGAGCCACCGCGCCTGGCCCATAAGCACTTTTATCATGGTTATTGCTGCCGCTGTGAATGGTGAGGGGCTCTGCTTGGCAGAAGTACGGCTCCTAGGATTTCCTGGAGCCGCATTTGCCTGTGGGTTTGGGAGCTTCTTGGATCATGGTTCTCAGCACATCATACAGAAGACACGGAGTCCACAAGATGGCAGGACCACCTTCATCTAGTGGTCCAGACCATGGCTCCCCGCTCATGCCCTTGGGTCTTTGCCAAATGGCCATTTATTCAGACGTGACTCTAACTTATTTTAAAATGGAGGCATAATTTACCTATTGTAAAATGTACAAATCTTAAATATTAGGCCCAACGATTTGTTACACATGCACCCACTCATCTAATCATCACCCAAGACAGAGAATGAGGTTCCCTCTTGTCCCCTCCCACAAGGTAATGGCTCTTCCGACCGCTGTCTCCATGGACTATTTACCTTGTGCTTACATTTCCTGTAAATGGAATCATGCAGGATGTGGTCTGTTGCTTCTGGCATCCCTTGTTCTACATTCTGCCTGTGAGATTTATCCATGCTGTTGTGTGTATCAGTACTTTGTTCTTTTTTATTGCTGTGTAGTATTCCATTATATGGATATATTACAATTTATCCATTCCCCTCTTGGTGGACATTTGGGTTATTTTCAGTTTGGGGCCGTTAGGAGTAAAGCTCTAGGAACATTCTTGCATGTGATTTTGGTACATGTATGCACTTGCTTCTCTTGAGTAAATGATCTAAATGTGGAATTGTCACATCAGAGGCTGGCATATGTTTAGTTGTAGTAGAGGCTGAGAAAGTTTCACCCACGTACATGCCAGCAAGGTAACAGAGTTCCAGTCGCTCCGCATCCTCTCCAACACTTGGAATTACGGGTCGTTTCCGTGTTAGCCGTTTTGATGGGTGTGTAGGGACGCCTCACTATGGTTTATGAAATACAAATGTTCTCTGAGGGAGTGGAGGGACCATCAGCTGACGTCTTCCCTGGGTCTCTGGGGGCTCTGGGACAGACACGGGTGCATCCCTGGGTTGGAACTGGGAAGCTTCTGCCAGCAACTGAGGCGGCTGAGGAGGCAGAGCCTGATGGGAGGGGCTGCTCACCTCTGCCTTCCTTTGTTCACTCGCAGCTGGCCACTGCCCCAACCCAGGCATTTCGCTGGGCGCGGTGCGGACAGGCTCCCGCTTTGGTCATGGGGACAAGGTCCGCTATCGCTGCTCCTCGAATCTTGTGCTCACGGGGTCTGCGGAGCGGGAGTGCCAGGGCAACGGGGTCTGGAGTGGAACAGAGCCCATCTGCCGCCGTGAGTAGCTGCCCTACCCTCCTGAGACTCCCCAGCACACCCGGCCACTGCCCCGGCTGACCCCTGTGTGGCTCCCCCCACAGAGCCCTACTCTTATGATTTCCCTGAGGACGTGGCCCCTGCCCTGGGCACCTCCTTCTCCCACATGCTTGGGGCCACCAATCCCACCCAGAGGACAAAGGGTGAGTGTTTGAGGTGGGGTTTCTGGTTGAGCAGGGTGCTGGATCTGGGTTGGAGCAGGGGAGGGTGCGAGCTTCCTGGAGGCCAGGAGCCTTGGTGGGCTCAGCCACTGGAAGGGAGGGAGGCAGAGAAGCTGGACCTGCTTGGCAAGAGCGCAGGAAGGAGGTGGGGATCTCAATGCTCCCCTTCCACATTTCTCCAGAAAGCCTGGGCCGTAAAATCCAAATCCAGCGCTCTGGGCACCTGAACCTCTACCTGCTCCTGGACTCTTCGCAGAGTGTGTCGGAAAATGACTTTCTCATCTTCAAGGAGAGCGCCTCCCTCATGGTGGACCGGGTCAGGAATCAGGAGCCCGCCTGCAGCACAGGCCTTCCTGCGCTCACTCCCTCTCTCTGTCTCCTTCCCTTCCTCAGAGCCCCACTCACGGCCCACCTCCTCCTAGAAATCTTCTCAGATTATACTCATGCCATGTAGGAATCATGAATTCAATTTATACAACCATAATTTTTATTTCACAAGCACTGTTAGGACCCTGTGCTGGGGGCTGGGGAACAGCAAAGATGGAAAGCCTGAGGTCTTGCTTTCCAGGAATTCATCATCTAAAACAGTGGTCTCCACAGAAAGGTAGTGAGATAACACACAGGAGTGAAGAGAAAAATACTGGTGCCCCTGTGGAATAATTTAAATCAGATTAATAATTTAACATTTAATAATTTCCTCTTAAAACTTCAACACTATGGCCAGGCACGGTGGCTCAAGCCTGTAATCCCAGCACTTTGGGAGGCCGAGACGGGCAGATCACGAGGTCAGGAGATCGAGACCATCCTGGCTAACCTGGTGAAACCCCGTCTCTACTAAAAAATACAAAAAACTAGGCCGGGCGCGGTGGCTCAAGCCTGTAATCCCAGCACTTTGGGAGGCCGAGATGGGCGGATCACGAGGTGAGGAGATCGAGACCATCCTGGCTAACACGGTGAAACCCCGTCTCTACTAAAAATACAAAAAACTAGCCAGGCGAGGTGGCAGGCGCCTGTAGTCCCAGCTAGTTGGGAGGCTGAGGCAGGAGAATGGCGTGAACCCGGGAGGCGGAACTTGCAGTGAGCTGAGATCCGGCCACTGTACTCCAGCCTGGGCGGCAGAGCAAGACTCCGTCTCAAAAAAAAAAAACAAAAAAACAAAAAAAAACTAGCCGGGCGAGGTGGCGGGCGCCTGTAGTCCCAGCTACTCAGGAGGCTGAGGCAGGAGAATGGCGTGAACCCGGGAGGCGGAGCTTGCAGTGAGCTGAGATCCGGCCACTGCACTCCAGCCTGGGCGACAGAGCGAGACTCTGTCTCAAAAAAAAACAAACAAACAAGAAAACTTCAACATTTTGTGCAGGCTTTAAAATGTGTGTGATAGACCAGGTGTGGTGGCTAGTGCCTGTAATCCCAACACTTTGGGAGGCTGAGGCGGGTGGATCACTTGAGGTCAGGAGTTTGAGATCAGCCTGACCAACATGGTGAAACCCCGTCTATACTAAAAATACAAAATTAGCCACATGTGATGGTGCACGCCTGTAACCCAGCTACTTGGGAGGCTGAGGCAGGAGAATCGCTTGGATCCGGGAGGTGGAGTTGCAGTGAACTGAAATCGTGCCATTGCACTCCAGCCTGGGCAACTAGAGCGAAACTCCGTCTCAAAAAAAATAAAATAAATAAAATAAAATATATATGATAGAAGTTTGGAAGCCACTGGTTTAAGTTCCTCACCAGAACTTTGTTTTGTAATTATGCTTTTCACAATACTTCATGTAATATTATAAATGGTTTTCCCTCCCACCTACATTTTAAAGAGGGCAGTTTCTGTGCTCTCTTGGGACTCAAAATTAAGTAACTTGTTGCACTGTGAGGCAGCAACACATACAAGTTTGAGCAGTGACTGAGAGTCATGTGACAGGTTCAGATCCCACTTCCACCTCCTCCTCATGATGTGATGGGGGGAGGGGGACGAGGCACCATGCCTCAATTTCCTTATCCATAAAATAGGGGCCATGATGCCCCCTCACAGGGTTGAGTGAAGATTAAATGAGGAGAGAGTCTGTCAAAGAGAAAGATGCTCAACAGAGGTTACTTTTTTTTTTTTTTTTTCTGAGATAGTTTTTCTCTGTCACCCAGGTTGGAGTACAGTGGCGTGATCTTGGCTCACTGCAACCTCTGCCTCTGAGTTCAAGTGATTCTCCTGCCTCAGCCTCCTGAGTAGCTGGGACTATAGGTGCCTGCCACCATACCAGGCTAATTTTTGTATTTTTAGTAGAGATGGGGTTTTGCCATGTTGGTCAGGCTGGTCTCGAACCCCTGACCTCAGGTGATCCACCTGCCTAAAGTATTGGGATTCAGGCATAAGCTACCGCGCCTGGCCCATAGCTTCTTCCTAACAGCCATTTCCTAGTGTCTCCACTGGTCCTAGCCTCGCCTCTGTCGGTCTCACTCTAGTTTCTCTGCTTCCTCCAGAGCTCTTTGCTTGCTCTCTTACCATCTCCCCTTTGACTTCAGGGCCCTTTACACTGCCTCTCACTTGCCCCACACAGATCTTCAGCTTTGAGATCAATGTGAGTGTTGCCATTATCACCTTTGCCTCAGAGCCCAAAGTCCTCATGTCTGTCCTGAACGTCAACTCCCGGGATATAACTGAGGTGATCAGCAGCCTGGAAAATGCCAAATACAAAGGTACGGGTGTCATCACATGATGGCGATGGGAGAGGAGAAGATGGACCCTCTCAGGGCCTGCAAACAAATTCTGGATGAGTTAGAAAGAGAGTGAGGCCTCTTGGTGGCACCTGAGTCCCACAAGTCTGGGGTAGTTTCAACGTCCAGGGTTATGATGGGGGAGCCCAGCTGTCCCCAGTTCATAGCTCATTCTAAGGTGCTGCAGGTCCAAAGACACTGTGCAGGTCTTCAGTTCCTTCCAGTTGCCAAAACCACACTGTCTGGTTTGCATGGCTGCACATTGCCATCTCCCCATGTCATTAGCCACCCATACGCCATGTAAAGCTGCCTGCTGGCACTTAGCAAATGGCTGAAGCCTCTCAAGGTTTTGGAAACCTCATCTTTGAATCTTGGGACTTTAGTGTGGTCTTGAATTGGGGTTATGCAATGAACATTTCTTTTTTTTTTTGAGATGGAGTCTCGCACTGTCACCCAGGCTTGAGTGCAGTGGCACGATCTCGGCTCACTGCAACCTCCGCCTCCCGGGTTCAAGTGATTCTCCTGCCTCAGCCTCCCGAGCAGCTGACATTTCAGGCACCTGCCACCACGCCTGGCTAATTTTTTGTATTTTTAGTAGAGACGGAGTTTCACTGTGTTGGTCAGGCTGGTCTCGTGATCCTGACTTCGTGATCCGCTGGCCTCAGCCTCCCAAAGCGCTGGGATTACAGGTGTGAGCCACCTTGCCCGGCCCTATGCAATGAACATCTCTAAGGTGGAAAGGCTTTTAATGTTTGAACAAGCAAAGATGCCAAATCTCTATCTGAATGGCAAATGTCTGAGTTTATCAAAGCAATTGATAAATTGCATTTCCAGGCCGGGTGTGGTGGCTCATGCCCGTAATCCCAGCACTTTGGGAGGCTGAGATGGGCAGATCACTTGAGGTCAGGAAACCAGCTTGGCCAACATAGTGAAACCCCATCTCTACTAAAAATACAAACAATTAGCTGGGTATGGTGGTCAGTGCCTATAATCCCAGCTACTTGGGAGGCTGAGGCACGAGAATCGCTTGAACTGGGGAGGCGGAGGTTGCAGTGAGCCAAGATCACGCCACTACACTCCAGCCTGGGTGGCAGAGTGAGACTCTGTCTCAAAAAAAAAAAAAAAAAGAAAAAAAATTGCATTTCCAATAATTGGGGGAATAGAGTGATCCCCTATCCCTTGGTGGTAGGTGGGAAGTTTCTAAGAGAGTCCTTTCTTTTGTCATATTCCAGATCATGAAAATGGAACTGGGACTAACACCTATGCAGCCCTAAACAGTGTCTATCTCATGATGAACAATCAAATGCAACTCCTTGGCATGAAAACGATGGCCTGGCAGGAAATCCGACATGCCATCATCCTTCTGACAGATGGTGGGTATCATGGTCTCTGAGTGTGTCTGGAATAGTGGAAGGGGCAACAATATGGGGTCAGAAGCCCTGAGTTCTGATTCTCCCTCTGCCTGACACTTTGGGCCCTGGTTTTTTGTTTTTAGAGATGGGGCCTTGCTTTGTTGCCCAGCTGGTCTCAAACTCCTGGCTTCAAGCAATTCTCCTGCCTCAGCCTCCCAAAGTGCTGAGATTACAGGTATGAGCCATCACACCTGGCCCAGTTTCTTATTTATAAAATAGGGCCGGGTGTGGTCAGCACTTTGGGAGGCCAAAGTGGGTGGATCACTTGAGGTCAGGAGTTTGAGATCAGAGGGGTCAACATGGTGAAACCCCGTCTGTACTAACAATACAAAACCATTAGCTGGGTGTGGTGGCACATGCCTGTAATCCCAGTTACTTGGGAGGCTGAGGCAGGAGAATCGCTTGAACCCGGGAGGCAGAGGTTGCAGTGAGCCAAGATCATGCCACTGCACTCCAGCCTGGACAACAGACCGAGACCCTCCATTGTCTCAAAATAAAATTAAATTAAATTAAAAAAAAATAGAATTAGTGTTGATGATGATGACTGTAACCACGACGACAGCAACGATGATCATGATAGCTGTCCTCCTTTCCTTACACAATTTTTATGGAAAGCTATTTAAGTTGCCTGTGCCAAAGTGCTTTGTGTTAGCTCTTGTTACCCTCTGGGAGGTAACTTGGAGATAGGTGAGGAAACGTGGCTCTCGAGCAGGAATGTCGAGGGACACGGATGCAAGGAACAGTCTGTAGTGGATCTGGCCTCGTCATTTGCTTCTTGATATTATCCAAATTACACAGTTCCTCCAGTACTTAGTTTATAAGATGAGAATACCGACTCTTCCTGGGGTTTCATGAGAATTAAATGAGATAAAGTATAGGAAGCACCTGGTCCAGTGCCTGGAATGTAGAAAATTTCAGTAAAACTATATATATATATATATATATACACTTTTTTTTTTTTTTTTTTGAGACAGGGTTTCACTCTGTTACCCAGGCTGGACTACAGTGGTGTGATCTTGGCTCACTGCAACCTCTGCCTCCCGGGCTCAAGCAATTATCGTGCCTCAGCCTCCAGAGTAGCTGGGACTACAGGTGTTTGTCACACGCCTGGCTAATTTTTTTTTTTTTTTTGAGACGGAGTTTCACTCTTGTTGCCCAGGCTGGAGTGCAATGGCGTGATCTTGGCTCACTGCAACCTCCGCCTCCCGGGTTCAAACGATTCTCCTGCCTCAGTGTCTGGAGTAGCTGAGGTTACAGGCATGTGCCACCACACCTGGCTAATTTTGTATTTTTAGTATAAGCATGGTTTCTCCATGTTGGTCAAGCTGGTCTCAAACTCCCGACCTCAGGTGACCGCCTGCCTTGGCCTCCCAAAGCGATGGGATTACACGCATGAGTCACCGTGCCTGGCCACACCTCGCTAATTTTTTGCAGTTTTAGTAGAGACAGGGTGTTGCCATGTTGCCCAGGCTGCTCTCGAACTCCTGAGCTCAGGCAATCCACCTGTTTCGGTCTCCCAAAGTGCTAGGATTACAGGCATGAGTCACCATGCCCAGTCTAAAAGTATACTTTGAAGCTCTTATAGGCAGTGTAAGTGTTGAGGTTCCCAGGCTAAATGTTTTCCTACTCTTCCAGGGCCCTGGGAAATCCTGATATTACCTAGAAGAAGTCTTTATTCTCTTTGTTCTAGGAAAGTCCAATATGGGTGGCTCTCCCAAAACAGCTGTTGACCAAATCAGAGAGATCCTGAATATCAACCAGAAGAGGAATGACTATCTGGGTGAGCCCCTGCCACTGCCACCACATTTGTGCTGCTCCTGCAGAGGTCACGATATCTTCAGCCAGGGATCCCAGCATCTTAGCTCTGGTCCAGAGCCACACGGTTTTATTTCTGCATCGTTCTGTACAAAGGCAACTGAGTATCATGTTGAAGAGTCTGGAGTCAAACTACTGCCCATGGTCTCAACCTTATCTTCTTCTTCTTCTTTTTTTTTTTTTTAGACAGTGTCTCACTGTCACTCAGGGTATATTCCTGGAAATATGTCCACCCATGCTGGCCCAGAAGCTGGTCCAGAAAGTAAAGATGTCCACCCATGGAGTGCAGTGGTGCAATCATAGCTCACTGCAACCTCAAACTCCTGGGCTCAAGCGATCCTCTCAACTCAGCCTCCCAAAGTGCTAGGATTACAGGTATGAGCCACTATGCTCAGCCCATCTTTACAAATTGTTTAAAATTAATTTTTAATTTTTTGTTTTGAGACAGAATCTTGCTGTGTTGCCCAGGCTGGAGTGCAGTGACTGGATCTCAACTCACTGCAACCTCCACCTCCTGACTTCAAGTGATTCTACTGCCTCAGCCTCCAGAGTAGCTGGGATTACAGGTGTGTGCCACCATGCCCGGCTCATTTTTGTATTTTTAGTAGAGGCGGAGTTTCACCATATTGGCCAGTCTGGTCTCAAACCCCTGGCCTCAAGTGATCTGCCTGCCTTGGCCTCCCAAGATGCTGGGATTATAGACAGGCGTGAGCCACTGTGCCCAGCCAATTTTTAATTTTTAAATTATTGTTATTTTTATTTATTTATTTATTTAGAGACGGAGTCTCGCTCTGTGGCCCAGGCTGGAGTGCAGTGGCGCAATCTCGGCTCACTGCAAGCTCTGCCTCCCAGGTTCACGCCATTCTCCTGCCTCACCCTCCAGAGTAGCTGGGACTACAGGCGCCTGCCACCATGCCCTGCTAATTTTTTTTTTTTTTTTTTTGGAGACAGAGTCTCGCTCTGTCGCCCAGGCTGGAGTGCAGTGGCCGGATCTCAGCTCACTGCAAGCTCTGCCTCCCGGGTTTACGCCATTCTCCTGCCTCAGCCTCCCGAGTAGCTGGGACTACAGGCGCCTGCCACCTCGCCTGGCTAGTTTTTTGTATTTTTTAGTAGAGATGGGGTTTCACCGTGTTAGCCAGGATGGTCTCGATCTCCTGACCTCGTGATCTGCCCGTCTCAGCCTCCCAAAGTGCTGGGATTACAGGCTTGAGCCACCGTGCCCGGCCCTTTTTTTTTTTTTTTTTGTATTTTTAGTAGAGATGGGGTTTCACCGTGTCAGCCAGGATGGTCTGGATCTCCTGACCTCATGATCCGCCCGCTTCGGCCTCCCAAAGTGCTGGGATTACAGGTGTGAGCCACGGCGCCTGGCCTTTAATATTTTTAATCAACAGCTTTAGACAGAGAATCTTGGTTTCATCTTCAGTGGGCTGTGGCCATGGGCAGTTTCTTCATCTGCGAAAGGGGAATAGTACTAGGACCCAGCTCACAAGCTGACAGGGGAAGATGCTCAGAGAAACACTGCCTGCCTGGCACAGAAAAATGCCCAGCATATGTTAGCCATGACTGTGACTGTCGTCGTTATCATCATCATCATCACCATCATCAGTATCTCATGTTTCAGGAAACTTTCCAGGAAGAAGAGACCTCGATTTCCTCTAGGGAATATCCCTGGTGGTTTCTCTTTCAGCAGCACAGCTGGCTAACTAAGGCTTTGGCAGTTGCAGCCTCTAAAGGAACAATTCTTCAGGTTCAGACTAAACACAAATTGCACTGACCTTTGATCAGAAAGTAATTTCAGAGAGAGATGCTCAGACAGGGAGGGCAACCGGTTTTGAGCCCCAACATTTCATCTTCCCCTTAGCTCCTCTCCTTTCCATTCACACTGCTCCCTCCCAGCTCACCTGGCCCTGGGGGTAAGCTGATTCCTCTTTAAAACTCCGGCCCAAGGAAGACAAAATTTAAAGCCCACTCCCTTCCTCCTTAGCATCACTGGGCCAAGGTTACGTCACTGGGACAAATGCTACAAAAACGTTTTATTGAAAATAAGTAGGAAACCAAATGAAAATAGTCAAAGAAAACGCACAAGGCATGATCATTTTCTAGCTCCAACTGTACCTGTTTCTCTCTGGGCCATTGCCAGATTGCCTCCTGGATGAAGATCTCTTGGTCTACCTAAGCACCTTGCTTTTACACACAACGCAGGGCTCTCTGAGAGCAAAAATGCGCCACAAGGGTTGCAAAGGCTGAGAGAGGAGCAGACTCTGTGATCTGCCTGAGGGCAGCTCCGACTGGCACCACAGTCAGAGAACAGGCGCGGCCTGCTGCGTGGGTCCAGGGCCTCCAGTGGGAGGACTTGGCTTTAGGCCTTTCACCCAGATGCTACCTTTTACAGAGGAAGACCACATCTGAGGTTTTGTTTCCATGTTATGTTCTGAGTTCTTTCTATTCATTCAGTCATTTAAAAATACTTACCAAAGTACTACAAACCTGGGTGGCTTAGAACACAGAATTTCTTTTTCTTACAGTTCTGGAGGTTAGAAGTCTGAGATCGAGGTGTTGCAGGGCCGTGCTTCCTTGGAAGGCTCTTGGGAAGAATTCTTTCCTGGCTTTTCTGGCTGCCGTTGGCTCCAACCGTGCCTTGGCTTGCGGCAGCATAAACCCATTCTCTGCCTCTGTCTTCAACTCGCCTTCTTTTCTGTGTGCACCTCTGTGTCGTTACATGCTGTTCTCTTATATAGATAGGAGACCCACTGCCTGTGTCTTTGTGTCCAAATTCCCTTCTTCTTCTTGTTTTGTTCATTTGTTTGAGACAGAGCCTCGCTCTGTCACCCAGGAGCCCAGGCTGCAGTGCAGTGGCGAGATCCCAGCTCACTGTAACCTCTGCCTCCTGGGTTCAAGAGATTCTTATGCCTCAGTCTCCCGAGAAGCTGGGATTACAGGCATGTGCCACCATGCCCAGCTAATTTTTGTATTTTTAGTAGAGACATGGTCTCGCCATGTTGGCTAGACTGGTCTTGAACTCCTGGCCTCAAAGCGATCTGCCTGCCTTAGCCTCAAAAGCTGCTGGGATTACAGGCATGAGTCACCACCATGGCCAGTCAATTCACTTTTTTTTTTTTTTTTTTTTTGAGATGGTGTCTTGCTCTGTTGCCCAGCCTGGAGTGCAGTGGTGCAATCTCGGCTCACTGCAACCTCTGCCTCCCAGGTTCAAGCGATTCTCCTGCCTCAGCCTCCTGAGTAGCTGGGATTACAGGCATGTGCCAGCATGCCCAGCTAATCTTTGTATTTTTAGTAGAGACGGGATTTCACTATGTTGATCAGGCTGGTCTCGAACTCCTGACCTCGTGATCTGCCTGCCTCAGCCTCCCAAAGTGCTGGGATTACAGGCGTGAGCCACCGCGCCTGGCTCACTTCTTCTTCTTCTTCTTTTTTTGAAATGAAGTTTCGCTCTTGTTGCCCAGGCTGAAGTGCAATGGCACGATTGATCTCGGCTCACAGCAACCACCGCCTCCTGGTCATTGCAGGTGTGAGCCACCACGCCTGGCCCCGGCTTACTTTTTCTTGTTTTTATTATTATTATTTTTAGTGGAGATAGGGTTTCACCCAGTTATCCAGGATGGTCTCGATCTCCTGACCTCATGATCCGCCCACCTCAGCCTCCTAAAGTGCTGGGATTACAGGCATGAGCCACTGCGCCTGGCCTGGCTTACCTCTTCTTATAAGGACCCCAGTCATTGGACTAGAGCTCACCCTAATCCAGTATGACTCAATCTTAACTTGATTACATCTGCAAATACCCTTTTTCCAAATAAGGTCACAGATACTAAGGGTTAGGATTTGAACACATCTTTCTGGGGGACACAATTCTACCATTATAGGCAATAAACAGGATAAGAAAACCATAGAACCCAGCAGGTGGTAGGTGACACAAGCTAAGAGGTCTTGTCATGTTGCCCAGGCTGGTCTCAAACTTCTGGCTTCAAGGGATCCTCCCACTTTACCTCCCAAAGTGGGGATGAAAGTGTCTGGGGCATTGCAGTTTTAGACAGGAAGACCAGGGAAGGCCTCACTGAGAAGGTGACATTTGAGCCAAGACTTAAAAAGGTACGAAAGTGAGCTATGTGGAAGTCTGGGGGAGGAGTGAACTAGGCAGAGGCATAGCTGGGGCCAAGGGCCTGAGGTGTGACTACGCCTAAGGATTTGATAAACTTCAAAGAGGCTGTGTGCTACAGGAGAGTGAAGGGCAGGCAGTGGCAGGAAATGAGGGCAGACAGGTAGCAGTGGGGAGGACGCAGGGGTCCAGCTTATGTAGGTCTTGGTTGGACACAGTGAGTTTCAGATGGCAGCCTCCTGTCTCATGGGGTAGCCCCAAAGCCACAGGAGTCTGGTGATTTCCTTCTTCCCCAACAGACATCTATGCCATCGGGGTGGGCAAGCTGGATGTGGACTGGAGAGAACTGAATGAGCTGGGGTCCAAGAAGGATGGCGAGAGGCATGCCTTCATTCTGCAGGACACAAAGGCTCTGCACCAGGTCTTTGAACATATGCTGGGTGAGTGAGCGTTGCCCTCCCTGGTGTAGGGAGGATGGTGAGGAGCCCGTCAGAAGCCCATGTTGGGAAGCTAGACACAGTGCCCTTCATTTGCTTCCTTCCCCATCTGATCCTCACACCCACAGATGTCTCCAAGCTCACAGACACCATCTGCGGGGTGGGGAACATGTCAGCAAACGCCTCTGACCAAGAGAGGACACCCTGGCATGTCACTATTAAGGTACCAGGAAGGAGGGGCGGGGCTTGGATTCCAGAGGTGAAAGTGGCCATGGGCCAGAGATACTGCAATCCCTGAAGATCACCTGTTCCCCCCGTAGCCCAAGAGCCAAGAGACCTGCCGGGGAGCCCTCATCTCCGACCAATGGGTCCTGACAGCGGCTCACTGCTTCCGCGATGGCAACGACCACTCCCTATGGAGGGTCAATGTGGGTAAGGCAGGGGATGCACCAGGCTCCCGATCCTGAAGCCACAGATCCCACCACCTGACCCAGCCTCTGGCCCCTGCAGGAGCCCTGGTCTAGCCTAATCTGGCATATCATTTCCAGGAGACCCCAAATCCCAGTGGGGCAAAGAATTCCTTATTGAGAAGGCAGTGATTTCCCCAGGATTTGATGTCTTTGCCAAAAAGAACCAGGGAATCCTGGAGTTCTACGGTGATGACATCGCCCTGCTGAAGCTGGCCCAGAAAGTAAAGATGTCCACCCATGCCAGGTGCCTGGAATCTGGGATGGGAGGGTGCCCTCCAGGGGAGAGTGCTCTGGAGAGCCCTGGAAGAGATACTGGGGACAGGCTGGTGTGACTCTTGCTCTTCTCCCCAGGCCCATCTGCCTTCCCTGCACCATGGAGGCCAATCTGGCTCTGCGGAGACCTCAAGGCAGCACCTGTAGGGACCATGGTGAGTGCTGGGACTTATGGTGCTTGAGAGCTGGGGCCGGGGTTTAGGGGTGATAACAAGGACTAGGCTGCAGTCCCCAAGCCAGGAATCTGGATTCTGGGTAAAAGGACCAGCACCAATATCCTCTTCTCTTGACTATAGAGCATGAACTGCTGAACAAACAGAGTGTTCCTGCTCATTTTGTCGCCTTGAATGGGAGCAAACTGAACATTAACCTTAAGATGGGAGTGGAGGTGAGGGTCTCAGGTTGGGGATGCTGGGATCCCCCTGTGACAGCTCGCAGAATCTCTCTCTTCCTTCTCCAGCTCTGGCTGCTTTCTCTCTCTGATGTGGGTCACCCCTCCTCCCAAGTCTCACAAACCTGCTAGTTGTCCCTGAGTCTGCTTATTCTTTTGATGTTGTTGAGATGGAATCTTGCTCTGTCTCCCACACTGGAGTGCAGTGGCACGATCTTGGCTCACTGCGACTTCTGCCTCCCAGATTCAAGTGATTCTCCTACCTCGGCCTCCCAAGTAGCTGGGATTATAGGTGCTTGCCACCACATGCAGCTAATTTTTGTATTTTTAGTAGAGACAGGATTCCGCCATGTTGGCCAGGATGGTCTTGAACTCCTGACCTCAAGTGATTCGCCCACCTCAGCCTCCCAAAGTGCTGGGATTACAGGCGTGAGCCATTGCACTCAATCAAGTCTGCTTATTCTTCCCTTCTCTCTGGTTCCACCCCTACGGCAGTGGACAAGCTGTGCCGAGGTCGTCTCCCAAGAAAAAACCATGTTCCCCAACTTGACAGATGTCAGGCAGGTGGTGACAGACCAGTTTCTATGCAGTGGGACCCAGGAGGATGAGAGTCCCTGCAAGGGTGAGTCCCTCACCATGCCTGGATTCCCAAAGGGGAAGGCCACCTGTGTCTCTGTGGCCGGCGTGCATGCCAGAACACCAGTCCACTGCCCTGTATGACACTGTCTCCTGTCACCTTTTGCTGGCAGGAGAATCTGGGGGAGCAGTTTTCCTTGAGCGGAGATTCAGGTTTTTTCAGGTGAGAAGGTGGAAGCTTGCAGGACCCAGGGGTTACAGGATGTCAGCCTTGTTGGGGGGATGACGGAGGCCTCTGAGGGATCTAGGGAGGTTGGGGCTTACAGCTGGAGCTGTGGCAGCCTCCCAGCCAGTTCTCTCCTTTTCTCCAGGTGGGTCTGGTGAGCTGGGGTCTTTACAACCCCTGCCTTGGCTCTGCTGACAAAAACTCCCGCAAAAGGGCCCCTCGTAGCAAGGTCCCGCCGCCACGAGACTTTCACATCAATCTCTTCCGCATGCAGCCCTGGCTGAGGCAGCACCTGGGGGATGTCCTGAATTTTTTACCCCTTTAGTCATGGCCACTGAGCCCTCTGCTGTCCTGTTAGAATCTGCCCCCCCTCCATCTTCTACCTCTGAATGCCCACCCTTAGACCCTGTGACCCATGCCGTCTCCTAGTTGAGTAAATCCGGGTCTCTAGGATGCCAGGGGCAGCGCACACAAGCTGGGAAATCCTCAGGGCTCTTACCAGCGGGGTGCCTCGCTGCCCCACCTCCCCGCTCCTTGGCCTGTCCCCAAATTCCTCCCCTGGTTGACTTGACTCATGCTCATTTCACTTTCATATGGAATTTCCCAGTTATGAAATTAATAAAAATCAGTGGTTTCCACATCTGTCTGTGCCTCTATCTGGAGGCCAGGTAGGGCTGGCCTCGGGGGAAGGGGAAGCCAGAATGACTCCAAGAGCCACAGGAAGGCAGGTCAGAGACCCCACTGGACAAACAGTGGCTGGACTCTGCACCATAACACACAAGCAACAGGGGAGTGAGCTGGATCCTTATTTCTGGTCCCTAAGTGGGTGGTCTGGGCTTGTTGGGGAGGAGCTGAGGCCAGAGAGGAGGTACTGAAGGGGAGAGTCCTGGACCTTGGGCAGCAAAGGGTGGGACTTCTGCAGTTTCTCTTTCCTTGACTGGCAGCTCAGCGGGGCCCTCCCGCTTGGATGTTCCGGGAAAGTGATGTGGGTAGGACAGGCGGGGCAAGCTGCAGGTGCCAGAACACAGATTGCATAAAAGGCCGGGAGCTGGTGGGGGGCAGGGGAAGGGAATGTGACCAGGTCTAGGTCTGGAGTTTCAGCTTGGACACTGAGCCAAGCAGACAAGCAAAACAAGCCAGGACACGCCATCCTGCCCCAGGCCCAGCTTCTCTCCTGCCTTCTAACGCCATGGGGAGCAATCTCAGCCCCCAGCTCTGCCTGATGCCCTTCATCTTGGGCCTCTTGTCTGGAGGTAAGTGAGGGTAACCTTCCCTTCCTGCTGTCCCCAGCATCCCTCCTTGGCCTTTTGGGGCCAGGCTTCATCAGCCTTTCTCTTCAGGTGTGACCACCACTCCATTGTCTTCGGCCCAGCCTCAAGGATCCTGCTCTCTGGAGGGGGTAGAGATCAAAGGTGGCTCCTTCCGACTTCTCCAAGAGGGCCAGGCACTGGAGTACGTGTGTCCTTCTGGCTTCTACCCGTATCCTGTGCAGACACGTACCTGCAGATCCACGGGGTCCTGGAGCACCCTGCAGACTCAAGATCAAAAGACTGTCAAGAAGGCAGAGTGCAGAGGTTTGAGGGCAATGAGTGTGGGCAGTGGCCTAAAGGAGAAACAGGGCAGGTGGCAGCAAGGTCAGGACTAGGATGAGACTAGGCAGGGTGACAAGGTGGGCTGATCAGGAGGAGTAGGAGCAGTTTTAGGGTTGTAGAGGGAAAGGAAGGAAAAAAAAGGGGAGTTAACCTTTAGTAAGCATTTACCCTGGGCTTCCACACAGCCCTGGAAGTCAAGAGAACACTCAGCAATGGGGAGGGAGGAGCAGCGGAAACCCCTATGGGTTGAAGAGTAGGTAAGATGCAGCTTCTGCGGGACTGGGAATGCTCTGTTTCTCAGTGACCTGGTCTCTGAGACCAGAAGGGAAACACCTAAGGCAGCCTTTCCCTCTTGATGACTTCTACTTCTCCCCACTTCTCAAAGCAATCCGCTGTCCACGACCACAGGACTTCGAGAACGGGGAATACCGGCCCCGGTCTCCCTACTACAATGTGAGTGATGAGATCTCTTTCCACTGCTATGACGGTTTCACTCTCCGGGGCTCTGCCAATCGCACCTGCCAAGTGAATGGCCGGTGGAGTGGGCAGACAGCGATCTGTGACAACGGAGGTGAGAAGCATCCTCTCCCCCAACATTGCTGTCTCCCTGACAGCGCCTAGCCTGAGGAGTGGGCATTTGCCCCCGGACACTGTAACTCTTGCTCTCTACCTTGCCCGCGGGGCCTCAACCTTCAGCGCTTACCTCCATGTCTCATGCCTCTGCAGCGGGGTACTGCTCCAACCCAGGCATCCCCATTGGCACAAGGAAGGTGGGCAGCCGGTACCGCCTTGAAGACAGCGTCACCTACCACTGCAGTCGGGGGCTTACCCTGCGTGGCTCCCAGCGGCGAACGTGTCAGGAAGGTGGCTCTTGGAGCGGGACGGAGCCTTCCTGCCAAGGTGACCCTTGACCTGTACCCCCAGGTCAGATCCTGATCTTGCATCCTACTGTCTTCTCTCCCCACCTCAACCCTGCTCTTTCCTCACTTCTTTTAAAACTCCCTCTAGAACTGTCTCACTTCTGAGCCTTTTCTACCCTGGAAACCCACAATCCCCCATCTCTTTGGTCACTGTGTCCCTGACACTCCCAGACATTTGACCTCATTTCTGACTCTCCCAGACTCCTTCATGTACGACACCCCTCAAGAGGTGGCCGAAGCTTTCCTGTCTTCCCTGACGGAGACCATAGAAGGAGTCGATGCCGAGGATGGGCACAGCCCAGGTTTGAAGGCAGAGAGGGGAGGCAGGGCAGGGAACTGGGGGAAAATGGAGAAGGGACAAGATAATCATTCATGCTGGAGCCTGAGTCACTCTCCTGGCACGCAGGGGAACAACAGAAGCGGAAGATCATCCTAGACCCTTCAGGCTCCATGAACATCTACCTGGTGCTAGATGGATCAGACAGCATTGGGGCCGGCAACTTCACAGGAGCCAAAAAGTGTCTAGTCAACTTAATTGAGAAGGTGGAGTCCTCCTATCCCTGAACTTGGGGGAATGGAATCTTGCTGATCTTCCAGGACTAGCTCCCTGATCATTCCAGCCCCTCTGAACCACAGGGCCCCAGGAAAGTCTCCAGGTCCTATTCTGTCCTCCTTCCCTTGTACTTGATTCCTCCATGAACCTCAGTGCTTGAGCCTCTTCCTAAGAGCCTCCCTGTCCCAGCAACGTTGCTGAAGTCTCCCAATCACAGTATTCTACTTTCAATGCCATGACGCCTTGTTCTCCTCACCCACAGGTGGCAAGTTATGGTGTGAAGCCAAGATATGGTCTAGTGACATATGCCACATACCCCAGAGTTTGGGTCAAAGTGTCTGACAAAGAGAGCAGCAATGCAGACTGGGTCACGAAGAGGCTCAGTGACATCAATTATGAAGGTCAGAGGTTAGGGAATGGTGGGAGGTTCACTTTGGGGTCAGGAGGTTCAGGAGTGTTGTGTGGAGGGGGTCATGAGACTACCTGGAGGGCAACAGGGGGACCACTTTGTAGTCAAAGGTTGAACAGCAGGGTCATTGGGCAATGGAGGTTAGTGGGAACCTGCTGAGGGCTGGAAGGGCCACTTTGTGGTCAAAGGGAAGTCCATATGATGATTAACTTAAAAAGTTGAAAGATGTGAGATTTCAGTTGCAGATTGGTCTCTGGGGTTAAAAGATGGCTTGGAAGACCAGGTGAGGTGATGCTCTCTTCCCTCTCCACAGACCACAAGTTGAAGTCAGGGACTAACACCAAGAGGGCCCTCCAGGCAGTGTACAGCATGATGAGTTGGCCAGAGGACATCCCTCCTGAAGGCTGGAACCGCACCCGCCATGTCATCATCCTCATGACCGATGGTCAGAAGGGACCTCTCTCCTGTCCCAGCCTCCCCACCTTCTCAGACCAGCATGTGGCCCTTAAGTCCACTTGTAACACTATACCCATGGTTGGGGCCCTGAATGTGACTCATAACTGGCTGTTCATCTCTCCTGTGACCCTTCATAAAGAATTATTCCTAAAGCCTTGTGATCAACTACCTCTAACCCTTCCTCAACTTACTCACCCTGCCACGTGTATCACTGCCTCTAGCCAATTTATCTTATCTCCTACCTTCATGGTCCCGTCTCTTCTGCAGGATTGCACAACATGGGCGGGGACCCAATTACTGTCATTGATGAGATCCGGGACTTGTTATACATCGGCAAGGATCGCAAAAACCCGAGGGAGGATTATCTGGGTGAGTAACCTGACTAGGACCCAGCACCCTACTTCCTCAGGGCTTGGACTGTCATCCTTCCTTTTTCTCCCTCAGATGTCTATGTGTTTGGGGTTGGACCTTTGGTGGACCAAGTGAACATCAATGCTTTGGCTTCCAAGAAAGACAATGAGCAACATGTGTTCAAAGTCAAGGATATGGAAAACCTGGAAGACGTTTTCTTCCAAATGATTGGTAGGCAGATACAAGGGAATAAAGAACGCAACTCTCCTCAGCTTCCCCTGAAATAATTCATTCTTCCTCTACCCCTGAAGCTCTAGTTGCCTGGAAAGCCTTCTTCATTCCTCCTTCTCTACCTCAGTATCACTATTCTTGTTTCCTGGCACTGTTTGCTTCTTAACCTTAGAATCACAGAGCTCTAGGCACTTCAGAGATCTTTCTATTGTCCTACATTTGACACATGTGGAAACAAAGGCCAAAGGAGGTCAAGGGGCAGCAAGCTAGCAACAGGGCTGGGCTTGAAAACAGCCAGGCCTCTGATAGCTTGATCCCAAGTTCTTTCCCTTTTCACTCCACCACAGCAGTTTTCTCCTAATATGAGGAAACAAATACCTGTGGCCTTTCCCTTTCTCCTTTTGGGCCTCTGCCCCCCATAGACTCCTACCCAAAGGCTGCTGCCGTTTGGGAATGAAGTGTTCCGAGTTTTCAGCACATTCTCCTTCTCTGCCAGATGAAAGCCAGTCTCTGAGTCTCTGTGGCATGGTTTGGGAACACAGGAAGGGTACCGATTACCACAAGCAACCATGGCAGGCCAAGATCTCAGTCACTGTAAGCACAGAATCCCAGTAGTGAGGACTTGGGGGAGGAGAGGTCAAGGTGAAATGGGAGTAGGGGAAGGGCAAAATGGCCGTAAGAGATGGTGGTTTGTGAAAGCTGAGTTTTCCCTTTCTACTGTTCTGTTCCCAGCGCCCTTCGAAGGGACATGAGAGCTGTATGGGGGCTGTGGTGTCTGAGTACTTTGTGCTGACAGCAGCACATTGTTTTACTGTGGACGACAAGGAACACTCGATCAAGGTCAGCGTGGGTAAGGATGCAACTGAAGGTCCCGGGCTGCACCTACGCCCTCCAGGCAACACCTCCCACTTTCTACAGATCCCACACTCCACTCATCTGCAATGCAGCCCCATCCCTTGCACCCCAGACCAGTCAGGGATGGGGAAGACTTGAAGTTAGGAATGACATGGGGCCAGAGGCAAGAAGCTGCCCACAAAGAGGTGGTACCTATTCTCCTACTTCAAGGGAAGAAGCGGGACCTGGAGATAGAAAAAGTCCTATTTCACCCCGACTACAACATTAGCGGGAAAAAAGCAGCAGGAATTCCTGAATTTTATGACTATGACGTTGCCCTGATCAAGCTCAAGAATAAGTTGAATTATGACCCGACTATCAGGTGAGAGCATCCAGATCCCTGAGGTAAGGCTGGGAAAGGCTGGAGGACTGGGGTGAGGAGCAGGCCTAGTTTGCTGTTCTTTCTCCGTCCTTTATAGGCCCATTTGTCTCCCCTGCACCGAGGGAACAACTCGAGCTTTGAGGCTTCCTCCAACTACCACTTGCCAGCAACAGAGTAAGACACACTAGGGGGGAGGATGAGGATGAGATACTGAGACAAGTGAGGCATGAGAGGGAGATGCAATAGGAAGAGACGATGCCTGGCCCAGAACCTAGCACTAGGAAGGGCTTAGGGGACATCTGCTGAGTGACAAAGTCAATAGGGAGATGACAGTGGTGGGAGCAGCTGAAGTGATGCAGTCTATTTGTCCAGAGGAAGAGCTGCTCCCTGCACAGGATATCAAAGCTCTGTTTGTGTCTGAGGAGGAGAAGAAGCTGACTCGGAAGGAGGTCTACATCAAGAATGGGGATAAGGTGAGAAATGGGCATCCTAAGGAGGCACTCTAGGCCCTAATCCTTCCTAAGCCACCTCTGTTCATTACCTTTCTCCATGCTTCCCACCTCCCCTACAGAAAGGCAGCTGTGAGAGAGATGCTCAATATGCCCCAGGCTATGACAAAGTCAAGGACATCTCGGAGGTGGTCACCCCTCGGTTCCTTTGTACTGGAGGAGTGAGTCCCTATGCTGACCCCAATACTTGCAGAGGTGAGAGAACGCTCTCTGGTTGTGCTCCAAGTGCCCGAGGGCCAAGAGTCCTTTTCCCTACAGCTTCTCCTCTCCTTGCAGGTGATTCTGGCGGCCCCTTGATAGTTCACAAGAGAAGTCGTTTCATTCAAGTGAGTCCTCCCTTTCCTATCTGGGGAGATGCCAAGTGGTCAGCATGGGCCCCACAGCAGGAAAGCGCAATGCATGTGGCTAGTAATTCGAGGTGGGCAGAGCCTGCCTCACTTTAGGACTGCATGTCTGGCCTGTGTGTGTCAAGAATGAGGCTGAGCTGGGTCCCTAGCCTGATTCCTTTAGGTCAGCTAAGACACAATCAGGAACAGTCATGCTTCCAGGATTAGGAATTCTGTGAATGATCCATGGCACCCCACTGCCTCTGCAGGTTGGTGTAATCAGCTGGGGAGTAGTGGATGTCTGCAAAAACCAGAAGCGGCAAAAGCAGGTACCTGCTCACGCCCGAGACTTTCACGTCAACCTCTTCCAAGTGCTGCCCTGGCTGAAGGAGAAACTCCAAGATGAGGATTTGGGTTTTCTCTAAGGGGTTTCCTGCTGGACAGGGGCGCGGGATTGAATTAAAACAGCTGCGACAACACTTGTGTTCCAGATCCTTTTGGGGCAAGGGAGTGGGGAACGGGCACTGGCCATGTTGTTACACTGAGATCAAAC
The DNA here is from genome assembly GCF_003255815.1 of Theropithecus gelada. Classification (NCBI taxonomy): domain Eukaryota; kingdom Metazoa; phylum Chordata; class Mammalia; order Primates; family Cercopithecidae; genus Theropithecus; species Theropithecus gelada. The sequence goes on from NC_037671.1 coordinate 34,433,124, forward strand.
CTGACACCCATTTTTAAAGGCTTAACCCCAATCCCAAGTGCTGAAAAACCAGAGGCTGAGGGAGATGTGTAAGCTTCCACCTCAGTGTTTTACTGAGACCAGCATTGGGGCATATGAGGCACAAGGAATCCAGCTCTGTTCCCTAGAAGCCATCCACAAGGTTTTCCTTGTAGACGTCATCACTGTAGACAATCTGGGTCCTCTTGTCCCGGTGGCAACCCTTAGGGCTGTTCTGGACAGCTAGGGAGGGAGGAGAGGAACAGTTAAGGTCTAAAGGAGATCATAGATCAGACCCTGAGGCTGACTCCTGACCACCTCAGTCCTGGCTGCTGGCCCCTGGAAACCCAGTTTCCACGCTGCCCTCTGGTGGCCAGGATGGCCTGTCTTCCTTAGCTCCTTTGTGCCAACCCATGGCAAAGGAGAGTGTAAGTGGACATTTTGATGAATGTTTTGTTCTTAGAAAAATCCCAAATGTCATTGTTGAGATATATGAATGATATTAACCCACTACTTATAGTCAGTATGTCAGAAGCTAAAAACTAGAAAACCTCTGTAGCCCTTTATTGACATGCTGGTCAACTCTAGTTCCTTTCTTTTGCCTGAAAGGCCACTGTTGCTCTGAGTCCTTCTTTCTGCTCACTCCTTTCCCAGGAAAATCTACTTTCAGGTAAATGGGTTACTCATACTAAGGAATACTACTAGCTCCACCAGAACTCATCCAGCATGTAGCTTTGGCCCTCACCATTCTCTCTCAAGCCTCTAGCTGTTTCTTCCCCTTCCTCTTTTCCTCCCTCCACCAGACATGTTACTCTCTTCACCCCATCCAAAGATTCCATCCCCACCACCCTTGACCTAGAGAGAATCTCTCCCACCCACTTCCCATCCTGTGATCTCTGTACCTTGACACTGCTGGCTACTCCCTCTTTCTCAAAGCATGTGTCCTTTCGCTTCAGTGGCCCAGGCCCCTCTGGTGCTGCTCCCAGCCCTCTGACCCCTCCTCCTGTCTCCTTTGCTAACGTTAGGCTCAACGTTAGCCTAACGTGTCAGGAGAGCTGGAGACACGTGGGGCGTAAGGTGGACAGTCCTGTTTCCTAACATAGTCCCTGAGTATTCCTCAAGTCTAGTCCTGGGTCGTTTTTTTTCTCCAAAATCAGTCTCCCTCATGATCGGGGAGCCACCCTGTGATGCAGATGACTTAATCTATGTTTTCATTCCTTACCTCACACCTGAGTTCCAGACCCCTAATTTCAAATACTTACGAAATTCACTCTACTCCATCTCAAAATGAACAAGCCCCATGAGACACTCATCTTTCTCACCAATCTCACTCCAGCTCCCATTTTCTTCCCTGTTCCAGTCGCTGCTTTGGAAGCTGTTCTCAATCCTTTTCTCTCCTTTCTTTACTTCTAACTAACAGATGATCTGAAATTTTCCTTCCCATTCCCACAGCCTCTGCACACACTCTGACCTCGATAATCTCTAGGAAACCCAAGGATGTGTGGGGGAACCAAAAGGAGTGTGCTGTAGGGGAGAGGATGGGAAAGAAAATCCCATTCTTACCGAGGGAGCCCCAGACAGACTTGCCAGTAGCGGCATCCAGCATGGGCTGTTTCCGGGCTATGTTGACTTTGAGCTGTACAGACTCCACCTGGGTCCCGTTGAGCTAAAGCAGAAGAGGGGAGGCAGAGGATGGGGAGGAAAACATTACAGATAAACCAAAGAAGCTATTCCAGGAGTTGCTATCCTAGGAGTAGACTGAATAAGGAATCTGAGAATGTAAGTTTTTCTGTGTGAATAGGGAGAGACTTTATCAAGAGGAACCAACTTCTTCCTGGCATCTAGTATTTTGATGAGAACACATGAGAACAGCAGAAGCGATGGGAAGAACAGATTTGCGAAGTTCCAACCTCAGCAACGGCCTGATCTGCTGACTCCATCTTTTCATAGGTGACGAAGGCACAGCTGGGATAAGAAAAAACAGGGTCAGTGGAGAGCCAAGGGGCTCTTCTGGACCCAGCCAAACCCAGCGATCACAGGCGGCTGCCGGGAGGGCAGCTTCCTCCCTCAAGTCTCACACCCCAGGATTCGCCCAGGACTTCTCATCATGCCCTGTCGTCATCCTTACTTTCTGGGTGGGTCCATGGAGAGGTCAATGATGTTTCCAAAAGGAGAGAAGGCCCCACGGAGAAGGGTAGGCGTCATGTCTTCTCCGTATACATAGAGAGTATTCCCTTTCCTAGGGGCTCGCCGTTCAGGGAAGGAGTCCGACCCTTTGGGAGCAGGAATCACAGTCACAAGACATGGTCCATCCCACACTTCACTTAGTAGGACCCACATAAACCTCAGTTAAGGTCACCTTGACCTCCAGCCAAGATCACTCACTGCGGAAAGGACCCTCTCGGTCTCGGTCTCGATCCCGCTCCCGCTCCCGATCCCTGTCCCGTTCCCGGTCTCGATCTCGATCTCGATCTCGATCCCGATCCCGATCCCTGTCCCGCTCTCGGTCTCTGTCTCGATCCCGCTCCCGATCACGGTCTCTGTCCCGGTTCCTCTCATGGCTGCGGTCCCGGCTGCGGCTTCGGGGAGGGGAGGCTGAGGAGTGGGCACCACTGCGTTCTTCATAGCCCCAGTCAAAGCTTCGAGGGGGACCATCACCAGCCCCTGGGCCCTCTGCCTCTTCTCCATCTGGCCCTAGTTCTCGAAGTCGATCGCTAGAAGACACAAAGCTGGGGAGATGCAGACTGACGATCAAAGGGGGGTTTTACCTTCTCCCCTCGGACCCTGTGGAGACTCAATATTCCCTCAATAGCACAGCTTCTACAGCCCAAACCTCCCAAGGACTCAGGAAATCAACCCCGCCAAGTGGGCCCAGTCTTATCTCTACTCTCTAACCTCTCATACAGAGATTTCCTCTGGGGACGTCTAGATGACTGTAAAAGAGACCAAGAACAGTTAAGATGATTCCCAGTTGCTAACATGTAGTCCAAAATAAGTTAGTTTCTCATGTTCCTCCATCTCCAACCCCTCAGGGACAGAAATTAGAAGCCTTTACCTCTTGCAGGTCATCATCAGCAGATATGCTCCTCTGGAACGGCTGGAAAGTGGGGACTGGTCCCTTCTCGGGGTCCTGGAGAGGGGAGAGACCTACCTCAGTGTGGAGCAGGAGGCTGCCCAACCATGGAACAGAGATGTTCCTCTTCCCTCACCCTCTTCTAGATTTCCTCTGATCTCTTCTTTCCTTTTAACACTATATACATTTCTTATTTGACTATGTGGTTTTATTTATTTGTTTTTATTTTTTGAGACAGGGTCTTGCTCTGTTGTCCAGGTTGGAGTGCAATGGTGCAATCATAGCTTGCTGCAGCCTTGACCTCCCAGGCTCAAGCAATCCTCCCACCTTAGCCTCCCTAGTAGCTGAGACTAGCGATGCGCTCTACCATGCTTGGCTAATTTCTGTATTTTTTTTTTTTTTTTTTTTTGGAGAGATAGGGTTTCACTATGTTGCCAGGGCTGGTCTCAAATTCCTGGGCTCAAGCAATCCTCCTACCTTGGCCTCCTAAAGTGCTCTAATTATAGGAAAGAGCCACTGCCACACCTGCCATTGCAGCTTTTTGGTTTTGTTTTGAGATAGAGTCTTGCTCTGTTGCCCAGGGTGGAGTACAGTGGTGCGATCTCCACTCACTGCAACCTGTGCCTCCTGGGTTCAAGCAATTCTCTGGCCTCAGACTCCTCAATAACTGGGACTATAGGCGTGCATCACCATGCCCTGCGAATTTTTGTTATGTTTAGTAGAGACGGGTTTCACCATGTTGGCCAGGTTGGTCTCAAACTCCTAACCTCAAGTGATCTGCCCACCTTGGCCTCCCAAAGTGCTGGGATTATAGGCATGAGCCACCACGCCCGGCTGATACTTTTTATAAGTGATTTGATATGTTATATATTCAGTTTATTTCAACCTCTCTTGAATCTGATAACATTTTCTGCCCTTTCCATCCCTTAGAGCGACATATTCCAAGAGCTCCAATCCAAGGTGGATTAGAACTACAAAATTTGTAAAATGGAGAATTCAGGAGTCATCTAGTTTTTTCATTTTATATTTGAGAGGCAAAACTCAGAATGGTACAGCAATTTGCCAGTGCTTGAGTATGCATATTTTTCCCCAAACCCATCTACATTCCAACTTGGAGGGATGCCCTCTAAACAATCCTTCTGTTTGTGCTCACCTTTAACTTCCCCTCAAGGGTTCGAGAACGCTTGAAGCCTGAGTTCTTGGTCTCAGCCTTGATGGCACTGATGGCTCCTGATTTCACCAGCTGCTTTGCCTGCTCTGTTGCTGTGGCTGTGTCCACGACAGGCTGCTCTGATAGTGCTGGAGTGATAAGGGGAAGAGGCATTATGTTGACCAGGCCATGATGAAGGTCAGCCCCATGCTGCCCACTTCCAGTCCATCCCCATTTCCCCTGTCACTCACAGCGTTTGACACCGCCTTGGCTGGTTGTGCTGCTGCTACTTTGCTTCTTCAGAGCCAGCAATGCCTTTTTCTGGGAACAAGGGTGAGAGAAGAGAGGTCAGTGAGGGCCAGCCCCTAGCCGGTTCCTCTCCCAAGACCCCTGGGCACATCACTCCAGGGACCATCTTTCTTGATGTCCTCAGAGTGGTGCATTGATGTGCTCTGCCTCTTGCCTCTGGTCCCCTAGATCATGAATGATGCTGGAAATTCCTAATCTAACCAAACCACGGAACCCAGAGGTTTTCCAGAGTGTTACATTTTTGAGGTTGAAGACAAAGAATTTGATCATGGACTAGAATCCTAGGATATAAGCTGCAAGTAAGTATAAGTCTATGTGCCTTTCCTGGAGGCTTCATCCATCTGTTTCCTGCATATTGAATAAGGCCCAGACATGACTTTGTAACAGGGATATCCAGGAGGATAAAGCATTGTTCCTACCCTCAAGAAGCTTATAGCCTGAGAAATAAAAATAAACCGAGTGAGTTAGCAATACGGTAAGAGGTGCAGATTATTCATAGCTGAAAGCTAGTAAGATTTTCTGATGTTTAATGGCTATTAAACTAGGCCCTCCCCCGTATCTCTGCACAACACAGAGAGAAGAAGGGTATTTTAGAAAAAGAAGACAGGATGGCAAACATGCAGAGGTAAGAACGCTTTGGGAATGCATGTTTTGGGAGTAGTGAATAGTTCTACTTTACTACACAAGGCTGCCAAACTAAGGTTTTGGGGCTTTGTTATATAGACAATGTGAAACCATTTATGGTTTTTGAGAAACAGAGGGAGCAGAATTTTGTGTTTTCAATGGATGGTTTGACCAAGAGTGAAGAAGTCTGTTAAAAAAAAAAAAAAGACTGAGAAATTTGTTGACAGACCATTACAATCGCCCATGTGAATGTCAATAAAGCCCTGCTCGGGGGAATACACAATGAAGAATAAACAGGAAAAATTGCTTCAAAAGAAAAAACAAGAAGACTTGGCAAACGCTTGACTATGCAAATAGCGGAGAAGTCAGAGATGAGATTTTGAGTCCAAACGTGTGGCAGAATTGGTGTAGTCAATCTTACTTGGAAGATCAAGAATAGAAAGATGATAGCTCCAACTTTGGGTATCTGAAGTTTATCAGTATGACACTGGATAGAACTGGAAAAACAAACTTGAGGATCATCAGCCCTTAGGTGGTACTAAAAGCCATTGGAAAGGAAGACAATCCCATCGCCGATTGCATAGAAAAGACAGAAGGTTCACACCAGGGCTTGGGAAAGCCCACCTCTCGAAGCTACACTGTGAGGTGGGTGATATATCTCTAGATACGGGCCAGAAAAATTTTCCCATTCGCTCACACTCACCCCAGATCTTCTCAGAGTGCAGAGTCTGTGAAAGGTTAGGCCATGTCCACACACAGTCCCTCACCTTTTTCTTGAGTTTGTTGAATTTCTTCTGCAGAGCCTCCTCTTCCTCGCTCAGTCCGGGGGGTATCACCAACATGGTGGCTCCTGGTTCAGGGGCAGGGCCCAAGACATCTTTCTCCCCTGTTACCACCCGGGGTTCACACGCCGTCCACACTGTACCCAACTCCACCCCTTCAGGTCTGCCTACTCTTGCCTTTGGCTTTCCCTACTCCTTGCTTAAACCAGGATGCTGTCCAAGCTCCCGCTGGTCGGGATCATCCAGCATTCCCTCCTGTCTCCAGGGATCACAGACACCAGCACCTCGAGGAACCATGTGGCTCAGGGAGGGACAAACACCCACTCCGTCGGCAAGACGATGGCACCCGACCCCCCTACCCTCGCTGGGGTAAGGACAGCCGCGGGGTTCGAACGGCAGAGAAGGCGGTGGAGCCAGCGTAGCGCCCTCAGAGCAACTCAAAGAGGAAGAAGAGAGAAAGGGCTATGAAAAAAGGGGCCGAAGAGTGAGAAGCAGAGGGCCTTACCTGAGGGGGCGGCAACCGCGGGCCCCACGGTCTCCGGCCGCGCCCGCGCTGGCCGCTGATAGCGGGCTCACAACGATGACGTAGCTAAGGGCGGAAAACGCGGTAACCAAGGCGGCCCCAGGCACGCACTTCCGCCCGGCCTTCCACCGGTCCAGGTCTGCCCCTCCGCAGCGATAGTTCACGCTCTCGGCGGGGCCGTGCCGGAAGTTGTCTCTACTTCCGCCCGTTCCGGGGCGGGGCTTACCTCGCAGGGACTGCTTGCAGCATTTCCGGGCTGCTCGGCAGCTGCTGTGGCTCCAGAATGATGGAGACAGAGCGACTCGGTGAGGGGGAGGGGAGTGAAAGGGCACGGAGTAGCAGACATGGAATGACCTTTGACCCCTGACTTTTGACTTTTCCCCGTAGTGCTACCTCCTCCAGATCCCCTGGACCTACCCCTTCGGGCCGTGGAGCTCGGATGCACGGGTCGCTGGGAGCTGCTGAACTTGCCTGGAACTCCGGAGAGCAGCGTGAGTGACTTTTGACCCTAACCTTTGACCCTCATTGAGTCCAAACCTCCTTCACCCTCCTCACGGTAGGATCTAGCTTAACCTTGTTCATCTGTGCTTGTACTGCTGTCCATCCCAGCCTGAACGGGTGTTGGACAGCTTCTAGCCCAGTGTACCTGCAGTCCATGTGAAGACAGCAGAGAGTCCTGGGGATATTTTTGCTTTCAGAGCTGCGCTTTCTCCATGGAGCTCCCTTCTGTCTCCAAGCACCAGGGCACTTGGTGACTGAGATGCTAGGCTTTGAGCCTCCAACTCATCATCCTTAGGTCTGGTACCCCTTTTTCTAAAATCAGTGAGTCTCAAATTTCATGTGCTTCATGACTAGCAAGGGAGCTTTTTAAAAATGCAGATTCCTAGGTCCAGCCTCCATGTTTCTGAAATCCAAAATCTACCCCAGGTAATTCAGTAGCGGGTAGTTTTTGGCCAAGCCTGATTGTCCTAGTCTGTTTGACACATCTACCATTTCTGATCTGAACACAAATCCCATCACCTCTTTTGTCTGCATTTTACTCTCTTTCCTTACCTAATGCCTCTCATCTTGCCCTTGTTTCAGCTTCCCCATGGCCTCCCTCCCTGTGCCCCAGATCTGCAGCAAGAAGCAGAACAGTTGTTTCTGTCATCCCCAGCCTGGCTGCCTCTGCATGGTGTGGAGCACTCAGCCCGGTGAGGAGTCTGGAGGGGCTTAGACTAGGGTGATGGGTTCCTGAAGGAAGCTGGGGCAGAGGAAGAAAAAAGACCCAAAAGTTACTTTTTTTTCTCTCCAGAAAATGGCAAAGGAAGATGGATCCCTGGTCTCTTTTGGCTGTCCTGGGAGCCCCAGTCCCATCTGACCTACAGGCCCAAAGACACCCAACCACAGGCCAGATACTAGGTTACAAAGAGGTAGGAGGTCAGGGGTCATAAGAAACAGAGTTGGGGAGAAGGGGAGGTGATCAGAGACAAGCTCAGCCTCATTGGGGCTCTGATCTCTTGCTTTAGGTCTTGCTGGAGAACACAAATCTCTCGGCCACAACCTCCTTGTCTCTTCGCCGGCCTCCAGGGCCAGCCTCCCAGTCCTTATGGGGAAATCCAACTCAGTATCCCTTCTGGCCAGGTGACTCTTGTGGAGATGGGATGGTAGAAGAGGGTGTCCTTAATCTCCAGGGAAGGGTTCCCCACCTATCTCGTATTATCCTCATCCCATGAATCCCTGTCTGTCCTGTCTCTTCCCAGGGGGGATGGATGAACCCACCATAACAGATCTGAACACATGGGAGGAGGCTGAGGAGGAGATAGACTTTGAGAAAGGTAAGGTAGGGCTCTGAGTCTGAGCCCTGAGGAGGAAGAGCCCACGCTATCACTGTGCTACTACTAGCCCTCCCGTGCCTCTGAGAAAATTAGAAAAAGATATCCTGTCCATAACAACCTTTACTGTCATCTGTTGGGAAAGTGTCATAGCAAACATCCCCATCTACAGCATCTGTCCTGTAAATGATATCTTTTAGGTTTATATAATGTACACAATTTGTTCACCAGGGTGCAGTGACCCTGATTCCATGTCCCTGTCCTACAGATCTTCTTACTATTCCACCTGGTTTCAAGAAAGGCATGGACTTTGCACCAAAAGGTTCGTTTTGGTTTTTGAGTGGGGTGTAGGAGAAATATGTCTTTCTCCTAAGGAACAGAGATGTCAGCATGACGAGGTTGACCTTGTTGCGTTGCTTCTCAGATCGTCCAACTCCAGCTCCTGGACTGCTAAGCCTTAGCTATCTGTTGGAGCCTCTGGATTTGGGTGGGGGTGACGAGGATGAGAATGAGGCAGTGGGACAGCCAGGAGGTTCCAGAAGGGACGCTGTTTCAGCCTCTCCCTGCAGTACTCCCCTGGCCCGAGCAAGCAGTTTGGAGGACCTAGTGTTGAAGGTTGGTGGTTCTGCATAGTGGAGGCAAGAAAGAGCCTTGCCACCAGGATGTGGGCTGGCTAGGATGGGTCTGAGGGGAAGAAAGGGACATCTTTTGGGAGGAGTGGTAATCGAGAGCCCTCTGGTTGTATCTTTATCACCCCTACCCCTGACTCTTCCAGGAAGCATCCACAGCTGTATCCGCCCCAGAAGCCCCAGAGCCTCCACCTCAGGAGCAGTGGGCCATACCTGTGGATGCCACCTCCCCCGTTGGTGATTTCTATCGCCTCATTCCCCAGCCAGCCTTCCAGGTACTTTGGCCCCATCTTCACATGCTCCTCTACCTCTTGCTGGGTCACACTCCCAGCCGACCCCTTGTCTCCTCTATCCGCCAGAGGTCATATCCATCCCAGGCCAGTCTTGGTCCTTAGTCCTAGCCTCGGCTGGCTCTGGCCTTCATCCCCCTGCCCTGTGTGCTCCATGAGCAGGAGGCAGGAAGGCCCTGCTCCTTTCTTCAGCTCCTGTCTATTTCTCTCTCCCATAGTGGGCATTTGAGCCAGATGTGTTTCAGAAACAGGCCATCCTGCACTTGGAGCGGCATGACTCTGTCTTTGTTGCAGCTCACACATCTGCAGGAAAAACAGTTGTGGCTGAATATGCCATTGCCCTGGCCCAGAAACACATGACACGGTACAAATTGCTTCGCCAACCTCCCCCTTCACCAGCCAGCCCCATTTTCTCCTGCAGCCTTTGAAAATCCCATCTCTTCCTCCACCTCTCTAGCTCATCCTTTAAGTGAGAGGTTCAGGGGTGAGACTGAGACAAGAGCTCAGAGAGAAACGAAAAGGCATGGTGGGGAGAAAGGTTAGAAGAATGACCTGGGTTAGTTTAGGAAGGGGTTGGGGACAGAATTTTTCTGAGGTTATATCATGAAAGAGAATGTAGGGCAGTTTGGGTGAAGAAGTGGAGCAACTAAGCTTCTGGGGCATGCTTCTGCGAGAGCTCCATGTGGGAGAGGAGGCGTGGGCCATGAGTCTGCAGAGGGACTGGCTAACTTCATGTTCTTTCCCCAGCACCATCTACACTTCGCCCATCAAGGCCCTGAGCAACCAGAAGTTCCGGGACTTCCGAAACACGTTTGGGGATGTGGGGTTGCTCACTGGGGATGTGCAGCTGCACCCGGAGGCCTCCTGCCTCATCATGACCACAGAGATCCTTCGGTGAGAGATGGACACTCAATACAGGGGAGTTTTGGCTGGGAAGATGTGGCTGTTGTGGAGAGTGTGCTGTCTGAAGAGGGGATGGAGACGAGCCACTGGGGAGTCAATCCTTGGCCTCTTCTCCCCAGCTCCATGCTGTACAGTGGCTCAGATGTTATTCGGGACCTGGAGTGGGTCATCTTTGATGAGGTTCACTATATCAATGATGCCGAGGTAAGGGCCTTGGGCTCCACAGATGCCGGCAGTCCCTTCCTTTGGGACCAGTTGAACGGCTCCCTTATTCTACACACTCAGGGCACCTTCCTGCTTTCTTTACCCCCATACGGAATCCCGTGCCTCTTTAGGGGCAGAAGGGCAGCCCCTGCCCTCCTGTGACCTCTCTTCCCTCTCTGTGCCCAGCGTGGGGTCGTGTGGGAGGAGGTGCTCATCATGCTCCCTGACCACGTTTCTATCATCCTTCTGAGTGCCACCGTCCCCAACGCCCTTGAGTTTGCTGACTGGATTGGGTGAGACGTGTGTCCTGGGTTGCCTGGTTGATGGGGGCTACAGTACTCCTTGATTGGAGTGGGGGGACTAAGTCTACCACAGCAAGGAGAGTGGTCAGGCCTTAGGGGTGATGCTGGGGAACATGTCCCACCTGGTGGCTGTGGGATCCCCTTTGGGTCCAGATTACTTTGCATGTTGAAATGGAATGGGATGTTGGGGATAGCCTTCCATTTTGGGTCTCAGGAAAGACTGGGTAAAGTTGGAGGAGTAGGGAAGGGGGTGGGGATGTGGGTTCCTTCCCACACTCCCATCCCTGACTTGCTACCCTCTCCTTCCTTCAGGCGACTGAAGCGTCGTCAGATCTATGTGATTAGCACTGTAACCCGCCCCGTGCCCCTGGAGCACTATCTTTTCACAGGGAACAGCTCCAAGACCCAGGGGGAGCTCTTTTTGTTGCTGGACTCTCGAGGAGCCTTCCATACAAAAGGGTGAGCCCCGAGATGGGGGAAAGAGTTAGGGCTGGGCCCCTAGCTGGACATGACGGCTACCCCTCCCTGTGCCCCAGGTACTATGCAGCTGTGGAGGCCAAGAAGGAGAGAATGAGCAAACATGCCCAGACCTTTGGGGCCAAGCAGCCCACACATCAGGGGGGCCCTGCACAGGTGAGAACTGGGAGGGTTTTGTACCTGCCAGCCCATTTTTCCTCCCATCTTTTTTTTTCGTTGTTCCCCAGGGGTTTTGACTTGAACTTTGAGCACTGCCCCAGTTAACACTAGCTCACCTCTCATTGGTTCAGGAACTCAACCTCTGCCCCTTCCCCTTCCTTCTCCAGGACCGCGGAGTTTACCTGTCCCTCCTGGCCTCCCTCCGCACACGGGCCCAGTTGCCTGTGGTGGTGTTCACCTTCTCCCGGGGCCGCTGTGATGAGCAGGCCTCAGGCCTCACCTCCCTTGACCTCACCACCAGTTCAGAGAAGAGTGAGATCCACCTCTTCCTGCAGCGCTGCCTTGCTCGCCTCCGTGGCTCTGACCGCCAGCTGCCCCAGGTGCATCTATGTGTGTATGTGTGTATGCATGTACACATTTAGCAGACTGGTAAGGATAGGGTGTTCTGAGACTCCATCCCTGACCATGGGCCTCCTCCCACCAAAGGTCCTGCACATGTCAGAGCTCCTGAATCGTGGCCTGGGTGTGCACCATAGCGGCATCCTGCCCATCCTCAAGGAGATCGTGGAGATGCTCTTCAGCCGTGGCCTGGTCAAGGTGCATGTGGTGGTGGGAAAGGGACTCCTCGGTGCTTGTTACCTGCTTAGGGGCTGCCCAGAGGGCAGAGGGGCAGAGGTTTAGGCAGGCCAGTGCTGTGGTTAAGAACCTGGGCTCTGAATCCAGACTACCTGGGTTTGAATCCCAGGTCCACCGTGTATTCATAGTATCATCCTGGACAAATTACTTAACCTTCCTGAATTTCAGGTTTCTCATCTTAAAATGGGGATGCATAAGATATGAACACGTAGGTCTCAGAAAAGAAACCCAGGAAGCTAGCAAGCTAGCTAATAATTTGAAAAGTTATTAGTAATCAGAAATATACAAATGGAAGTACTCACAAGATACGACTTTATAGCTATTAGACTGGTAAAATTTAGGAAACTAGTTAATGCCGAGTGTTGCCAGAGTTGTAGGAAGTTGCAGGGTTCTGGGAATCCTTGTACAGGATGCCTAGCCAGTTTGGAATGCACCCTGGCACTATTTAGACAAAATAACTATATTGGCCAGGCATGGTGGCTCACACCTGTAATCCCAGCACTTTGGGAGGCTGAGGTGGGTGGATCACAAGGTCAAGAGATTGAGACCATCCTGGCCACCGTGGTGAAACCCTGTCTCTACTAAAAATACAAAAATTAGCTGGGCACGGTGATGCGTGCCTGTAGTCCCAGCTACTCGGGAGGCTGAGGCGGGAGAATTGCTTGAACCCAGGAGGTGGAGGTTGCAGTGAGCCAAGATCACGCCGTTGCACTCCAGCCTGGTGACAGAGTGAGACTCCATCTTAAAACAAAAACAAACAAACAAACAAAAGGTATATCATACTCTGAGCCTATATTTCATTCCTGGGTATGTATCACCAAGAAATTCTCACCGTGGTCTGAGAGAGAACCCTTCCTTTGTTTGTGGTGGCAGGGTGTTGGTAGTACCAGGGTGCCCTTCCCTGGGAGAGAGGGAAAGTTAGTGTGGGGGGTGCACTCAGTGTTCTGCAGCAGTTGGAAGCAGTGACCACAGGAACATGGACAGATGTTGAAACACTAGGTGGAGAAAAAGAAGAAACAAAAAATCAGATATATAACCACTTTTTATATGAATTATAAACTACAAGTTCACAAAAGAAGACATATTCTATAAGATATTTATATAAAAATATTTGTTGGATACATTGGAATGATTGCAGTCAGGGATGGGAATGGGATATGGGGGTAAAAGGAAAGAAATAGAAATAAGTAGCTACATAAGTAAAATGAGGAAAACAATAGTACCAATCCCATAGATTTGCCTGGAGAGTTCGATGAGATCCCATAAGTAACAACTGGGATGGTGCCTTGTGCCTACAAAGTAAGGTGGGCTTGGCCAAGGCTGGGGGCGTGTATACGTAGAGCCTTTGCTGATCCTTTCCGTTCTCCTCTGTCCCAGGTCTTGTTTGCCACAGAGACCTTTGCCATGGGAGTAAACATGCCGGCTCGTACAGTAGTGTTTGACTCCATGCGCAAGCACGATGGCTCCACCTTCCGGGACCTGCTCCCTGGGGAGTATGTGCAGATGGCAGGTCGGGCAGGGCGGAGGGGCCTGGACCCCACAGGCACCGTTATCCTGCTCTGCAAGGGCCGAGTGCCCGAGATGGCAGACCTGCACCGCATGATGATGGTGAGTGACCCAGCATCCTGGGCAGGGCCCCAGCTCCAGGACCTTGCTGGATTCTTCCATTCTCCTCTCTTCTGACTTGTTCTTTTTCTTCTTCTTCTTCTTTTTTTTTTTTTTGGAGGCAGGGTCACCTAGGCTGTAGTGCAGTGGCACAGTCTTGGATCACTGCAACCTCTGCCTCCCAGGCTCAAGTGATCCTCCCATCTCAGCCTCCCAAGTAGCTGGGATTCCAGGCACATGCACCATGCCTGGCTAACTTTTTTTTTCTATTTTTTGTAGAGATGAGGTTTTGCTATGTTGCCCAGGTTGGTCTTGAACTCCTGGGCTCAAGCAATCTGTCTGCCTCAGCTTCCCAAAGTGCTGGGACTGTAGGTGTGAGCCACAGCGCTCAGCTTCCTCTGACTTTTTTGTTTTGCCTGGGAGAAGCCGAGGTAGGAGTGAGCGAATCCAAGGATGAGATTGAAGCCTATCTCTTCCAGTTTTCTCCCCCATGAATACGGAGCTAGATGGGGCCTTTGAGTCTATTTATTTCAGTTTGCTCCCTTATGTTACAGAAGAGGTGAGCAAGTGGTTTGTCAAAGGCCCCATGGTTGCAGAGCTGGGACCAGGTGTGATGGGAGTAGGCCCAGTCCAGAAGACTGGCTGGGGTGCAGTAGGTCCCACCCTGATCTCACTGACTTCTCTGACCTGATTCCAGGGGAAGCCATCCCAGCTGCAGTCCCAGTTCCGCCTCACGTACACTATGATCCTCAACTTGCTGCGGGTAGATGCCCTCAGGGTGGAGGACATGATGAAGAGGAGCTTCTCTGAGTTTCCCTCCCGCAAGGACAGCAAGGTAAGGAGCCTGGGTAACCAGTATGTGGAGCAGGAGGTTGGACAAAGCCAGGCTGGGAATAGGTAGGCATCCAGAGGCCAGTGTGTTGAGGGTCGGGGGTGTGGCAGACTGGGCCTGGAGACTCCCCTTTCACAGCTTCCCCCTGCTTCCACCCAAGGCCCATGAACAAGCCCTGGCCGAACTGACCAAGAGGCTGGGGGCTTTGGAGGAGCCTGACATGACTGGCCAACTGGTCGACCTGCCTGAATATTACGGCTGGGGGGAGGAACTGACAGAGACCCAGCACATGATTCAGGTGAGCAAGTGGGAGTGCTGAGGGGGTGACAGGAGAAGGGAGGAGGAGATCGTGTCACTCTAGGTGCTATTAAACTTAGTCCAAGTGTCTGTCCCTGTGATGCCTCCTCCCATCTGTGCTTTGTGTGCGTCCCTGCTCTTCAGCGACGCATCATGGAGTCTGTGAACGGGTTGAAGTCTCTCTCAGCAGGAAGGGTGGTGGTTGTGAAGAATCAGGAGCATCACAACGCACTGGGAGTGATCCTACAGGTGAGGGTGATGGGAATTTGGACTCCAGAGGGTGGGAGGAAGCAAGCCCTCTCTCCATTTTCCCCACTTGGCCAGGGCAGGTTGCATCACCACAGGGTCCTCATTTTCCCCTCTTGCCCTCCTTTTCACCCTCTCCCTTCCCATCACCACATCATGCTCACTCCTTCCTCCCACCACCCCAAGAAGTCTGCTCTGATCGCTTGACTTGGTCGCCCCTCTCTACTGGTGAGCTCTGCATGGTTGCTTCCTGATTCCTGCCCAAGGGTAGGTATCTGGTCCCTACCTTTGATGTCTACTCCTCACACCCCGCTCTCCTGGCCTCTCTGACCACCCCCAGGTCTCCTCGAACTCCACCAGCAGAGTATTCACAACCCTGGTCTTGTGTGATAAGCCCTTGTCCCAGGACCCACAGGACAGGGGGCCGGCCACTCCAGAGGTGCCCTATCCAGATGACCTCGTGGGATTCAAGCTGTTCCTGCCTGAAGGTGAGAGTGCGGCAGATGCCTGTTTTCTGCCAGCAGTATGAGCAGGATGCCTGGGTCCACGGCAAGGTCTGCCCTGCTCTCCCTTTTTCACAGGGCCTTGTGAGCACACCGTAGTCAAGCTCCAGCAAGGAGATATGGCTGCCATCACCACCAAAGTGCTCCGGGTGAATGGGGAGAAGATCTTGGAGGACTTCAGCAAGAGGCAGCAGCCAAAATTCAAGTCAGAGATGCTAGGGAGGCCCTTTTCCTCCAGAGGGGCATGTAGAAGCGGGGAGGGGCAGTGGTCTGGGAGTTTTCCCCAGCCTGAGGGAGACTATGAAGTGGTGGAGTTGTAGTGAGGGGGCTCCTCCAGCCTAAGGGAGACTGTGAAGTGGGGGTTGTAGTAAGAGGGCTCCCACAGCCTGAGGGGGGCTTCTGTGGGAGAGAAGATCTCACCCCAGATCTTAAGATCTCCTCCCTCTTCAGGAAGGATCCTCCCCTTGCAGCTGTGACCACTGCTGTCCAGGAACTACTGCGTCTGGCTCAGGCTCACCCAGCCGGACCCCCAACCCTTGACCCTGTCAATGACCTGCAGCTCAAAGACGTGTCAGTTGTAGAGGGTGGGCTCCGGGCCCGGAAGCTGGAGGAGCTGATCCGGGGGGCTCAGTGTGTACACAGCCCCCGTTTTCCAGCCCAGGTAGGACCCTGGGTGCTAACTCCCGAGCTGGGAGTAGGGGCTTTTCCTCTGTGGTTCCCTGTAGACCGACCACCCCCATCTCAGCCCTTGTCTTCAGTCCACCCCTGCTAAGGGGCAAGGAGAAGGCTGACGGGTGGCTCTCTGCAGTACCTGAAGCTGCGGGAGCGAATGCAGATACAGAAGGAGATGGAGCGGCTGCGCTTCCTACTGTCAGATCAGTCACTGCTGCTGCTTCCTGAGTACCACCAGCGAGTAGAGGTGGGCGGGGCAGTGGTTGGGGCGGGGGGCTAGGGGATAGCAGGGTGTCCAATGCCCACTCTTTTTCTTACAGGTGCTCCGAACCCTGGGTTATGTGGACGAGGCAGGCACTGTGAAGCTGGCAGGGCGGGTGGCTTGTGCCATGAGCAGCCATGAGTTGCTCCTCACTGAGCTCATGTTTGACAATGCACTAAGCACCCTGCGGCCTGAGGAGATTGCTGCCTTGCTCTCTGGCCTGGTCTGCCAGAGCCCTGGGGACGCTGGAGATCAACTCCCAAACACTCTCAAGCAGGTAGGGGATATCACTCCTTTCTCCCTGCCACGGCTGTAGCATTCCTGACCTCCACCCTCAGGTAGTCCCCCAGGTGACCCCCTGCTGCCCTGTAAGTGCCCCGAGGATGGGAATGGCTGCCTTCTTGATCTAGTCCTTCCCTCTCCTGGAGCAGGAAGGCAGGCCTTAATCTCTCCTTCTTCCCTGCAGGGAATAGAACGTGTTCGGGCTGTGGCCAAGCGGATTGGTGAGGTCCAGGTGGCTTGTGGCCTGAACCAGACGGTGGAGGAATTTGTGGGCGAGCTGAATTTTGGGCTGGTTGAGGTTGTGTATGAGTGGGCCCGGGGCATGGTGAGTACCTGAGGTTTGGGATTTTGCAGACGGCTGGCTGAGGGTGAGCCTGCCCAGGGTGAGCACATCCAGTTCTCACCCTACTTTCCCCACAGCCCTTCTCCGAGTTGGCAGGGCTCTCAGGAACCCCTGAGGGCCTGGTGGTCCGCTGCATTCAGCGCCTGGCTGAGATGTGTCGCTCACTGCGGGGGGCAGCCCGCCTAGTAGGAGAGCCTGTGCTGGGCGCCAAGATGGAGACAGCGGCTACCTTGCTACGGCGGGACATCGTATTTGCGGCCAGCCTCTACACCCAGTGAATGCCCCATGTAAAAATGTGATGATAAAACAGCAAACCACTGTGTGTGCTTGAGTTGTTGGGCAGGGATGACTCAGCTAAGAAGATAGCAGAACCTCTTAGAAATACGCTTTTATTATCTGCACACAGAGATATGACTGCCCCCCTCTAAACATCACTATTTGGGGGAGGGAGTCTTGGGGGGTGATGGGAAGTCCTGAGTCATGGCTTCCACATACCATATAGGCAGGAAGGCATAGGGTGCATCTCGGTGTACAGACACGGTGACTGGGCCGCCAGGCTCCCAAGAGAAGAGGTGAACGAGCCTGGGGGGCAGAGGGAGGAATCAGCTGAGGACCAGAGGCTGGATCCTGGGATCCAGAGAGGATGGACAGAGCCAAATGCCTCACCTGGGGTCATCCTGGACAACCGTGCTCTGGGCAAAGCTAAGGAAGGCGGCACAGAAGTTCATGCACACAGAGGGATTCCAGCCGTCACGGTCATTCTGGAGCAGGCAGAGGAGGCAGAAGATTGGCAGTAGGGGTGGTGGGACGAGGGGAAGGCAGGCTGCTGCCCTGGACGCTAGACCTGTGGTCTTGGTGTTTGGGGATGCGGGTGGGAGCTGCAGCATCATTCCCTTACCCTGACATAGTCAAACATCTTCATGGTAGGAAAGGTCTTGAGGGAAGAGACAAAACCCTCTGGGTTACGGAAGCCAGCAACAACATTCGGGACACCTGGGAGGAATGACTGAGCCCACCATTTCAAGAGCTTGTGTCTGTCAGGAAAAGCAAGGGGTCAGTGGGACCCCTCGTCCACCCTCCATTCTGCCTTCACCCTCCTCCCCAAGTCCCTTTCCCAGCCTTCAAGTCTAAGCTTTCGCCCTGCCCACCCCTGTCCTGAACCTGTAGAAGCTCCTCCATTGGCCAGGGCTGTGCATCTCCTTGGAGGTCTTGAGCTCCACATAGCAGGTGGGGGGCTGTGTGGATGGGGTCTGGGGGTCTGTGCAGTCTACCTCCCCTGAGAAGAGCAGAGGGTGGCTTCCCAGGCGGCTGCGTAGCACAGAGCAGAAGGCCACGTTGGTGTTAACCTCCCCAGAGGGGTCTGGGGAGCTTCCAGGTTTGTCTGCACAAGGAGAGAAGCAGCAGCAGGGGTAGGGGGCTCTCAATCTTTGGGAAGGGGAAGGGGGCTATGAAGCAGGGGCAACTCACCTGCACACATATACTGCTCAAATTTGTATCCCATGTACATAAGCTCCCGGAGGAGCGGTGGCCGAGCAAGCCTCTGGGCCCGGGCTTTCGGCGTCTCCACCTCACTCAGGTATAGTGTTCCCTGGAACCGAGAGGCTGCCAGCTGCCAACCCTCCTGCCGCTCATACGGTGTCGTCAGCAATTTTGTCAGGTGCCCCCGCCATGTCACTATGGCCTCTGCCAGCCAGCCTGGACCCCTGAGAGGCAGGAGTTACAGGCTGAAGGTCTGACACAAGCATTAGTGAGATGCTCCCCTCGAAGAATAGTCTGTTTCTTTTAAGGACTGATTCTCACCCCGGCTGTGGCTCTCCTAATTTTAGAGGGTAGTACGGGTCTCCAGATATACTGCCTGCCACGCTTTGCTCACCCCTCCAACCGGCCTCGGTGTTCCAGGAGCCAGCACAGCAGGTGGTCCAGCCTTTCTTGGACCTCCTCGTCCCGGGGCTGGTATCTATCCGGGTATCCGTCTCTGAGGTCAAAGTTGGGGCCTGGACCGTTAGTGGGGGGTGGGCTATAGTAGCGCAGGGCTCGGGCATCTCCATGGTACTGGCGTTGAGCATCCAGGGAGAAGCAGCCCAGTTCCGAAGGGCGCCGGTAGAAAGGAAAGGGCCCAGAGTAGAGGGCAGGGTCTGTGGGCAGAGAAGGTGCTGGACGGGGTAGTTTGTTCCGAGGCTCAGCTACCTCTGTCTTCTCAGCTCCTCTCTTGGTCCCCCTGGGATCCATGAGGTCCTAAGGGAAGCAGGCGGACAGAGTTTCCATTTTACAGAGGAGGCCTGGAGAAGGATGACTGGTTTAGGACTAAGCGAGCCACCTGATCGCCAGGTTCTGGCCTTGAAACATTCAGGCCCCTCAGACGCCACCGCGGCTAACCTCTCATCCTGCCTCTTTCCTTGCCCTTCACCCACCCTCCCTCCAGGTCCTCCAAATGCAGTGAGGTTAGGAAGGACGCCTGCGCTCAGATCAAGAATCCAGTTACCTCAAAGCTCCCCAACTTCCACCTCCGCAGGGCTATGACGTCATGGCAGGCACACCAGAGGCCGAAGGATGCAAAAGTGGTTTTTCTGCTTTCGATGATGCAATCATTCAGCGACAGTGGGGGGCAAACCCCTCCCGGGGCCGGGGAGGTGTGAGTTTTACGAAGGAGGCTGATCCCAACGTGGCCACCGGCGCCCCTCCACGCCGCCCACGAGTACCCAGGCGTGCGTGCCCTTGGAGGGAGCCAATCCGCGGTCGGCGTGAGGCCCGGCCCGGCGGACGTGGTGCGGGTATCTGCGTCGCCACCGCCCCTCCCAACACTGACTGGCCTGAGGGATGACAAGTTGACGCCCTTTTCGTCATCACCTGGTCTAGGAGGGACGCCCGGGGAGACCGTACGTCACTGTTCTGCGCCGGAAGACCCTATTTTCAGGTTCTCTTCCCTCCATTCCTACCTCTTCCCCGGTACCATAAAATCCCGGGATATGAGCCGAAAGAGGCATCACCTGGTCCCGGAGACCTTTGGAGTTAAGAGGCGGCGGAAGCGAGGGCTTGTGGAGTCGGATCCTCTTCGTGGCGAGCCAGGTAACCATGGCAACCCCGGGGCGGGGCTAAGGACCCTAGCTGGGTGGGGCCTCGCTTCCGGTAGCCGAGAGTTTTGTTGGAACCGCGTCCCCGCCCCAGTTCCCTGTCTCTGACCCGGTTTCTCGGTCCAGGTTCGGCGCGCGCGGCTGTATCAGAGCTCATGCAGCTGTTCCCGCGAGGTCTGTTTGAGGACGCTCTGCCGCCCATCGTGCTGAGGAGCCAGGTGTACAGCCTCGTGCCTGACAGGACCGTGGCCGACCGGCAGCTGGTGAGGGGCGTCGGTGCGACCGCCGGAGGCCCCTTTCCTGACTCCTAAAATTTCCTGTCCCTCAGTCACTCCGCCAGCTGTTCAGCAAGCATTAGGCCTTTCAGGGGAGGGCACTGTTCCGGGCACTGGGGTGCCACAGAGACCCTGTTAAATGGGCCGCAGGCAGTACAGGGCATTTCAGTCATGGAGGGAGAAGAACGAGGCTTTTGGGGAAACCGAGTCATGGGGCATGGTTCGAACATAGAGCACTGGGAGTGCAGACAGACGTCAGATCATGACAGGCCTTGTACATCAGTGTTGTTTCCATCTTACACTGAGGCGATGGGCTGGTAGAGAATGTCATAGAGAGAGGGAATGGTGTATTGGAGGTAGTGGATGAGGCAGGGAGGTCAGCTAAGAAGACACTGCATCTGAGAAGTGGTGAAGGCCTAAATTAGGTCAGTGCAGTACGGAGGGAGAGGAGAGTGAGAAAGGGAGGAGTCCAGGACAACTCAGATTTTCCGGATAACTGCGTGGCTGGTGATATTAGGAGCACATTTAGTTGTTGGACTACGGATAATGTGTTTAATTTTGTACAAGTTGAGTTGATGGTGCATGTGGAGCATCCAAAGACAAACGTATTAGACAAGTGGATATTAGAGTTGGAGAGAATTCTGGGCCAGTGATAATAGAATTACAAGTCATGGAGGTGTGAATAGCAAGTGGTTAATTCTGTGGATGTGGTGAGATCCAGTAGGAAGAGTGAGTAGAGGAGTGATTTCTAACCTTTTTATAATCTTTAGAAGGTGATAAAAGTTATGGCTATTTCTCTCCAGAAAAATGCACGTATGCCACATATACATAGGATGTATGTACAGTTGGGGGGAAATACTTCACTAATCTTCTGAGGTCCATGGTTAAGGACTCCAAGTTTAGAGTGGAAGTTGATAGGGTCAAATCCACCATGCTGGGAAACACTGTCATTTAAGGCAGTGTTACTGAATGTATGAGCTGAGTTATGCCTGTGTCAAAATTACATGGGCTGTTTATTTAAAAAATACAGGTTCCTGGGACTCATCCAAGGTTAATGAGTTACAATCTCTTGGGGTGGGATTTGGGACTCTACACTTTTGAACTGCCTCAAGTCCTTTTTAAGTGTGCCTTAAAATTTGAGATCCACTGACATAAAGGGAAAGCAGAAGAAGAGGAATCTGTGGCAGAGGCAGAGAAGGAATTGCCTGAGTTAAGAGGAACCCCAAGGCCGGGGCGGTGGCTCACGCCTGTAATCCCAGCACTTTGGGAGGCCGAGGTGTGTGGATCTCTTGAGCTCATGAGTTTGAGACCAGCATGGGCAACATGACAAAACCCCATCTCTACAAAAAAATACAAAAATTAGCCAGGCGTGGTGGTACGCGCCTGGGGAGGCTGAGGTGGGAGGATTGCTTCATCTGGGGAGGTGAGCTGAGATAGCACCACTGCACCCCAGCCTGGGTGATAGAGCTAGACCTTGTCTCAAAAAAAAAAAAAAAAAAAAAAAAGTAACCCAGGAAGAGGCCTATTGTAAAAGTAAAGAGATTTTTGAGAAAGTGAAGTAGTTGGCAGTATTAGAACCTGTGATTCAAGACATGGTCTAAGAAGAGGGAAGAGGTAAAGTAAAATATAAACTGAAATCTAGGCTGAGTGTGGTGGCTCATGCCTGTAATCCCACCACTTTGGGAGTCTGAGGCAGGAGTATAGCTTGAAACCAAAAGTTTGAGACCAGCCTGGGCAACAAAGTGAGACCCCGTCTTTACTAAATAACTGAGACCCCATCTCTACCAAATAAATAAAATAAATTGAAACACAAAAATTCTTAGCTGGGCATGGTGGTATGCACCTGTTGTTCTAGCTGTTTAGAAAGTTGAGGCAGAAGGATTGCTTGAGCCCAAGAATTTGAGGCTGCAGTGAGCTATGATTGCACGACTGCACTTTAGCCTGGGTGACAGAGTGAGACCCTGTCTCTAAAAAAAAATGAAAACACAACAAAAAAAACCCAGAACTGAAATCTGTTCATTGGATTTAGCAGGTAGAAGGTTAATAGTGATCTTTCAAGAAAAGAGGGAAGAAAAGGAAGGCAGTCTGGCTGTCCCTTGAGGTGAGCTAGTCTCCCTCACTACGTCTCCTGTGAGGAAGCATGCCAGATGGAACCACTCCTTAAGAAGTATTTGTTGTTTTTAATATATTGGTGTTAGCTTTTATTTTTAAAAGCCTTTAAAAGTTGCCAAATGAAAATATAAACATATATAATTTAAATGATGTTTATAAAGCAGATACCCATCTAGCTACTCCCTAGGTCAAACTATAGAACATGGCCAGTATCCCACATATATTCCTCTCTGATCAAAATGTCTCTGATCAGAGTGTCCCTGGGAGGTGACTGCTATGGTCATTGTTCCCTTGGTTTTCCTTTTTTTTTTTTTGAGGTGGAGTCTCATTCTGTTGCCCAGGCTGAAGTGCAGTGGCACGATCTCAACTCACTGCAACCTCTGCCTTCCGGGTTCAAGCAATTCCTGCCTCACCCTCCTGAGTAGCTGGGACTACAGGCACATGCCACCACACCCAGCTAATTTTGGTATTTTTAGTAGAGACAGGGTTTCATCATGATGGCCATGATGGTCTCGATCTCCTGACCTCTTGATCCGCCCCCCTTGGCCACCCAAAGTGCTGGGATTACAGGCATAAGCCACTGCGCCCGGCCACATTTTGTATTTTTAATAGGTATGGGATTTCACCATGTTGGCCAGGCTGGTCTCAAACTCCTGACCTCAAATGATCCACCTGCCTCGGCCTCCTAAACTGCCATTTTTTTGTTTGTTTGTTTGTTTTGTTTTTTTTGTCTTTTTGATAAATCCACTATTACTTGTCTTTTGGGGTTTGTTTTTATTGTCTCTTTGAGTTTTGTTTCCTTATGCACCCAGTTACTTTTGAAAATGTTCCGGGCAGATTTGCCTAGATTAATAAATGCACTCCATGTTCCAATTACTTTTTTTTTTGAGACAGTGTCTCACCCTGTCACCTGGAGTGCAGTGGCATGATCTTGGCTCACTGCAACCTCTGCCTCCTGAGTGCAAGTGATTCTCCTGCCTCAGCCTCCCAAGTAGCTGGCGTTACAGGCACCTGACACCACACCCAGCTAATTTTTGTATTTTTAATGGAGACTGGGTTTCATCATGTTGGCCAGGCTGGTCTTGAACTTCTGACCTCAAGTGATCACCCTTAGCCTCCCAAAGTGCTGGGATTACAGGCATGAGCTACCGTGCCTGGCCCCAGTTATTTTTATTTTTATTTTTTGAGATGGAGTCTCATTCTGTCATCCAGGCTGGAGTGCAGTGGCATGATCTTGGCTCACAGCAACTTTCTGGGTTCAAGCAATTCTCCTGTCTCAGCCTCCCAAAGTGCTGGGATTACAGGTGTGAGCCATCTCACCCGGCCTACTTAGATGTTATATTAGTGGTAATTCCTGTTATCTTGTGAACTCTTTAGTGTCTAAACAATTTTTTTTAAGAGACGGAGTCTCACTGTGTTGCCCAGTTGCAATCCTAGCTTACTGCAGCCTCAAACTCCTGGGTCAGGTCATCCTCTTGCCTCAATCTACCAAGTAGCTAGGACTACAGGTCTCTGCCACCATGCCTGGCTAAGTTTTTACATTTTTTGTAGAGATGGGGGTCTCACTGTGTTGCCCAAACTGGTCTCGAACTCCTGTCCTCAATTGATCCTGCTACCTCAGCCTCCCAAAATGCTGGATTACAGGCATGAGCCACTGTACCTGGTCTTAAACAATTTTTAAATAACATTTTATCCAGCATTTTAGTTAATTTTCAACAGGTGTATTAGTTCTTGCTGTATTCTCATAAACAGAAGTCCTGGTTCATTTTTATTTGTTTTAAACATTGAATCCCATACTCCTCCCCACCTTACCCCACCCAGAATTTTCCTGTTAATGTTTTGAAGCCAGAGCCTGCATCTTAATCATTATTTTATCTTAGTGCCTGGTCTTAGAAAATTATATTGACTGTTTGACAGACCATAGATAAGGCAGGTGGATGAGATAGTGGGTAGCTAGTTGGAAAAGGCTGCTTGGTCATTTACCTGATTATCTTCTCACACAGTTTTTTCTTTACTAAGAGAAATTTGCCCCAATATTGACAGAATCTCCCTGCCTGCGAGTGCCCAGAGTATAGCAGAGCATCTTACCCTGATACCCCTCTTTTCACTCTCTTCTCTGTGGAGACAGAAGGAGCTTCAAGAGCAGGGGGAGATCAGAATCGTCCAGCTGGGCTTTGACTTGGATGCCCACGGAATTATCTTCACTGAGGACTACAGGACCAGAGTATGTGACTCTGTGTGTCAGGGGTGCCAGGGGCAGGGAACAGGTTGGGGGAGATAGGGAAGTTGGGAAACAGAAATAAAAACAAAAGAAAGAATTTCTCTGCCCCCACATCCCATGGAGAGGGCACAGGGCCCTGGTAAGTAGTAATATGAGGGAGAGAGACAGGAGGGAAAGAGGGAGGAGCGAGAGGGTGAAGAGTGGGGAGAGGAGGGAGAGGAGGAGGAGGAGGAGGAGGAGGAAGGGTATGAGAGGTGGAAGGATCTGAGCAAGAGGTAAGACAGGAAGAGAAATGCTGTCCTAGGGGTGGAGAGGTTGGTGGAGAGTGAGGATGGGGACGGACCATGCTTCTCATCTCTGCTTCTAGGTCCTCAAGGCCTGTGATGGCCGACCGTATGCTGGGGCAGTGCAGAAATTTCTAGCTTCAGTACTTCCAGCCTGTGGGGACCTTAGTTTCCAGCAGGACCAAATGACACAGACCTTTGGCTTCAGGGACTCAGAAATCACGTGAGACTTGTGGAACCAACAAAGTCAGGCATCTGACGCCTCCCTGGCTCCCTCCAGTTCCATGCAGCCTGTCCTTTTGCTTTTTTGGTGAACCTGCCAGAAAAGCTGCCAAAAGGCTCACTCTTCTTTTTAATAAAATGACCCAAGTTTTTATTCCTCCCCACAAGAGAGGAGACCTATCTTACCTGGGGCCTTAGAAAGAGCCCTGGAATAGAATTCAGTCCTTGGTGGCTTATCAAAAGCATGCAGGGGCCTGGCAGGAACCGTAAAAGCTTGATGTTAATTATACTAGGACTAAGAGGATAGAGAATGATAGGAGTTGGGATACCCCTAAACATTCACATTAAAACAAAAAAACCCCAAAGCTAAAAAACAACTGGGCAGGCACTAAAGAAAAATATAATTTTGAGAGGCTCTATCTGGCTCAGGCCTCCTACTTTGTAACGCATGGAATATGTGAAAGTATTTGAAGAGCTGTAGCACCGGTCTCACATGGGCGGACACACTCTCAGAGAGATGTGATGGGAGCCTTGGCGAGGTCTGCCTAGGTAGTGGCGGGAGCGCAGAAGACCCTGATTCCTCTTCTCAGTCCTGAGACTGAATGTGTGTCAGGACGTGTGGTCAGGGAAGAGAAACTATTTAAATGAATGAGTAATAGTAGCAGGAAAAGAGAGTGGAGGGAGGGCAGTCCACGTAGGGGTCCTGGAACAAGCAACTGCACCAACAGAGGCAGTTGGTGCAAGCACACAACCACCCCAGGTTGGGGTGTTGTTATCCACTTTCTCTTGCGTGGTTGCCCATGTTTCTCGAGACTTGTGTAAATATTAATGGATGAGGAGGAGAGGTTGTTCTCAGAGCCCAGACCTCATCTCTGCTGGCTTCCCATTGCCCTCAGGCATCTGGTGAACGCAGGAGTCCTCACCGTCCGAGATGCTGGAAGCTGGTGGCTAGCTGTGCCTGGAGCTGGGAGATTCATCAAGTACTTTGTTAAAGGTATCCCATCTGCAGCTCAGGCCTGCAGCTCAGGCCTACAGCCCCTCACCTTTTGGTGACTCCTCAGGCCTCTACGCCTTATTCACCTTTCCCTTCTCCTTTGCCACTTCTCCAGGGCGCCAGGCTGTCCTTGGCATGGTCCGGAAGTCCAAGTATCGGGAGCTGCTCTTATCAGAGCTCCTGGGCCGGCGGGCTCCTGCTGTTGTACGGCTTGGTCTCACCTACCATGTGCACGACCTCATTGGGGCCCAGCTAGTGGACTGGTGAGTCTTGCCCTGGCCTCTGGCAGGTGATGGAGCAATGACCCAAGGTCGGATTTCCTCCCAGCTCATTGTTAGTTCCCTAGTGAAGGCCAGTGGATCTCATTCTTCTCTGGAACCCGGGAACACCCCTTCCCAAGTTATAAGCTCTCCTCACAACTTGAGCCTAGGCGTCTGGCTCCAGCCTTGTCTTTCTCCTGCACAGCATCTCTACCACTTCTGGAACCCTCCTCCGCCTGCCAGAGACATGAAGATTCTGCTCATCATTGCTCAGCTCCCCAGAGTGGGCCTGGAGGGGACTGGAGTTGCTGCATGATGGTGGCTGAAACAGGGTCACCTTGGGAAGGCTTGGGAGCCAGGAAGAGTGTTGGGCTCTCGTGTATGCAAAGGGTCAGATGTGGCTGCTGCTGTTTGCCTGGGCTCTGACCCGGTGGTGGGGTTTGAGCAGTGCTTCTCTGCCCTTCCATGGAAAGTGGAACCAGAAATGGTGCCAAGGCTGTGGCTGTTCCCTTTCGTGTAAAATGGTGCTGTTATTACTCTGTCTTGAAATAGGAAGGTGGGATTTCTGGGGAGGCTGGTGAAGGAGGGCAGGGTTCTTTTTCCTACGTGTCATGTTAAAATTGCCAAATAAAGTACTTCTGCCTGTGGTATTTTCTGGATGTCCTTTATTTACTGTGACGTGTGTTTGGGTGCCTTGTTTAGGGGTAGAGGTGAAGTCTGAGCTTTGCCTCGTTCAGAGAGGAAAGGGGTTAGGGGTTCACCAGACCACTCTCCCTGTGGAGTGGTACGGGTGTACGTCATCTCCTAAACCATGGAATTTCTGTTAGGGCCTGAAAAAGCAAAAGCCTAGTATTGTTCAATTTGTGTTGGAATGAAAGTAAGAGACAAGTGTCTTAGAAACCTGTCGCTGTTTTGTGAGGGCTTTTAAATATCCTGCACTCGTGGGCCATGTTGGGCCTTTGTACGCCCATGTACACAGGAGCTTGTGTGCACCTACACCCTGGTACAGATATACCTGGTAGGGGGAGGTGCTCAGGCACTGGAATGAGGGGTTAACAGGGAAGGACAAGGTTATTTCTGGGCCAAGATTCAGAGATTCCCCTGGAGACCCAGGTGTCCGGGGCGCCCCCACAACACTGGGCCTGAGGCCAGTTGCATTTCTTGGCTGTCACGTGGTTTCCCAGCTTAGCTGGGCTGGGGGAGGAGCAAGGTCCAGAGTCAACTCTGCCCCAAGCCCTAGCTTGGCCAGAAGGTAGCAGACAGACAGACGGATCTAACCCCTCTTGCATCCTCCAGCCATGAGGCTCCTCTGGGGGCTGATCTGGGCATCCAGCTTCTTCACCTTGTCTCTGCAGAAGCCCAGGTCCTGGAGGCGGGATGCTGGGTGCTTGGATTGGGGCAGGGCTGGCAACAGGACCCGATTCAGGAGTGAGGGAGAGCAGGGTTGGAGGGTCAGAGCCAAGTCTGACTGCTGATCCTGTCTGTTCTCCCCAGGTTGCTCTTGTTCTCTCCTTCTGTGGTTCATCTGGGGGTCCCCCTGTCGGTGGGGGTGCAGCTCCAGGATGTGCCCCGAGGACAGGTAGTGAAAGGATCAGTGTTCCTGCGAAACCCATCTCATAATAGTGTCCCCTGCTCCCCAAAGGTGGACTTCACCCTTAGCTCAGACAGAGACTTCGCACTCCTCAGTCTCCAGGTAACTAGACCCCACGCCCTCCTGCTGCTTGTGGGGCTCCCGCCCTGTTCCCCTCTGTCCTGTAAGTGCCTTCATCTTCCCACCGGCCTCCTCCCCTCCCGTCTTCCCAGCCTCGCATTCTCCTTCTATATTTCTCCCTCTCTATGTTGTCCTTTTTGGCCAGCTCTCTCTTGCTCTGTGACCCGCTCCGTCTCCCTCTCCTGACAGGTGCCCTTGAAAGATGTGAAGAGCTGTGGCCTCCATCAACTCCTCAGAGGCCCTGAGGTCCAGCTGGTGGCCCAGTCGCCATGGCTAAAGGACTCTCTGTCCAGAAAGACGAACATCCAGGGTGTCAACCTGCTCTTCTCCTCTCGCCGGGGGCACCTCTTTTTGCAGACGGACCAGCCCATTTACAACCCTGGCCAGCGGGGTGAGTCTCAGCCCCAGGGCCTCAACATTGAACCCCCTCCATGCCCTGTCAGGATGAGTTTGGTGCCCTCTAAGTGAGATAACCTGAAAGAAAGTGCCACATGGGAGGGCTGCTTAGGAAATATTTGTCCCCCACTCCCTCTGTGGAGTTGGACCCACTCTCCCCTTGCACATGGATCCCTGCTCACCTCTCTCCCCCTCCTCTCCCAGTTCGGTACCGGGTCTTTGCTCTGGATCAAAAGATGCGCCCGAGCACTGACGCCATCACAGTCACGGTGGAGGTGAGTCCCCGACCTCTGGCCTTCCTGATCCTGGCCACTGATGCGACCTCCTGCCTGTGACCACTTCTCCCCTTGCAGAACTCTCATGGCCTCCGTGTGCGGAAGAAGGACGTGTACCTGCCCTCGTCCATCTTCCAGGATGACTTTGTGATCCCAGACATCTCAGAGTGAGCTCTCCCAATGTGGGGGCTGTCCCCAAGCTACACCACCCCAATTCCTGTTAGGCTCTCCACCTCCCACGCAGAGGCACGTCCCGGGATGCCCTGGCCCTCAGCCTCCTGAGCCTCTGGTTAACCCCCACAGTCCTCTGCCCAGGGAAGCAGGCCTCTGGCTCTCCGTGCCCCACTGCACAGATGGGCTGAGTCCCTTCCTTGTCCGTTCTCAGGCCAGGGACCTGGAAGATCTCAGCCCGATTCTCAGATGGCCTGGAATCCAACCGCAGCACCCAGTTTGAGGTGAAGAAATACGGTGAGAGCTGGAAACTGGAGGGACAGGCAACTGCTTTCCTGAAGGAAATAAGGGTGGGAGGAAACATAGTGGGTGCAGCTCAGGGCAGGGGGATATGGGTGCCACAGCCCTGGGTGGAGGGGAGTCTTTGAGCTAGAGTCTGACCTGCCTGTCCCTTCACCCTGGGTCAGTCCTTCCTAACTTTGAGGTGAAGATCACCCCTGGAAAGCCCTACATCCTGACGGTGCCAGGCCATCTTGATGAAATCCAGTTAGACATCCAGGCCAGGTAATACCTCCCTCCCCACCTCTGCCCGCCAGCACTGGGTCCTGCTCCCTACTCAGTATGAATGGGCTCCTGCTTCCCCTCCCTCAGGCCATTATTCCCCCCAGCCCTTGGCCCACCCTCTTCTCTCTGTCACAACAGGTACATCTATGGGAAGCCAGTGCAGGGGGTGGCGTATGTGCGCTTTGGGCTCCTAGATGAGGATGGTAAGAAGACTTTCCTTCGGGGGCTGGAGAGTCAGACCAAGGTAGGAAGGAGGATAGGGGCTGGGGAGGGGAAGGGGCAAGGGAGGTGAGACTCAGTCACCATCATATGTCCTGTTTCTTTCTATGCCCCAGCTGGTGAATGGACAGAGCCACATTTCCCTCTCAAAGGCAGAGTTCCAGGATGCCCTGGGGAAGCTGAATATGGGCATGACTGACCTCCAGGGGCTACGCCTCTACGTTGCTGCAGCCATCATTGAGTCTCCAGGTGGGTGACTTTCCCTTATTGTAACCCCAGACCTCGCCTCTGACCTCTGAGCTAACCCTCTGTCCTCCAGCACCAACACCAACACCACGCCATTTCTCCCACCTCGTCTCAGACTCAAAACCAGGAAACACCCAGGAGACCTGGTCTCTCTCCAACCCTGTCTCTGTGACTCGGCCCTTTTCCCTGGCTCAGTTTATTTATTTATTTGCTTGTTCTGCTATTCATTCACTCCTCCAGTGGACATGTGTTGTTCAATGTCCTGTGCTGGGCCTCAGCATGCACAGACACGTTGGGGACGAGCCTCAACACCGCCCGTAGGGTACCTGAAGTCTGGTGGTGACAAAGGAATGAGAAGATAACAGGCTAAGAGTTCACAAAGAGTGGGGGCCAGGGGGCCAGTTGCAAAATGGAGGCTGCAAAAGGCCCAGAACTCTGGTCTCCACACTATTTATTGAGTACAATCAGTTAGATCTAAGAAGCAGATGTTCAGGGCGAAACAGTGAAAGGGTGGCAGTGCATCATAGGCGTAATGTATAGCAATAGAGGTGTAAATGAATCTCTTTTGTGCTCAAACAGCATGTCTTTAACCTATCGGAGAGTAGCTAGTGGATGTGGGCTTAACTAGGAGCCTGCATATCTGTCCACATTCCAATGCTTCAAAGGAGGGTCTTTCTCCTTGAACACAGTGTTTACAGATAAGAGAGCGCGTCTCACTCAGAGCATGGGAACATGATGGCAATTAGGAGACTTTTCTCCTCAGAGGCCTCTTGTGGCTTTCCACAACTTATTGTCCTATATTTTTATGGCCAGTTTATACAGGCACCCCACAAGTCCTTTTCCCAACATGCACCCCCCCTTTTTTTTTTAAACCACTATTGCTGTTATGGCCTATTTGTGGTGTTTGGTCTGTTTTCAGAAGCGTCTTTTGCATCTGTAGACTAAAAGTAAACAGTATAAACAGATACACATTGAAGTAAAATTTGCAATAGTTGATCCTTTAATGGTCTTAATCCATTTAAGAGGATTTCCGTTTGAAAGTCTATCAGTAGGTCCAGTGAGAATGTCAGTCTCAGGCAGGAGAGTTAGATGAGCCTGAGATGCTTTAAAAACCTGTTTTTTGAAAATTTGGTTATATTTAATGTTGAAGTTTTATTTCTTTCTTTTAGAGTATGTCTAACTATTTTTAAATGATGTTTAGTAGTATTATACAAACGGGGAGTTATGTAGAAATTAGAAGTATTTCAATTACATTGTATTTGTAATTGATGTTTCAAGTTTATTGTACAATCTTCCGTTTAAATAACAGTCTGTCTGAGATCATTTGTTTGATTTGTAAGTTGTTGGTCTGTTTGGGTCTGAGAATTCCACAATTTTGAGGAATTTTTTTGTTAACTATTTACGTATTTTGTAGTTTGAACAGAGGAGTGTAAAGCAATTCCAGCAGCCGCAGCAGTAGCTGTGACTGCAAGAAGGCCCATAATAACTGTTATAAGGGTAAAAATAAATCTCTTTGTTTTGGTAAATACTTTTTTTTTAAAAAAACATATTTGTGATGATATGAATGGAAGGAGAGGCTTTCTAAGGTCTATTGAGGGAAACCGGTATCGAAACTCCTTTTTTTGTTTTTATCAGTAACACAGATGTTTTTACACTGAATGTGAAATTAATACAGGTGAAAAGGTGACAGTTTTGACAAGTCATAGTTTGCGAATTAGGTCGAATATCAATATTTTTGACCATTAACATAAAAGGAGGGTTGACACAACTCTGAATGGTCACCGTTTGGTTGGAAGAAAACTGATACACAAATTGAAGTTTTTAACCATTTTTTTAAAAGATAATATAGTTTTTTCTAAACTTAAATATGAGATTGGGCCATTATTAACTTTCATAATTTGGAGTGTTTAGGGCCTATTATTGGATTAATTATTTTAGGATGTGGGCCGGCCATACTAAAATTGATTCAAATTATGGGAAAATGAGCACGTTTTTCAGTGTAAGTAGTGTTATCTTTTTGATAGTATAGTTTCTGTTTTAGTTTTGTCTTGTATTTATTATTTTGATTGGTACAATTAACTGTAAAGGTCCCCTTAGGGGACCAAATAATGATAATTTCATAGGAATTATTTTGTAGTACCATAGCGTGATCAGATATGTAATTTTTAAAAATTAATATTTTAAAATTCTTTGACCATTGTTGAGGTTGTCAGCACCTCTTTTTTGGGGGCTTAAACTGTTTTAATTGAATTGCACTCTGTGAATGATCCGGGCTCCTTCCAGAAAATAAATGATAGGATACTTGTCTTTGATTATGACCTGGAATTTTAACTAGTCAATGTTGTCGGTAGCCTTTTAGGCAACCGATAGTTGGCCTTATGTAAAGAGGGGGGAACTAATAACGTATGGACACATTTATTAACATTTTTTTTCTTTGGGTGAGAGGGCCCATGAGTATTTGTAGGCTTAGGCATCCAAACACTATTATTAACATAAACCTCAACTGGGGGTTTTAACCATGTGACAGGCCTAATTAAAGGGAGGAATGAGACATATGCCCAATAGGTATAATTTTGGGCTGTTGTAGCCACAGGTTTGTTAGGTGAGGAGGTCACTGTTTTTATTTTGGCTTTGTATTCTAGGATTAGTAAATAACAGAAGACAAACATGAGTATAATTAGTAACATTTTTTTTTAGTTAAAGAGTGACCTGTAGTGTTACTTGGCATCTTAGTTTACTATATGTTATTAATGAGGAATGCCACTGGGGTATGTTAATTTATTTCAGCTAAGCAGTTCTTAGAAACTGAGAAGGGGGTGTTCGTTAAAGTAACAGGGCAGAAGAAAGGTGGATTTAAGGTATGAACTTAATAGAGTGTAGCAGGTATAGGTAGTAGGCAAAGTGAGAGAATTAAAAATGAATGAATTATTTGGCTTAGACTTTCTTTATTTTAGTATAATGTATGGGGCCTGTGTTGTTTGTGGAAGTCGTATTGTTGAGGCTGTAGTTCCTGTAGGGTCTTTTTTAGGCTGGCTCGAATTTTTTTTAATTTCAAACTTTTTTATCCTTTGATGAGGACGTAGTCTTTAGGCTGGTACTGGAAATTTTAGGGGTAGTGTCTGTGTTAAGAGACTTTTTACAATTTTTAAAGAGCAGGTTACTATTTTAAGAAAAACTTGTGTTTTTGTTAATGTTTAGTTTATAGAAAAACTGGATACCTTTCTAACTTTAGTAAACATGTTTACACCAGAATTTTTTACAATTATCATTTTAAAACTTGTTTAGACCTTTAAAATATAAATTATACAACCGTTTTTGTATAAATTTTTATAAAATTTTTTATGACTTTTACAGACAATTTTTAACATGTCTTTTTATGTTTTTTTTTTTTTTTTTTTTGGGGAGGGGGGACGGAGTCTCGCTCTGTCACCCAGGCTGGAGTGCAGTGACCCAGGCTGGAGTGCAGTGACACGATCTCGCTCACTGCAAGCTCCGCCTCCTGGGTTCATGCAATTCTCCTGCCTCAGCCTCCCAAGTAACTGGGACTACAGGTGCCTGCCACCATGCCTGGATAATTTTTGGTGTTTTTAGTAGAGACGGGGTTTCACCGTGTTAGCCAGGATGGTCTCCGTCTCCTGACCTTGTGATCTGCCTGCCTCGGCCTCCCAAAGTGCTGGGATTACAGGCGTGCGCCACTGCGCCCGGCTTGTCTTTTCATGTTTTATAATTTTTTTACTAAAGGTACATTTTTATAACTTTTTAAGATTTTTAACTTTATTTATTTATTTTTTGATTTTTGTCTTTTTTAGTTTTTTTTTAAACTTTATTATTATTTTTTAAAATGTGTAATAATTAGATGAGTGTTGGTAACAATTGATATATGTACGTATTTTAGTTTTTAAAATTTAGGGATGTGTTTAACATCTGTTTGCCACAACTGATTAGGTTCCAATTCTTTAGTGTTAATACCTGTTGGAGGAGGGGATGTGACTGTGAGCTGGTAATCTGGGCATTGTAGGATAATTTGTTTAGCCAGCCTCTGTGTAAGTTGAAATTATTTAGATAAGTTTCTCCAATTTTGCTGAAAAATTGATGTGATTGGGTGGCTTGGTCAATCAGTGATGTCATAACCTGAAGGTCTGCTTGATTATTGCCATAAGCCAATGGGCCAGGCAGAGAAGTGTGGGCTCGAATGTGTGTAATAAAAATAGGATGTGTACCTTGGTCTACTAATTGCTGAAGTTGAAGAAAAAGAGCACACACAGTGGGCTCCAGAGCAAACTTAAGGCTGTAAAAGTTTTTAAATAAATAAACAGAATAACCTTAGTTCTCTGAATGTTAGTAAATTCAGATCAAGTGATTGGATTATGTGGTTTTCCACCAGACTGTTGCTTTTTCATGTTTACCAGACCCACCAGTAAAAACAGCTATGGCTCCTTCCAAAGGGGCATCACAAGTAATTTTTGGAAGAATCCATGTAGTTAATTTTAAGAACTGGAAAGTGTTATTTTTGTGATAATGATTATTAATACAGCCAACAAATTTTGTTAAATTGTCATGTAACTGAGTTAATAAATGCCTGTTTAACCTGATTTTTATTTATTGGAACTATAATTTTATTGGGCTCAGTGCCACAAAGTTTAATAATTCGTATATGAGCCTGTCCAATTAGAATTGCCATCTGATTTAAGTATACTGTAAGTGCTTTTATGGTATTATGTGGCAAAAAGGACCATTTAACTAAATCATCATTTTGAACAATAACCCCCGTTGGGGAGTGTGAAGTAGGGAACACAATGAATTGTAAAGGCAAGTCTGAGACAATCCTACTGACCTGGGCTTGCTGAATTTTTTTTTCAATTACTCATAACTCTTTCACGGCCTTGGGTGTTAGTTCTCTTTTACTGTGTAAGTTGGAATCTCTTCTCAATATTGAGAAAAGATTAGACATAGCATAAGTAGGAATTTTAACAATTAAGTGGGCCAAATCCAATTAATATCTTCTAACAATTTTTGAAATTTATTTAAGGTTTTGAAAGGATCCCTTCTAATTTGAACCTTTTGAAGCTTCATAGCTCTATCCTGTACTTGTATTTTCAAATACTAAAAAGGAGTGGTTATTTGAATTTTGTCAGGTGCTGTAAGTAATTCAGCATTTGTAATTTTTTACAAAGATGAATAACATTGAATAAGTTGGTCTGTATTTTTTGCTGCACAAATCTGGAAATTGATCTCTAACAGGCTGGATAGTTCTGCCTACAAAAGTTTGACAAATTTTGGAACTGTTTAACATACCCTGGGGCAAAACTTTCCAACAATATTTGGCTGCAGGTTTTTTGTTATTAATGGCAGGGATGGTAAAGGCAAATTTTTTGAAATCTGCCTCTGCTAAAGGAATTGTTAAAAAGCAGTCTTTTAAATCTATAATAACAAGTGGCCAGTCTTTAGGGAGCATAGTAGGGGATGGGAGCCAGGGTTGTAAAGCTCCCATCGGTTCAATTACAGCGTTGACTGTTGGCAAGTCGGTCAGCATGCGCCATCTACCGGACTTTTTCTTAATTACAAATACTGGGGAATTCC
Organism: Theropithecus gelada; assembly: GCF_003255815.1. NCBI lineage: Eukaryota > Metazoa > Chordata > Mammalia > Primates > Cercopithecidae > Theropithecus > Theropithecus gelada. The sequence goes on from NC_037671.1 coordinate 34,468,639, forward strand.
AAGGAGAGAAAGTGGGTGAAATATATCCTTTTTAAAAGTAGTTTAACTATTTTATAAAGCACCCCCAACTTTTCCTTAGGAAGAGGCCACTGTTCGACCCAAACGGGCGCTGGGTCATCCATTTTAAGGGAAATTGGTCCTTCACCGTAATGAACTGCAGGGCAAACCTGAATTGCCCCGTTCCATAATGAACTGTGGGATTGGGCAATAATGGGAGAGGTGAGCTGAGTCTTGGTGAGCTGAGTCTCGGGCTCCCTCCCCGTGCACTCACTTGGCTGAGGAGGAGGTGGCCATTCTGGACATTCCTTTAGAGGAACCATGGGCTGAACAATTTTTTGAGCAGGTTTAGGGAGACTGGGGAAATTGGCATAAATCACCTTCAGACTCTCCTTTTTGTTAGTACTAGGTAGAGGTGGTTCAGAGTTCTGATTATCAAACTCCTCTCTCTCCTCCTCTGACTCAGCCTAATTTTCTTTCTGAAAAGGCTACAGTGCTGCACACACCAATGACCAAACTGACTAAACAGACAAAGGAATTTCCTTTCCTTCAATATATGCTCTTTTAAGGTCCTTTCCAACTCTTTTTTAATTTTTTAATTTTGAAGTTTTCTGTTTCGCGAACCAAGGGCAAAATTGTTCCATAGCATGAAACAAATCCATAAGATTTTCTATATCAACTTTTACCCCACCACGCTTCAAGAGCTGCCATAGCAAGCTCAAATACGTGATGTACTTACTTGCAGTTTTTTGCATTGTGTCCCTAGCTTTCTCTGGTTGTCCTGATTACCTGTAGAGGTTAAAACTTTTATGTCCTTGGGAGTCCTTTGTTCATTGGTCCTCTGTTTCACACGCTTGAGCATTTCTTCACCGAATTCTTTTGGGCCCCACATTGGGCGCCACAATGTTGGGGACCAGCCTCAACACCATCCATAGGGTACCTGAAGTCCAGTGGTGACAAAGGAATGAGAAGAGACAGGTTAAGAGTTCATAAAGAGTAGGGGCCGGGGGCCAATTGCAAAATGGAGACTGCAAAAGGCTCAGAGCTCTGGTCTCCACACTATTTATTGAGTACAATCACTTATATCTAAGAAGAAGATGTACAGGGCAAAACAGTGAAAGGATAGCAGTGCCTCACAGGCATAATCTATGACAATAGCAGTTTAAATTAATCTCCTTTATGCTCAAACAACATATCTTTAACTTATCGGAGAGTAGCTAGTGGCAGCGGGCCTAACTAGGAGCCTGCACATCTGTCCATATTCCAATGCTTCAAAGGAGGGTCTTTCTCCTTGAACACAGTATTTACAGATAAGAGAGTGAGTCTCACTCTAAGCATGGCAATTAGGAGACTTTTCTCCTCAGAGGCCTCTTGTGGCTTTCTACAACTTATTCTCCCATATTCTTATGGCCAGTTTATACACATGCCCCACAAGTCCTTTTCCTAACACAGACAGGAATATGGCGGCTTGCGCCCTGGGAGCTCACTGTCTTGTGGGAGGGAACCACTCAAGCCACTCACCACTTATCCTCCTGTACCTCTCTTCTTGGGCTCTGTCCCCCACCTCTCTCTGTCCTTTGTCTTGCAGGTGGGGAGATGGAGGAGGCAGAGCTCACATCCTGGTCTTTTGTGTCATCTCCCTTCTCCTTGGATCTTAGCAAGACCAAGCGACACCTTGTGCCTGGGGCCCCCTTCCTGCTGCAGGTTTCTTCCAGAGGGGAAGGATGAGTAGGGAGGGGGTGGTAGTTATGAGGGCTCAGGGTCTGACAACTCTCTTTTGCCTGCCCTCCTTTACCTGCCTAGGCCTTGGTCCGTGAGATGTCAGGCTCCCCAGCTTCTGGCATTCCTGTCAAAGTTTCTGCCACGGTGTCTTCTCCTGGGTCTGTTCCTGAAGTCCAGAACATTCAACAAAACACAGATGGGAGCGGCCAAGTCAGCATTCCAATCATTATCCCTCAGACCATCTCAGAGCTGCAGCTCTCGGTAGGACTCCTCGGACCCCTGGGAGTTGGTGGGGGAAGGGGAGGAGGGTGAGCTGGGGTCCCGAGGATCCATGGCTTGATTTGGGGGGAAAGTGGGGTACCTGGCTCTGAGCTACTACCCTATTTGCACCTGCCCCTCTCTCTAGGTATCTGCAGGCTCCCCCTATCCAGCCATAGCCAGGCTCACTGTGGCAGCCCCACCTTCAGGAGGCCCCGGGTTTCTGTCTATTGAGCGGCCGGATTCTCGACCTCCTCGTGTTGGGGACACTCTGAACCTGAACTTGCGAGCCGTGGGCAGTGGGGCCACCTTTTCTCATTACTACTACATGGTGTGCATGAGCTGGGGAGTCGAGGACTGGGGTGCACGGAAGAACACTCTGTGTGGGACTGGGAGGTTCAAGGCTGGGGCTGTCCCATGAAGAAGCAACCACTCTTGTCCCTCCCCTTCTTGGCCCAGATCCTATCCCGAGGGCAGATCGTGTTCATGAATCGAGAGCCCAAGAGGACCCTGACCTCGGTCTCTGTGTTTGTGGACCATCACCTGGCACCCTCCTTCTACTTTGTGGCCTTCTACTACCATGGAGACCACCCAGTGGCCAACTCCCTGCGAGTGGATGTCCAGGCTGGGGCCTGTGAGGGCAAGGTGACTGGGATCAGGCGAGATGGCACTTGTGCTGAGGGGGTTGAGGACAGGGTGATTGCCAACAGGGCATGGATTTAGCTTGGGGAGCAGTGACGATACTGGGACTGAAGGAAGCTCTCTCACTCTGACCACCCCCACCTTCGGCCCCTGCCAGCTGGAACTCAGCGTGGACGGTGCCAAGGAATACCGGAACGGGGAGTCCGTGAAACTCCACTTAGAAACTGACTCCCCAGCCCTGGTGGCGCTGGGAGCCTTGGACACAGCTCTGTATGCTGTAGGCAGCAAGTCCCACAAGCCCCTCAACATGGGCAAGGTTTGTCCAGACCCTCTCCCCAGCCCTCCCACCCCTCCACGGCTCATCCTCCTGCTGTCCTGAGCCCTGGGTGCAGCCCCGGGATCCCACTGGGGCTCCCCACAGACTCTTCTCCACTTGGCCCTGTGGTCTCCATCTCCTCGCTCTGTATCCTTTGCTATCCCTCCATGCGCTGCCCTCTCACCTGTGCCAAGTGCTCGGTCCTGCCCCATCAGCCATGCTTGGCTCCTAGCATTCCTGCCTCTTCTTGCAGGTCTTTGAAGTTATGAACAGCTATGATCTCGGCTGTGGTCCTGGGGGTGGGGACAGTGCCCTTCAGGTGTTCCAGGCAGCGGGCCTGGCCTTTTCTGATGGAGAACAATGGACCTTCTCCAGAAAGAGTGAGAACAGAGAAGGAAGGGGAGTGGGTGGCAGGAAGATAAGGAAGGAGGAAGGGCCCGAGGGGGCCAGGTAGGAAGAGTCGGGGTGGGAAGGGCTGGGCAGGGGAAGGCGGGGAGGGGAGGAGGCTGAGTGCCTGATGGCTGGACTGCAGCCTTGCTCTCTACCAGGACTGGGCTGTCCCAAGGAGAAGACAACCCGGAAAAAGAGAAACGTAAACTTCCAAAAGGCGATTAATGAGAAATGTGAGTTGTGGGTGCCTAGGCAGCAGCTTGGGCTCTCCACGTGGGATCAAGTTTGGGGGTCTGTCTCTCTGCCCCTCGCCTCCTTGCTGAACCAATGTGTGGTATTTGGGGCCAGAGATCCGAATTCCGGGATTACAAGTAGAAGGGTGGGCAGCTCTCTCCACCAGCCTCTCTTATGTTACTGGTCTCAAGGGGTCTGGGCGGGGGCTGAGGTGTATGTCCTTTTTGTCCTCTCGTGCTGACCCCCACCTGGCCCCGCAGTGGGTCAGTATGCTTCCCCAACAGCCAAGCGCTGCTGCCAGGATGGGGTGACACGTCTGCCCATGAGGCGTTCCTGCGAGCAGCGGGCAGCCCGAGTGCAGCAGCCGGACTGCCGGGAGCCCTTCCTGTCCTGCTGCCAATTTGCTGAGAGTCTGCGCAAGAAGAACAGGACCAGAGGCCAGGTGGGCCTCCAACGAGGTGAGGGGCTGGGTGGGGCTAGGGCACAGGTGGCGCTGCTTGGAAAGGCAGAACGGCCCCCTCCTCACTCCCATCCACCGTGGTCCCCCAGCCCTGGAGATCCTGCAGGAGGAGGACCTGATTGATGAGGATGACATTCCCGTGCGCAGCTTCTTCCCAGAGAACTGGCTCTGGAGAGTGGAAACAGTGGACCGCTTTCAAATGTGAGAGTGTTTGCCGGCCCAGCCTTGTCTCTGCGCTGTGTGTGGGGGCCAGCCCGGGGTATGACGGAGCTTCTCTGCCTTTCCCTACACAGATTGACACTGTGGCTCCCCGACTCTCTGACCACGTGGGAGATCCACGGCCTGAGCCTGTCCAAAACCAAAGGTGAGGTGACCCTGTCTGGGCCTCAGGTGACCCCGCTTCCATTTCCCTCTACCCCAGCTCCCTGTTCCCTCTTTGCTCTTAGTGTAGGAAGAGGGTCCGGTGATCTGGGGAGATCTGTGCCAGCGTGCAGCTGGCGTGGGCCAGAGGGCAGAGGCAGACTGAGACAGAGCTGGGTCACCCCCACCCCTCCCTCCTGCAGCCCTGAAGCTTTGATGGCCCCTCTGATCTCTGCCCTTCTATCCACACTTCCCTTCCCTCAGGCCTATGTGTGGCCACCCCAGTCCAGCTGCGGGTGTTCCGTGAGTTCCACCTGCACCTCCGCCTGCCCATGTCTGTCCGCCGCTTTGAGCAGCTGGAGCTGCGGCCTGTCCTCTATAACTACCTGGATAGAAACCTGACTGTGAGGCCCCGAGGGAGCCTGAGCATAGAGGGGTTGGGGGAGCCAGGGTCCAGTGAGGGGTGGGGAGCCTAACCGGGCCGGGACTCTGGCCGTCCTCGTTTTCATGCCCTCAGGTGAGCGTCCACGTGTCCCCAGTGGAGGGGCTGTGCCTGGCTGGGGGCGGAGGGCTGGCCCAGCAGGTGCTGGTGCCTGCGGGCTCTGCCCGGCCTGTCGCCTTCTCTGTGGTGCCCACAGCAGCAGCCGCTGTGTCCCTGAAGGTGGTGGCTCGAGGGTCCTTCGAATTCCCTGTGGGAGATGCCGTGTCTAAGGTTCTGCAGATTGAGGTGAATGGAGCACCCCTGAATACAAGTCCCCGGGCCCCCAGCTTTGTCCTCCACCCTCAGCACTGTGTCTGCTGGCCAGGCCAGGGGCCCAACACCCAAATCAATGCCTTGGTCTACTCACATCTTCTACAATTCTGATCCAACTCTGTCCCTGGAGTTGAAACTCAAAGTCCTGGGGGAGTCTGCACTGGCAGGGCAGGCTGTAGTCCTGTGTGACCCCACAACCATGTTTTCCCTGAGACAGAAGGAAGGGGCCATCCATACAGAGGAGCTGGTCTATGAACTCAACCCCCTGGGTGAGTGGCCCTCTACTTCCATCCATCGGTTTCCTAAGTGGGTACAGGTGGTGGGGGATGTGGACAGCAGGACAGGCTGCCAACTTCCCCCATTTCCCCAGACCACCGAGGCCGGACCTTGGAAATTCCTGGCAACTCTGATCCCAATATGATCCCTGATGGGGACTTTAACAGCTACGTGAGGGTTACAGGTAGGAGTGCCCTTTAGACCCTTCCCAGTGGCCACCTTCAGATTCATGTGAGACCTGTGGATCCCTGCTTGGTCCCACTCGCCGTGAGCCTCTGACGTGGAGCCTCAGACGTCCACCCTCTCCCTCCCATGTAGCCTCAGATCCACTGGACACTTTGGGCTCTGAGGGGGCCTTGTCACCAGGAGGCGTGGCCTCCCTCTTGAAGCTTCCTCAAGGCTGTGGGGAGCAAACCATGATCTACTTGGCTCCGACACTGGCTGCTTCCCGCTACCTGGACAAGACAGAGCAGTGGAGCGCACTGCCCCCTGAGACCAAGGACCACGCTGTGGATCTGATCCAGAAAGGTTCTGGGTGTGGGGCCAAGCAGGAGGGGGGCCAGGAAAGGACAGTTACTGGAAGATGGACAGCCCAGGAGGCTACAGAGGGAAAGAAAAGGGGCCCCTGATAGGGATGGGGAGCATGGCCTTGGGTTCAAACAGCACAAGGGTGAGTGTCACCTGAGTGGCCGCCTCTCCTCTCCAAGGCTACATGCGGATCCAGCAGTTTCGGAAGGCGGATGGTTCCTATGCGGCTTGGTTGTCACGGGACAGCAGCACCTGGTAAGGTTGGGGGAGGGGTTCCAGGGCTCTGAGGGGGTCAGGTCCTGGGCAGGGGCGGGACAGAGCTGCTACAATGGGAGGGTGAATGACCAGGCACCTGGGGCGTGGGCGTAGCCATAAGCAAGTCCTTATCCCCAACCCTCCTTCCTCCCCTCCAGGCTCACAGCCTTTGTGCTGAAGGTCCTGAGTTTGGCCCAGGAGCAGGTAGGAGGCTCGCCTGAGAAACTGCAGGAGACGTCTAAGTGGCTTCTGTCCCAGCAACAGGCTGATGGCTCGTTCCAAGACCCCTGTCCAGTGATACACAGGAACATGCAGGTGCGGGCCTGCTGGGGTGGCCCGAGGGGCACCTGTAGGAGGAGTCTCTTTGCCTCTTCCCCCTCCTGTTTGACATCATCTTTTCTCCCCTCACTAGGGGGGTTTGGTGGGCAGTGATGAGACTGTGGCACTCACAGCCTTTGTGACCATCGCCCTTCATCATGGGCTGGCCGTCTTCCAGGAGGAGGGTGCAGAGGAATTGAAGCAGAGAGTGGTAAGGACAGTGGCGTTTCTGCCCTCCGCTGGCCCCCAGTTCTCCCCCTTTTTCCGCAGGAACCCAGGAGTCCAGGCCCCAGACCTTCATCCTGTTTTCTTCCAGGAAGCCTCCATCTCAAAGGCAAACTCATTTTTGGGGGAGAAAGCGGGTGCCGGGCTCCTGGGTGCCCACGCAGCTGCCATCACGGCCTATGCCCTGACACTGACCAAGGCTTCCGGGGACCTGCAGAGTGTTGCCCACAACAACCTCATGGCAATGGCCCAGGAGACTGGAGGTGAGGGACGAGGGGCTCCTGGCAGTGAATCTGAGGCACAGGGGACCTTAGGATCCCTGAGTGTGCCCAGAGGGAGAGGCTGGATGAAGACTCAGAGGAGTAATCAAGGTGTAAGCAGGGGTGTGCTGGGGGAGAATCAGGAGAGTCCAGGAGGCAGTGACTAAGGGCCAAGGGACCAGGCTCTTCTCCCTGCCCTCCTGTTTACTTGCGGTTTCCCTTCACTTCCAGATAACCTGTACTGGGGCTCAGTCACTAGTTCTCAGAGCAATGCCATGTCGCCCACGCCGGCTCCTCGCAACCCAGCCGACCCCATGCCCCAGGCCCCAGCCCTGTGGATTGAAACCACAGCCTACGCCCTGCTGCACCTCCTGCTTCATGAGGGCAAAGCGGAGATGGCAGACCAGACTGCAGCCTGGCTCACCCGTCAGGGCAGCTTCCAAGGGGGATTCCGCAGTACCCAAGTAGGGGCCGCCCCCGGGCTCTGGGGGTGGGTAGTCCTGAGAATAAGCGCTTGAGTCCTGACCCAACCTCCCTAGGACACAGTGATTGCCCTGGATGCCCTGTCTGCCTACTGGATTGCCTCCCACACCACCGAGGAGAGGGGACTCAATGTGACTCTCAGCTCCACAGGCCGCAGTGGGTTCAGGTCCCATGCGCTACAGCTGAACAACCGCCAGATTCGCGGCCTGGAGGAGGAGCTGCAGGTGAACCACTCCCCGGTGAACCTCTCCCTCGCGGGGTAGCCAGGACACCTGGGCCTCGTGGCCAGGTCAGAAGCCGTCCCCACCCTCCCATCCGTGGAATCCCCGCAGCACTTCTTCCTGGGGTCCCTGGGGGAAGACTGACTTCCTGCCTGTGTGACCTGGAGCTCTGAGCTTCAGTTTTCTCACTTGGAGAGTAACATATGCAGAGTTTACCCTACAGGGTTGTTAGAAGGCTGAAGTGAGATAATTCACGTGCTGGTGTAGACTTTGTGGAAATGTGAGGTGGGGAGAGGAGGTGGGGCTGTTTTGAGGAAGGAGACAAGTTATTGGAGCCGCAAAAATAGGTTTGCTTATGCCCTTCTAACATCGCCTTCCCTTTCCTGTTGCTGAAAGTTTTCCTTGGGCAGCAAGATCAATGTGAAGGTGGGAGGAAACAGCAAAGGAACCTTGAAGGTGAGGGCCCGGGCAGGGGCAGGGCCGGGCACTGGCGGAGGAGACGGGTGTGCAGTGAGAGGCCTGTGGGCAGAGGCGCACGGTCCGGGGAAGGAGGCAGACACCTCAGGGTTGGCGTCCCGTGCTTCCGTCCTGGGTGTTTTTCCCCCTGCTTGCTCTCCCCATCTCTGGGTACCTGTTGTTTCCTTTACCTGCCTCAGTGCTGATGGCCCCGGATCCCACTCCTCAGCCCAGGCCTCTTCCCTCGACCACGGGCCCCACTCGTCCCACTCCCACAGCACCTCAGACGAGGCGTGTCCCAAAGCCCTTCTTCATTGTGTGTCTCTTGTCTGGCTGATGGGAACCCCTGCCAGCCAGGAGCCCGGCCACTACTCCAGAGGCCGTGTTAGTGGCCCCTCTCCCAAGCCTGTCCTTATGTCCCTAGTGACTCCTCCTCTGCTCCCCTGCTGCCTGTGGCCCTTGCTGCTTGCATCCGAGATTCTGTGCTAAGACGACCTTCTCCCTACCTGGAACTTTAACTCCCCTGTCTGATCCACTGTCCACACGGCAGTGACACTGAGCTTCCAAAAGCCCCAGCCAGATCAGCCTTGGGGAAAAGTCACACCCCCTGCCCATGGCTCACATGGCTGGGCCTCTGCCCACCTCTCGGGCCAGACAGATCTTGCTTACTCAGATCCCCGTGCCTTTCCCGTCCTTCCCTGCTTCTTGGCCCGCAGGACAAACTCTTTCTCCTCCTTCAAGCCTTGGCCAGAAGCCTTTCCTGAGCTTTTCAGTCCAGCCTCTTCCCAGCACAGCCTGGAGTGTTGGCCTCTGGGGGCAGGGGCCTGCTTCTTTACCTTTCTGTCTCACCCGGCGCCTGTGGCAAATCTGGTGCCACTCGTGTGTGTGGCCTGTGCAGTGATGGGGATGAAAAGGGGCTGAAGGCCTCAAATCCCGTAGCCCGGGGAGACGCCCTTAGGTATGGCACCAGAGAGGTCTGTGGCCTCAAATGTCCTGCGTCCTCTCCCTGTCCCTTGCTGAGCCAGGTCCTTCGTATCTACAATGTCCTGGACATGAAGAACACGACCTGCCAGGACCTGCAGATAGAAGTGACAGTCAAAGGCCACGTCGAGTACACGAGTGAGTGTGGGGGTTGGGAGGCCTCGGGGCCTGGCAGGGGCTGGTGCAGGGAGCCAGGTGGCCATCCCAGCCCTCCTCACAATGCTTCCCTGTGCAGTGGAAGCAAACGAGGACTATGAGGACTATGAGTACGATGAGTTTCCAGCCAGGGACGACCCAGGTGTCCCTCTGCAGCCCGTGACACCCCTGCAGCTGTTTGAGGGTCGGAGGAACCGCCGCAGGAGGGAGGCGCCCAAGGTGGTGGAGGAGCAGGAGTCCAGGGTGCACTACACCGTGTGCATCTGGTGGGCGCTGGGAGCTGCCCTGGGCCAGGGGAGGGAGGGCAGGACCCAAGCTGGTGCTGGGCTTCTGGAGCCCGCGCAGGCAGAACCTGGACGACAGCTCACATCTCTCCACAGGAGGAATGGCAAGGTGGGGCTGTCTGGCATGGCCATCGCGGACATCACCCTCCTGAGTGGATTCCACGCCCTGCGTGCTGACCTAGAGAAGGTGTGGTCAGACCCCAGGGCAACCCCCTCTGCCCCGGTGCTGAGCCCTGTCATGTGCAGGGCCTGTGACCTGTGACCACCTCCCCTTTTCCACAGCTGACCTCCCTCTCTGACCGTTACGTGAGTCACTTTGAGACTGAGGGGCCCCACGTCCTGCTGTATTTTGACTCGGTGAGTGGGGAGAGGTGACGCAGGAAGGGACTCAATGGCACTGGGTGTACTGAGTGTGCGTTAGGAGGTTTCTCAGGAGACAGCTGTGTCAGCCGCCGGTGCTCTTGGGGACTTGATGTCATCAGCGAGAAGGAGGAGGATGTGAGCCTGTGAGACACAGCAGAGTAAGGGGCAGACCTGCAGGTGGCAGGGGCCGGTGCCAGTCAGCGGGGACCCTCGGGGCTTGAGACGATGCTTCGTAAAGCCGCTTTTATTCAGCTTGAGGGGCTGCCTTTGTTTTTTTGTTTTTTAATATTAAAACTTCCTTTTTTTAAATATTAAAGTGTATTTTCTTTTACAAAGTGATGGTGGCCATAGATGACAGTTGTATTTGTCTTTTCACGGTCTTATTTGGCTAAAATAGTTATCAACCCTCGTATAGCCTTCAAAACATTTTTATTTATTTAGTTATTAAAGACAGGGTCTCGCTCTGTTGCCCAGGCTGGACTTGAACTCCTGGCTTCAAGTGATCCTCTGGCCTAGGCCTTTCAAAGTACCGGGTTTACAGGCCAGAGCCACCATGCCCGACCTTCAAAATGTTTTTTGAACATTTACTGTACCCTCTGGGAGAAAATGTGAGAAAGGTGTGGTGGCTTTCATTAGCCAGCTCTTTGTTGGTCAGGGAGACCCCTACCCAGTGTGCGCAGAGGGGCCAGCCCCCATCAGCTGGGGAAGCCTGGCTGACACATCTGGGTTGAACACAATGGAAAACACAGCCAGCAAGATTCCCGGAGAGGGAGCTGACGGCGCGGCAGCCCAGCTCAGGAGAGACACTGGCACAGCACCGTGTGGACTGGGCCCGCATGGGCATGAGGAGGGGTCAGGCCTGGGACCTGAGTCAGGGGGTCAGGCAGGATGACAGAACCTGCAGTTAGGTTATGGCAAATAAAGGAGGACCCAGTTGTATCCATGACAAAGTTGAGGCTGTCAGGAGGGTGAGTGGGTTTGGGGGCAGGCAGAGTGCCTTGGAGAACTTACGGGTCCTGCCAAAACCCTAATGCAGAGATGGAGCTGCAAGTGCAGTTTGAGAATCATCAGCCTGGAGTGGTTTAGTGGAAGGCAGGGAGTGGTTGAGGCCCCCACAGGGGAGCACTGAGGAAGCAAGTTCTGAAGGAGGGAACGTAAGAAATGACCAGCTCAGAACCAAGGGTGTTCCGGAAGCTAACCCTTAGCTTAGGGACAGTCTCACAGAGAACATGTCCATGATGCAAGACTCTGCTGAGGGCCTGGGGCAGTGAAGACTGGTGCAAGGTCACCCTCTGGGAAGTGAAGTCACCAGCGACCTTGCGGAGCAGCTTGGAGAGTTCTCTGAGTAGGAGGGTAACAGAATGTGAAGGACACTGGAGAGAAGGCCAACAGGAACCAAACAAAAACAGGAAATCCAGTATAGGGGGCTGCAGGGCCCAAGGAGTGGGTCCCTCATCTCTCCTCCCAACGCTGGGCCAGGTCCCCACCTCCCGGGAGTGCGTGGGCTTTGAGGCTGTGCAGGAAGTTCCCGTGGGGCTGGTGCAGCCGGCCAGCGCAGCCCTGTACGACTACTACAACCCGGGTGAGCACTGCGGGGCACCCTGGAGTTCGGGAGAGCTGTGGCATAGGTGCCCTCTTGTGGGACAGTGGACCCTGGGGTAGTGTGGGGGGCAGAATGCGCTGGGGCTCCCTGGGACTGAGGCGGTAGAACAGAGGGACCCGTGCCCTAACTCCTCTCTGTTCTCCAGAGCGCAGATGTTCTGTGTTTTATGGGGCACCAAGTAAGAGCAGACTCCTGGCCACCTTGTGTTCTGCTGAAGTCTGCCAGTGTGCTGAGGGTAAGACTGAGGGCCTGGGGCGGGGCAGTGGAGGTGAGATGGCCGGGGACCCCCCACACTGTCTGATGGGGCCCCCGACTTCAGGGAAGTGCCCTCGCCAGCGTCGCGCCCTGGAGCGGGGTCTGCAGGACGAGGATGGCTACAGGATGAAGTTTGCCTGCTACTACCCCCGTGTGGAGTACGGTCAGTCTTCCCACCGAGGCCCTGGCCTGACCCTCCCTCGGGGACTGGCTGTTTTGGCCTCTGTGGGTGTAGCCTGCCCCTCTTACAGGTCATGGATGCAGCCTCTTTGCTCTGACACCAACTTCCTGCCCTCTCAGCCTGAAAGTAACTCACCTTTCTCCCTTCTCCTAACCCCCTCTTAGGCTTCCAGGTTAAGGTTCTCCGAGAAGACAGCAGAGCAGCTTTCCGCCTCTTTGAGACCAAGATCACCCAAGTCCTGCACTTCAGTATGAAGCGAACCGGGGAGGCGGGCAGGGCTGGGGGGAGACAGGGAGGCTGAGGTCTGGCTGAGGACCTGACCATCTGGAAGTGTGAAAATCCCCTCGGCGTGTCAGAAGCCCTGGGCTTGGCCATGAATAGGGAGGCAGTGGCATCTCTCCGGGGGGGCGGTGAAGGTGGAATCAGAGGAGCTACACAGAGCTGCTGGCCTGGGCTCGCCCTGCACCTTCTCTTCCCCTCTGACCCCTTTTGTGCACGTCATCCCCGCAGCCAAGGATGTCAAGGCCACTGTTAATCAGACGCGCAACTTCCTGGTTCGAGCGTCTTGCCGCCTTCGCTTGGAACCTGGGAGAGAATATTTGATCATGGGTCTGGATGGGGCCACCTATGACCTCGAGGGACAGTGAGTCATCTGATCCCCTCAGTCTCTTGCGCTCCCCATGCCTCGCCACCTAGGCCTTGCCCTTCAGAAGCCAGATGCCTGTGCTCTCTGTTCCCAACTGCCATCCTCCCGAGCCCTGCTGACTGCCCCCTTTCCCCCCTGCAGCCCCCAGTACCTGCTGGACTCGAATAGCTGGATCGAGGAGATGCCTTCTGAACGCCAGTGCCGGAGCACCCGCCTGCGGGCAGCCTGTGCACAGCTCAATGACTTCCTCCAGGAGTATGGCACTCAGGGGTGCCAGGTGTGAGGGCTGCCCTCCCGCCTCCCCCGGGAGGAACCTGAGCCTGGGAACCATGAAGCTGGAAGCACTGCTGTCTCCGCTTTGCTGAACACAGCCTGGGACCAGGGCATATTAAAGGTTTTTGGCAGCAAAGCGTCAGTGTGTGTCGCTAGGGCCGAGAGCAGTGCCCCTCCGCATTGCAGTTCTGGGGCAGGCCAGGTTGACATAACCTCAGACCCTCTGAGCCCTGATGACCCTTGGGCTGTCCAGCTCTGTCAGACCCTCCCTGATGACCACCCGCTAGGAGTCTAGTGCTTCACAGGACCACCCCGAGCAGAACTGGGACCCAAGAGCCTGCCCCCCAAGGACCAGAGTCCATGCCAAGGCCACCCTTCAGCTTCCAAGGCCCTCCACTGCCCGGCTGTAGCCAGTCACCACGGCCTCAGACAGGGCTTGTGCTCAGCTGACACCTCTGACACAGCTCTTCTGCCTCATGAGGTGTTGTCCAGCCACACCTCCCCGAATCTGTCCTCGTGCTGCTTGTGGTTCAGAGGTCTGTGGATTTTGGCTGAGTTCTGGGCCATTGAAAGCCTCGTGACGCTTGGTTGTTATCAGTGGCGTGAGGTGACGTTCCCGGAGTTGTGCGATCCTCAGTTCCGGTAGTGTCTTCTTCCAGTTACTGGTTTCAAACAAGCCAAAAGTCTGACTGTGCTGTTTGTGAATCCTCTGAGGAAGCTGCTGTTCTCTATTGGGACAACCCGCTCCCGATGGTTAATGTGGGTTCTTTTCTATTTCCTAGGTGTCTCAGCTGGGTTGAGAAATAAAGGGAAAGAGTACAAGAGAGAGAAATTTAAAGCTGGGTGTCCAGGGAAGATATCACATGTCGGCAGGATCCGTGATGTTCCCCGAGCCATAAAACCAGCAAGCTTTTATTAGCGATTTCAAAAGGGGCGGGAGTGCACAAACAGCGTGTGGGTCACAGAGATCACATGCTTCACAAGGTAATAAAATATCACAAAGCATGTGGAGGCAGGGCGAGATCACAGGACCACAGGATGTGGCAAAATTAAAATTGCTAATGAAGTTTCGGGCATGCATTGTCATTGATAACATCTTATCAGGAGGCAGGGTTTGAGAGCAGACAACCTGTTTTACCAAAATTTATTAGGCGGGAATTTCCTTGTCCTAAATAAGCCTGGGATTGCTACAGGAGACTGAGGCTTATTTCATCCCTTCAGCTTCGACCATAAAAGGTGGTCGCCTTAGGGGGGCCATCTATAGAGCTACTCTCAGGGTGCATTCTCTTTCTCAGGGATGTTCCTTGCTGAGAAAAAGAATTCAGTGATATTTCTCCTATGTGCATTTGAAAGAAGAGAAATATGGCTCTGTTCCGTCCTGCTCACCGGCAGTCAGTTTAAGGTTACCTCCCTTGTTCCCTGAACGTCACTGTCATCCTGTTCTTTTTTCAAGGTGCCCAGATTTCATATTGTTCAAACACACATGCTCTACAAACAGTTTGTGCAGTTAACACAATCATCACAGGGTCCTGAGGCGGCATATATGCTCCTCAGCTTACGAAGAAGATGACGGCATTAAGAGATTAAAGTAAAGACAGGCATAGGAAGTCACAAGAGTATTGACTGGGGAAGTGATAAGTGTTCATGAAATCTTCACAATTTATGTTTAGAGACTGCAGTAAAGACAGGCGTAAGACATTATAAAAGTATTAATTGGGGGAACTAATAAATGTCCATGAAATCTTCACAATTTATGTTCTTCTGCCGTGGCTTCAGCTGGTCCCTCTGTTCGGGGTCCCTGACTTCCTGCAACAGTTCTTCTGGGGTCCACCCTCCGCACCCTGCCTGCCTAGCTTACCCCCATTTAGTGGCACACTTGGGGTCTTCAGAGATGGCTCCGAAATGTGTCCAAAGAAGATTGCTGAGTCAGTTTCTGTAGAGGTCACAACAGTTCAGCAGCCTGCCATCCAGTCATTCAACAGAAATTTGGGAAACTTTCACTTCACGCCCTGTGCCAGGTGCCACAGAGACAGCTACTTACTCACTGCAGGGCTCATCGCTGGGGAGACAGATAAGCGGACGGGCAGTCCCCAACCTCTGTGAAAGATGTGATGTCAGGGAGCAGTGCGGGCTTGTGCGGCATCTAACCAAGTCAGGGGCATTGCCGGGCAGGGACAGGGAAGGCTTCCTGGAGCAGGTGGCCTCCAAGTGGGGCTCTGAAGACTGAGAAGGAGCCAGGCAAAGAGCAGGAGTAGGTGAGGGCATCTGGCGCAGAAGGAGAATATACAAAGGCCTGGAGGCCGGGGGCAGGACAGGGTACCTTTGGGGACATTGCATGTAACTGACCACATTTGGAGTTTGGATTTGAAAGTGGTGGAAGAGATGGAGATGGTGAGACAAGTAGTAAGCACGCCAGCCTTCCAGGTGAGCTCCTTTCCGATGAGCGCTCTCTTATCCCATGGAACGTTGAGAAGTCTGGACCTTTCCCACTGTGGCAGAGGTTTCCTGAGGCTCTTGCATACGTGGCCTATAGTTGACCATTGAATCTTTCTGCCAATAGCTGGTCAGCATGGTGGTGGCACAAGCCCATTTTCCAGAGCCAGGGATTCAGTTGCAGCAAGACATGGCCCTGTCTGGGAGGCCAACATGAAGAAGGCAGTGGCTGTCATTGTCCAATCCCAGAAATCCCAATCCTGTTTCCCGTCTCCGTCCTGATCGTGGATTCAGCAGCAGTGAGCTCACCAATGTAGTGGGTGGCACAGCCAGGATCTTGACTCTGGCTCTGCAGCAGCACAGTCTGGAAAATCTCTGAGGGGAGAGAGATCCCCACTGTTCCCTGGGTCTGGCTACAGAGCCAGAAATGGGGGGAAGGCATGGGCCTGGGTCACCTCTGACTGCTCATGTACCATCCAGGAGGCCCTGGCCTCTCACTGAACCCTGCCACTCCTCTTTGGCATGGCCTCTTCTCAAACCCCCAAACTGCCTCCTTACCCACAAAAGTGGTCTCTGAGTGTCACAGTTCAGTGTGACCCCCACCCCTTATGGCTTCAGTTCCCCAAATAGGGCTGGACCCCTGATCCTGATCCAGCTGTGGCTATCCAGCCCCTTCCTGGGGACTTTGGACTTTGAGGGGGGCATGCCCAGGTGTGCTGGGAATCCACACTCTCCCTGGCTGGACCTAGAACCTGTGGACTCTAGTCCCGAGGGCAGTCGTGTTCTGCCTGTGCCTGGAAACACAAGAAACTTGACTGCAGAGAGAAGAAAGAGGAGGGAGAGAAACAGCGCGAGGAAACTGCCCGTCTCTGGGGCTTTTTCTGTTCCTTGGCTTTCTAAGGCCAGTGGAGTCCCCTCCCCTGCTTTCTTATTCCCGAGTTCTGTGAAATTCCCCAATCTTTACTTTTGATCTCAAACCAGCTCAAGGTGGTCTGTTCTCCTTTCAACCAAAGAAAGGTGCTCCTGGTGGCTAAAGGTACATATTCTACAGCTAGATTTCCAGGCCGGAATCCTGCCCTCCACAACATACGAACGACACCCGTGTTGCATATAGAGCGTGTCTGTGAAGAATTGAGTTAGTGCCCGCAAAGTGCTTAGAACAGTGTCTGGTACATGCGAGTACCCCGCAGCGGGAAACCACCTCCTTCTTGGTCTTCTGGGCGCTTTTGAGAGTGAAAGGAGGCACTAATAGCAATCACACTGTGTACACTGGAATGCCCCAGGCAAACCAGGCTTTAGCGGTATTCCTCTATCTGTAGGTTAAACTAACAAAAAACCCACACAAATCACATTTCGTTCTTCAGGAAGGCATATTAGGCAGGACTGCCATTTTCTCGCTGAGACAAACATCATGCCAGTAAACTGGCCCATGGTGGGGCGGCAGAGGGAGAGGGCCCAGGTGGGGGCGGACACCGTTGCCTGCACAGTTGATGTGGAGCCAGAAAGCTGACTCTGGCTGCAGGAAAAAGGTCAGGGTTGCATTTCCCTTCCTTGCTTCTTGATGGATGATCCGTTTTTTGAAATACGGATGTCCCAAGGCCAATGAGACTGGTGCCATTCCAGTAAAGGGCCACTCTGTGGGCGGGACGGTGGGAAGGGACCCGAAGGTGGGGTCAAGGGAGGCCCCAAAACAGCCTACACAGCAGGAGGGATGGCCGGGGCTCTAGAGCTATAAGTGGCCCCTCGGGGCCCTGACGGGCATCTCGCCATGCTGTTCCTGGGGCTGCTGCTGCTGCTGCCCCTGCTGGCTGGCGCCCGCCTGCTGTGGAACTGCTGGAAGCTCAGGAGCCTCCACCTCCCGCCTCTTGTCCCGGGCTTCCTGCACTTGCTGCAACCCGACCTCCCCATCTATCTGCTTGGCCTGACTCAGAAATTCGGGCCCATCTATAGGCTCCACCTTGGGCTGCAAGGTGAGAGCCTGTTCTCGCTCTGGCCCTCACCATAGGAGGGCGGAGGGGGCGGAGAGGGTCCTCTCCCTCCACTGACGCTGCTTTGGCTGTCCCCCAGATGTGGTGGTGCTGAACTCCAAGAGGACCATTGAGGAAGCCATGGTCAAAAAGTGGGCAGACTTTGCTGGCAGACCTGAGCCACTTACCTGTAAGGGCTGGGGGAATTTTTCTTTCTTAATTTTTTTTTTTTTTTTAAGAAATGGGGTCTTGCTATGTTGCCCAGGCTGGTCTTGAATTCCTGGTCTCAAGTGATCCTCCTACCTCAGCCTCAAGTGGGAGTCACCTTTGGTGGCTCCCCCAATCCAGGTCCCTGGAGGCTGTTGGGGGGCATATCTTGGGGGGAGGAAGCAGGGGTTGGGGAGGCAGAAGAAGGTCAGGCCCTTGGCCTCCTCGGCCAGTTCCCACCCTCCAGCCCCCAACTCCTCCTGCAGACAAGCTGGTGTCTAAGAACTACCCGGATCTGTCCTTGGGAGACTACTCTCTGCTCTGGAAAGCCCACAAGAAGCTCACCCGCTCAGCCTTGCTGCTGGGCATGCGTGACTCCATGGAGCCCGTGGTGGAGCAGCTGACCCAGGAGTTCTGCGAGGTAAGGCTGGGCTCCCGAGGCCACCTCAGGTCAACCTCGCCTCTCGAAGTAGCTCCCGCCCTGCCCGCTGCACACCGGCCTGCTGAGCTCCCGTTCCTTCTCCACAGCGCATGAGAGCCCAGGCCGGCACCCCTGTGGCCATTGAGGAGGAATTCTCTCTCCTCACCTGCAGCATCGTCTGTCACCTCACCTTCGGAGACAAGATCAAGGTGGCTCACAGCCCCTCCGGCCACCCCCAGCCCCTCCCTGAGCCTCTCCTTGTCCTGAACTGAAAGCACGCCCTCCTTTTCTGGCAGGAGGACAACTTAGTGCCTGCCTATTACAAATGTATCCAGGAGGTGTTAAAAACCTGGAGCCACTGGTCCATCCAAATTGTGGACGTGATTCCCTTTCTCAGGGTAAGGACCTGGAGCCTAGACACCCCTGGGTCGTTGGGAGAGGCTGGGGTGGAGGGAGAAACTTCTTCCCATAGCTGCATTCTCATGCTTCCCGCCACAGTTCTTCCCCAATCCAGGTCTCCGGAGACTGAAGCAGGCCATTGAGAAGAGGGACCACATCGTGGAGAAGCAGCTGAGGCAGCACAAGGTGGGGACTGTGCGTGGACGGCCTCCCCTTGGCCCACAGCCAGTGATGCTACGGGACTCAGCATTGCTACTAGGAGGGTTCTTTTGCATGCCCCAGTTATGGGCCTGTTGCCACTCTGTACTCCTCCTCCCAGGCCAGCCGCTCAGCCCGCTCCTTTCACCCTCTGCAGGAGAGCTTGGTGGCAGGCCAGTGGAGGGACATGATGGACTACATGCTCCAGGTGGTGGCGCAGCCGAGCATGGAGGAGGGCTCTGGACAGCTCCTGGAAGGTCACGTGCACATGGCTGCAGTGGACCTCCTCGTCGGTGGCACTGAGACCACCGCAAACACTCTCTCCTGGGCCGTGGTTTTTTTACTTCACCACCCTGAGGTGCGCCCTGGTGACAAGAAAAGGCTCCTTCCCAGCAGCCTGGCCAGGGTGGTGGGCACCCTCACTCAGCTCTGCTGAGAACTGTGCGGCTGGGGCTGTGCTTGCCCAGAGGGGCCGCGGTCTCCTCACTCAGGCTCACTGGGTCGCTGAGGGAATGGCTGGAGGCTGGGCAGCTGTGGGCTGCTGTGACAGGACTCCACCCGATCATTCCCCAGATTCAGCAGCGACTGCAGGAGGAGCTAGACCACCAACGGGGCCCGGGTGCCTCCAGCTCCCGGGTCCCCTACAAGGACCGTGCACGGCTGCCCTTGCTCAATGCCACCATCGCCGAGGTGCTGCGCCTGCGGCCCGTTGTGCCCCTGGCCCTGCCCCACCGCACCACACGGCCCAGCAGGTGACTCCCGAGGGTTGGGATGAGTGAGGAAAGCCCGATCCCAGCGAGGTCCTGGCCGGCCGCTAACTCCAGCCCCCTTCAGCATCTCCGGCTATGACATCCCTGAGGGCACAGTCATCATCCCGAACCTCCAAGGCGCCCACCTGGATGAGATGGTCTGGGAGAGGCCACATGAATTCTGGCCTGGTATGTGGGGGGCCAGGGGCCTGCTGTGAAAAGGTGGCGGAGGTTGGTCCCCGCAGCCGCTGAGCGCTTCCCCACCCACCTGTCCACCCGCCCGCAGATCGCTTCCTGGAGCCAGGCAAGAACTCCAGAGCGCTGGCCTTCGGCTGCGGGGCGCGTGTGTGCCTGGGAGAGCCCTTGGCGCGCCTGGAGCTCTTCGTGGTGCTGACCCGACTGCTGCAGGCCTTCACGCTGCTGCCCCCAGGGGACGCCCTGCCCTCCCTGCAGCCCCTGCCCCACTGCAGTGTCATCCTCAAGATGCAGCCTTTCCAAGTGCGGCTGCAGCCCCGGGGATTGGGGGCCCACAGCCTGGGCCAGAGCCAGTGACGGAGCAGGACGGATGCCAGCCGCATGCCTCAGTTTCTCCTTTATTGCTCCCGTACGAACCCCTCCCCCCACTGTAAACATAGTGCTGCGAGATCGCTGGCGGAGAAGGCTTCCTCCAGCAGCCGGGTGGTGAAGGCCCCTGGCTCTTCTCTCGGGGCGACCCCTCAGTGCTCGGCAGTCATACTGGGGTGCGAGAGAGGTGGGCAGCAGCTCAGCCTCCCCCGGCTGGGGAGCGAAAGTTTCTTGGTCTCAGCTTCATTTCCGTGAAGGGCACCGAGAACTCGAAGCCCTTCCAGTAGTACCAGCTCACTCCCTGGGAAAGGGGTTGTCAAGAGAGTCAAAGCCGGATGTCCCATCTGCTCCTCCCGTTTCCCTTAAGGAGGTGGCTCCGAGCACTCAACCAACCTCCCCACACAGCTCCCCTCCTGACCCTCCACCACAGAGGACTGAGGCTTAATCCTGAGCTGGCCCTTTCCACCCAATAAATCACCTCCAGCTCCCTCTGTGAGGCTGGCACGATTGTTCCGTTTCACCCAGCCGCTCAGTCCCTTGCCTGTTACACTGTGGGGCTGAAACCTAGGCAGGCCGAGCCCCAGCCACCCCGGCTCTGTGCCCCCTCCACACCCCTCACCTGATGGTCCACTGTGCTCCCGTAGAGCCCATTGAGGTTGGCGTAGTGGCAGTTCCTGTACCACCAGGCCCCTCGGTAGGAGACGGCGCAGGAGATGAGCAAGTTGTTGGGGTCCCGATCACGGGCAGAGAAGACACTGCCACTGTGGTAGCTCATGGAGTCCCCTGGGCAGGGTGGAGGAAGGAGCCATGAGGACCTCCCCTCCCAGCCTCACCCTCTCAGCCTCGCAGCCTGTGCTTACCTGCGGTGCCGTGGTAGCCCTCCAGGTGGAGGCGGTAGTACTCCGCAGCCGAGTCTACGCGGAAGGAGTCGTACTGGGCGAACACAGCCTCGTCCCCAGCCCGCAGGTCCACGCGCATGGAGTAGTCACCTGCCTGCGTCAGGCTGTGCAGGGCCTCGTTGCCTGGGGGTGGGAGGCATGACCTCATCAGGGTCCTGGTGTCCACAGGGCCCCCATCCCCATCCGTAGTTCCCCAACCCCTGTGAGGCACTGACCCAGCCAGAACTCCCCAGAGACGTTCCCAAAACCATGGGCATAGTCCTCCCAGTCCCTCCAGAAGTCTGTCTGTCCATCCATGCGGCGCTGGAACACCTGGGAAGCAAGTGGGGGCACCATCAGCCTCTGGCTCCCGGGGCAACAGCCCCTGCCCTGCACAGACCCCTGGGTTTCCCAATGCCACCCACCAGCCAGCCGCCCCCGTCAGTCTCCATGTCACAAAACACGTTCAGGGGCCGCTCGCGGTTGCCGTTGAGGAAGATGGTGGTGGTCCTGGAGGCACCGGCTCCGTTCTGCATCTCCTCCCCGCAGTCCCTGGGGAAGGGGATCCGCAGCCCACCTGGGGAGAGGAGAGCAGGGGCCAGTACTTTTCTAAGCCTTGGACCGTGGCTGCCCACCCAGCCCCCGGCCCCGGCCCGT
Organism: Theropithecus gelada; assembly: GCF_003255815.1. Taxonomy (NCBI): domain Eukaryota; kingdom Metazoa; phylum Chordata; class Mammalia; order Primates; family Cercopithecidae; genus Theropithecus; species Theropithecus gelada. The sequence continues at coordinate 34,490,009 of NC_037671.1, forward strand.
GCGTCCAGGTACCGGTGGTGAAAGAGGTGGACACAGGCGGCAGGAGGCTCTCGCCCCACATGGCCTGGAGCCGTGCATTGTAGGGGGTGGAGGGAAAGAGGCCGAGGAGCTGGTGAGATGTGACCCCTCCCGGGAGCAGGATCTCCTGTGGGACAGACAAGGGGGGGTCAGGGGAGAGGGAGGTGGAGTCCCTCAGGGAGGGCCAGAGGCAGCACCTCCTGGAGTCACCCAGGGAGGGGAGTTGGTCAGTGGGGCCGGGGCACCTGGGTCCGGCCACCAGGGGTGTCGAAGCTGAGCAGGTAGCCTGTGGGCCGGACTTGGGGCTCAGTCCAAGTGAGCAGGGCTGTGCGGGGGGTCACTTCCTTGGCCTCCAAGTCCCGAGGGGCCTCTAGCCCTAGGAGGGAAAGCAGGAAGAGGAGATGGGGATGAGGCCCATCCTGGCTCCCTCTACCTCCTCTCCCCCTTCCCACATGCCCCACAGACCCTACCTGTGGTGAAGGTGATGCTGGCTGGGGAAGTGAGGTTGGGGCCCCGCAGGCCACGCACAGTGGCGGTGTAGTTGGTGTGCAGGACGAGGTCATGCAGGGGGTAGTCCACCGCGCTGCCTGGGGCCTCGGCCTGCAGAGGCGGGGCTGGGAGTGCGAAGAGGGGCGTCAACGCCTCCCCCTCCATCCCCGGCCAGAGTCCAGTCTCCCCCCTGCAATCCCCACCCGGCACAAGTCCCCTCCAGAGGCCTCAGCCCTGCTCACCCCCAGGGGCTGTGACCTGGACGTCATAGGTGTCCACGGGATTCTGGGGGGGCTTCCAGTGCAGCACGGCGAACCCCTCGGTCAAGTTCAGTGCACGCAACTGGGTGGGGCTGTCAGGAACTGGGGGAAGGGGAGGGGCTCAGAGGGGTCCCCGCTGGTCTCTCTAGTCCCTGCCTCCCCAGACTCCACCGGCCTCCTGTCCGCAATCGGAGCCTCCACCACCTCCCTTTCACCCTCCTCCTTCTCTCTCAACTCCCACCCACGCCATTTTCTTGGCTCCCGCCTCTTGCCCCAGGTCCCAGTCCATCTCACCCGTGGTGAGGAAGCCTGTGAGAGGCTCACTCTCCTCAAAGCCTCGGACGGAGACCACTGTCACCTCGTAGCGAGCGCCTGGGATCAGCCCCTGGAGTTTCTGGGTCCGGGCCCGGCCGTCCACCTGCACGCTCTGCGGCTCCCCTGAAAACACTGGGGATCGAGGGTTACCCAGGGAACCCCAGGACGGCTGGAGGGTGAGCAGAGTGCGGGTGGGAGGGGAAACGCGAGGCAATGAGCCCACGGCAAAGGCACCACCTCCGTCCGCCAGCTGGTAGGAGACTTTGAAGCTGTCCGCCCGGGACGGTGGGGGCATCCAGTTGACCTTGGCTGAGGTCTCTCTGATTTCACTGAATTGGAGGTCACGGGGGCTCTCCAGAACTGCAGAGGGGGCAAGGAACAATGATGCGGGCAGGGGCAGGGAGGCTCCTCCCTACGAGTCCCACCCCTCGCCTCTGCTCCAGCACAGGCTCAGCATAGTCTCCAGGAATGGAAGTCGCTCAGCAGATTCCTCCAGGCCCACCACCAACTCGCCCACCACACTGCTGGCTGAGGCACCAGGTCCCCCCCCGTTAGTACAAAGACCCCCCACTTTGGGGCAGAGTGCGTGTGGATCCTTACCTGGGCTGAGGGTGCGAGCAGTGCCCTGGATGCTGTCGGCCTTGTGTGGTCCTCGCAGCCCGTACAGTGTCAGGCTGTACAGCGTCCCCGGACGCAGGTCCCGAAGCACGGCTGAGTGCCGCGTCCCCAGCACCATCAGCTCGCGCTGCAGCAGAGGACGGGGATGCGGCTCCAGAGTGCTTGGTGATGGAACCCCAAAGCGGAGCAGGAAGGAGTCGAAGGCCCCAGGTGGGGCCTCCCAGTTGAGCCTCAGTGAACTGGTGGTCACATCAGTCACAGACAGCTGGGACAGGCGGGGTCCTGGCTCCCCTGAGGTCTGACCAGCAGGGGCCGGCCCTGCATGGAGTGGGTGGGAGAGAAGGGATTGGAGACAGAAGCACACCAACTTGGTGACCCAGAGCACATCCCTTCCACCCCGCTCCCTGCCCCTGTTTCTCTATCGTAACCAGGGACTTGCAGCACAGGGGGGCCCTATGGGGCAGAGCTAAAGGCCACTCGCGTCCAGCCCACCCGTCCTCTCTCCCTGGTACCCGCTTCACGCTCTTTCCCTGCGACCACCACTTCTGAGCCCCCCTTTCTCCCTTCAGAGTCCCAGACTAGAGGTCAGAGATGCCTGGTGGTACCTGTGGTGCCCTCAGCTGAGAGGGGCCCCAGGCACTTCCCTTCATGGAGGCCATAGAGGAGGAACCTGTAGGGGGTGCTGGGCTCCAGGCCTGAGATGAGGATCTTGCTCTGGTCACCGTCCACGAGCAAGGCCTGGGGCTGCCCGTTCGTGTCCTCATCCTGGACCACGAAGGAATCAAAGGGGCCCTGGGCCACGCTCCACGAGAGGCGCATGGAGTCTGGGGCTGTGTCGGTCACGGCCAGCACCCCTAGGCGGGGCTCTTCAGGAGGCTCAGGGGCCTCTGGGGCTAACTCTGGGGCTGGCGTGTCCTCTTCTGGGGCTGCGTGGGAAAAGCCCAGGGCAGAATCTGAGTGAGGGGTGCTGTGGGGCCCTCCGTTTTTATCTTTCAGGCTTGGCCCAAGGCTGCGGTGGGAAGTTTACAGGTCCAGGCCCAGTCAGACCATGAAGTCGCTGTGGCCTCGTGACTCCCGCGAGCTCCCCGGCTGTCGGAGTCAGGTGCTCGCTTCCCCCTTCCACACCCCAGTGTCCTACCGAGCCCACTCTGAGCTATCACAGGCTCTGCCCCCACCCACGCTGGGACACATTCACTGAGCTTGGGGAGTGTGGTGCTCCCTTCTGAGAGAAGCTGAGGGTGGAACTGGCTGGTAAAGGTGACTGGCAAATCCTGCCAGCCATGCCTTGGTCAGGCCTGTCTGAGGTGGGCATCAGTGAGCACTGGAAGCGGAGCCTGTAGCACAAATGCAGCCACTTCTGTTGGTTTCTGTGTCCCTGCTCATTTTGTTTTCCAGTGATTTTCCTCTTAAGAAAATGCTCCTGACTCATCCATGGCAGGGAGGTTTGCCACTCTCTGGACAAGGCCACCCTTCGGGGAGGCGACAGCTGCCCCAGTGAGTAATCAGGAGCAGTGGCAGTGATGGGGCAGAGTTGGAGCTGGGAGATGAGGGAGCCCCTGACAGGGCCTTTCCCTCCCACCTGGCCTGGCTCCTGCTCTGGACTCCTTGATGGATATTGAAGCCCACAAGCCTGCAGACTCCTCCTCCTTCCTGGGGACAGTCCAGGGTGCCCCACTCCCACCTGCCCACTCCTGCAGTCATCTTTGTCTTCAGCCCAAATGCACAAGGAAACCCACACAAGGTGGCTTGCTATAGCCAAGCACAGCAGCCTCACCTGTCATTCCCAGGACGGAGACCGGGCCCAGGCGCTTTCCCCCAACGAGCCCGTAGAGCAGAAATTTGTACTTCTTGCCAGGCTCCAGGTCCTCTATGGTGACCGTGTGCTGGTCTGCGGCCACAGGCACTGCCCTGGGCTGCCCGTCCGTGTCCCTGTACTGGACCACGAAGGATTCAAAGGGGCCCTGGGCTACCGTCCAGGACAGGTGCAGGGAGCTGGAGGTCTCCTCGGTCACGGTCAGTTCCCCTAGGCGGGGAGGTGGCTCCTTCTCCAGGGAAGCTGTGCAGAGGGAGGAGGGAAAGCTCTTAGTCACATGCTGCCTATGCCTAAGCCCTGGCAGCTTCCTGCAGGTGTGAGGTTCTGGGAAAGCGTCCCTCCAGTGTAGCCCCAGGGACAGCTCCTTGAGGAGACACACAGGGTTGCTCCCGCCATGCCCCACAGCAATGAGGGAGAACAGCCCCCTCCTCCTCTGGAGGCCGCTGCCCAAACTCCATCCTGCCCTGCTCCTTCCCTACTGTGATCGAGGGTGCAGTAAATACATTAAAGATCATCTCCCGAGGGAGGGGTGGCTGGGGGTGCAGAGAGGGCCTGTGTTTACCCTGACCCCCGCCCCTGAGCAGGAATGAGGCCAGAGCTGAGAGAGACTCCCGGGAGGTCTTGGGTTGTCAGGGAGACATCCCAAACATCGAGAGCTGGTCTGGGCAGCTGGCCAACGCATGGCTCCCATCAGTGCCAGGCTGTGACCTCTCCCTTGTCCCCCTGTGGCCATCAGCCTGAACATCCATGCCTCCTGCTTCCCCAGCCCCACACTGACCCCATGGGGCCGAACAGAGGGTGAGCAGAGGCTTGCCCGGGTGGGGCTGGCGCCGATGGGTGGGGGTGGAGAGAGAGTCTGTACCCCGTCCCCACAGTGAGAGTTTGGGAAGAGAATTCTGGAGTCCCAGGGACCAGGCCCCGACTGGCCGGCTGCTCTGTCCTCCTCTGGGCATAGTGACTCATGGTCCTGGGAGTAGGGCGAGGGTCAGTGACCCACCACACCCCTTCCTCGGGGGGCTGAGTCACGGGCACAGTGACACCAGGTTTTTCCATTGTCTTTCCGTAGCCAAGCTCTCCCTTTTTTTCCACCCCTGGCCTCGGAGTTAGGGAGGAGGGAGGAGGATGGGAACCACTACTGAGTCCAGCGCCATTCCCGGCCATTGTGCAGGTGAGGACACCGAGGTTCCGGGGATGAAGCGGATTGTCCATGGTCACCCTGGCAAGGGCTGGGACTGGAACTGGAACACAGATCTGCTGGCCCCAAAGCCCGTGTCCCTTTTATTTCCTCGGCAGTCAGCGAATGAAGGAAGTAATGCATCTTCTTCAGAACTGTGCCTGACACGCACAGAGACTCACTTTCGGAGTTAAGATGGTTGTGTCAGGGCTGATAGAGGGAATCTCACAGGAAGGCCGTAGGGCCAGCTCTGAGGGCCTGAATGAGAGGCAGCTCTGGAAAAGGTGGAGGCTGGACTGGGACTCACCTGTGGTGCCGTCAGCAGAGATGGGGCCCATTCGCTTCCTGCCTGCCAGACCATACAGCAGGAACTTGTATTTCCTACTGGGCTCCAGGCCTGGGACTGTGACCTCCCGCTGGTCGGCTGCCACTGGCACAACCTGGAGCCGACCATCCTTATCTTTGTACTGGACCACGAAGGAGTCGAATTCGCCCTCAGGGACCGTCCACGAGAGGCCCACGGAGTCAGGGGTCGCATCTGTCACAGTCAGCTCCCCCAGGCGGGGAGACAGTTTCGTGTCTGGGGCTGGAAAAGACAGTGAGGTACATGGAGAGTCGGATGGAGGCAAAAGGGCCACGGAGCTTCCTGGGCTGCTATGGCTCTGTGAGCTGGTCCCAGGAACGGGAGGGTGACTGGGCCAGGAGTAGGGATAAAAGAGGAGCCAGACAAGAAAGCAAGTGTCCCCTGGGGTGCAGGGAAAGTAGGGAGAAGGATGAGTGTCAGAGGGAGAGGAGAGCTCAGGGCCTGGGTTTTCCCGGACCCAATAAATAATTGGGTGCTGAGGACTGGAGTGTGGGGCACAGAAACGTGAAATTCCAACTGGCGCCACAAGGGGGTGAACGCTCTGGCCGCGGGAGGCCTCCAGCCCTCACTCACCGGTCCTGGCCTCCACAGGGACTGGGCCATGGCGTTTCCCATTCTGGAGTCCAAAGAGCAGGAACTTGTACTTGCGGGCCGGGTCCAGCCCTGAGACGGTGACCGCTCGGAGGTCTCCGCTCACAGGCACTGCCTGGGGCTGCCCCTGCGTGTCCCTGTACTGCACCAGGAAGGAGTCAAAGGGCCCCTGGGCTACGGTCCACGAGAGGCCCACTGAGTCCGAGGTCACGGCTGCCACCGTCAACTCCCCCAGGCGGGGCTCCACGGGCGGCGGTGTGGGCAGGGGCGCTGAAAAGAGCAGAGCAGGCCCATGGGTGAGAAGGCAGGACCCTGCCCAAGGGAGGCAGTGCTCTCCCGGGACTGGAGTGAGCATAGCGGCCTTCTCTACAGCGCGCTTGCTTTAGAATCTGTGCCCTGCATTGCTGTAAGCAGCTCACAAACAGCGGTGCATTTAACCCTTTGCAAAACATATGAAGTAGATGCCATTATTATCATCACCCCAACTCTGCAGGGATCTGAAGGTTAGGAAACGCCTGCAAAGTCGCACAATCACTACGTTTGAAAGCACATGCATATCTGGGCAACTGAATCTGAAGCACTTTCTGAGCCACTAAAATACTCCTTAAGGGAGCCTAACAAATGAGCACGAGCAACCTGGAGGTTCCAGATCACGATGGGAGGAAGGAAGCTACAACAAAGAGGGCATGGACTACCTGCCCATCTGACTCCACACAGTCTCCATGAATCCAAGGATGAGGCAGGATCATTAGCAACATGGGAGAAAAGACAGAAACCTAGAGGCCCAGTCATAAGAGGTGCCAAGATCCAAAGGAGAAACACAAGGGGGCTACAGAGGTAAACCTGGTGACGAGGGCCTGTCCCCCAACTCACCCGTGACGCCCACAGTGGACACTGGGCCCACACGCCGCCCCTCGTAGAGGCCGTACAGGTGCATCTTGTACTTGCGCCCGGGCTCCAGGCCCCTCACAGTGACCTCGCTCTCCTCGCCCCCGACACGCACTGCCTGGGGTTGCCCGTCCCTGTCCTTGTACTGCACGGTGAAGGAGTCGAAGCGGCCCNGCAACCTCATCCCTGGGAGACCCCAAGCCTGGTGAGCTGCCCTCTCCTCTGCTCCCACATTTCAGGATGATCTACTCACCGCAAAGGACACCCCACTCAATCCTCAGTGCTTCTCACACACCATGCTCTTTCTAGCCTCCCGGCCTTTGCACCAGCTGTGATGATCTGGCACACTTCACCTCCTCTCTAAAGCTGTCACCAAGCTAAGGCCTGCCTGGCCTCAGGTCTTGGCTGTCCCCTGGGTACCCATGGACAGGGTGGCTTAGGCATCCCTCTCTGGTCCTGACCTGAGCCCTGGGCCTCCCTATCACATGCTCACCGGCCTTTGCTCATTTGCTGGATCGCAGCCTCTCTCTCCATGGCATGCCTTTCCATAATGTTGATATATTCCTTTCAATGTGAGCCCCATCAAGACAGAAATATGTATAGGAAAATAGTAGAGAAGGGCACATTTTCTAGGGCTGTCTTCCGACCCTGCCCCATCCACACTCACTCACCTGTGACGCCCACGGCAGACACCGGGCCCAGGCGCTGCCCCTCGTGGAGGCCGTACAGGTGCATCTTGTACTTGCGTCCAGGCTCCAGGCCCCCCACGGTGACCTCGCTCTCCTGGCCCCCGACACGCACCACCTGGGGCCGCCCGTCCCTGTCCTTGTACTGCACGGTGAAGGAGTCGAAGCGGCCCTGGGGGACGGTCCAGGAGAGGCTCAGCGAGTCAGGGGAGGATCCTGTCACTGTCAGCTCCCCCAGGAGCGGCTCCTCAGGGGTCTCTGGGGCCTCTGTGCCTGGTTCTGTGGGGCTGGGGGTCTCATCCACATCCTCTCGTGGGGCTGAAAGATAATATAGGGGGATATAGGGTTTAAGGGTTTAAGGGTTTAAGGGTGACTTGCTTTGCCAGTGCTGTCAACAGAGGTCATACATCAAATGCGCCCCTCCAGAGCAGGCTGAGGGCTGGGGCAGCTTTGTGTTGGTCATTTAGCGACTCTTGGAACAAGAGCCGGTGAGGTATCCCTGAGCCCCGGGCCTGTACTGCTGGCAGAGCTGCACTGTTACAAACCTCCAGAAGGCAACTGAGACATAGTGTCAGGAGCCAAAGTAATTCTCATTTCCTTTGACCCAATAATCCCAGTTCTGGGCATCTATCCTAAGAAAATTATTAAAGCAGGAAAAAGTTATAGCATGGAAGAATTCATGATGGGATTATTCATGACCACAAATGTGTCAGGAACACAAATGACCCATAGAAGAGGATTAATTCTGTTAGAGTTTTCACCACCACACATCAAACAACCATTGAAACGATGATTAATGCTGGTTGTGTCGCCGCAAGGTGAATGATTACAATGTACTTGTGTACAAAAAAGGAAGAGCCAAGAGTTTTATGAACACTGATGGCAACTTTAAAACACGCTCTGCATGCAAAATGCAGAAAGGAAATGTGCACTACACACATTGTTATTAATGCCGCCAGCTGGGGGAGAAAGCAGGACTATGAGATTCTGTTTTTCTGTTTTTCAGGCTTTCCACATAGTGTTGCTATATTATTTTCACTAGAAAAATGTGGGCTAAAAAAGAAATTCTGGGCTGGGAGCGGTGGTTCATGCTTGTAATCCTAGCATTTTGGGAGGCCGAGGCGGGTGGATCACCTGAGGTCGAGAATTCGAGCCCAGCCTGGCCAACGTCATGAAACCCTGTGTCTACTAAACATACAAAAATTAGCCAGGCGTGGTGGCATGCACCTGTAGTCCCAGCTACTCAGGAGGCTGAGGCAGGAGAATCGCTTGAACCCGGGAGGCAGAAGTTGCAGTGAGCTGAGATCACACCACTGCACTCCAGCCTGGGTAATACAGTGAGACTTGGTCTCAAAAAAAAAGAAAGAAAGAAAGAAATTCTGGGCTACAACAATTAATAATCGAGTGTGGGGTGGGGGTGGGGTAGCAATACAGATGGAACAGGAGGGGCAGGGGTGGGTCCCTCAGCCTGTCCTCGGTCAGTTCTGTGGTTCCCCACGGTGGGGGTAGGAACATAAAACTGAACGTGGACCAGAACGGCTTACCCCCAGAGTGTGAATTTTTCTAACGTTCATTTTCCAATAATTTCCCTATTCCCCGTTTCCCAAAACTCAGATGGTCCTCTGAACACGCATATGGAAATGAGGCTTCTCCCCCGGGAATCGGGGATGCTGAGTGAGACTGCTTCCTTTGTCTGGATGGTCTTTGGGAGGTGAGCTCGCTCCTCACTTGGTATCACAGAGGTGGCGACCTGCCCTGCAAGAGACCGCTTCTCGGCAGGGCTGATTCTTCCCCATCAGTAGGAATTCTCGAAAAATACTCTAAACCAGGCATAACATCCTGGCTGAGGATGACTTAGACAAGGCAGCCTGACTGCACCTTTGGAATTCAATTCTCCTCATGATCCCCACCCCTCCAATTTCTTATGGACTAGACATTTTGAACTTTCTCAGAATTAGAAATGAAATAAGTCTGGCCAGGTGCAGTGGCTCACGCCTGTAATCCCAGCACTTTGGGAGACCAAGGTGGGCAGATCACCTGAGGTTAGGAGTTTGAGACCAGCCTGAACAACATGGAGAAACGCCGTCTCTACTGAAAATCCAAAATTAGACGGACGTGGGGGCACATGCCTGTAATCCCAGCTACTCGGGAGGCTGAGACAGGAGAATCGCTTGAACCCAGGAGGCAGAGGTTGCAGTGAGCCGAGATCGGGCCATTGCACTCCAGCCTGGGTGACAAGAGCGAAACTTCATCTCAAAGAAAAAAAATGAAGGAAAGAAATGAGATAAGCCGCGAGAGTGATAGGGGAGTAGGACAGATGGAGTGTAAAGAAGAAGACATTATATACTTTCTCTTTTCCCTTCCCCTGATTATACAAGAAATGTTTGCCATTTAAGAAAAGTTGGACTGCCGGGCGCGGTGGCTCAAGCCTGTAATCCCAGCACTTTGGGAGGCCGAGACGGGCGGATCACGAGGTCAGGAGATCGAGACCATCCTGGCTAACATGGTGAAACCCCGTCTCTACTAAAAATACAAAAAACTAGCCGGGCGTGGTGGCGGCGCCTGTAGTCCCAGCTACTCGGAGGCTGAGGCGGGAGAATGGCGTGAACCCGGGAGGCGGAGCTTGCAGTGAGCCGAGATCGTGCCACTGCACTCCAGCCTGGGCAACACAGCGAGACTCCGTCTCAAAAAAAAAAAAAAAGAAAAGAAAAGTTGGACTATGCAGAATAGAATAATACAGAAAAAAAATGTGCTGGAACATTCTATTCTATCTAACAAATCATGCAACCGGTGGGATGTATTTCTTTCCAGTCTTCTTGCCACACCTCTTACTTTCAAATGGTTGTGATCAGCATCTTACAAAAATTTGGGCTCCTTTTTCTTCTTTTTTGAGACTGAGTTTGGCTCTATCAGCCAGGCTGGAGTGCAGTGGTGATCTCGGCTCACTACAACCTCTGCCTCCCAGGTTCAAGTGATTCTCATGCCTCCAACTCCCAAGCAACTGGGATTACAGGCATGTGCCACCATGCTTGGCTGATTTTTGTAGTTTTAGTAGAGATGGGGTTTCACCATGTTGGCTAGGCTGGTCTGGAACTCCTGACCGCAGGCGATCAGCCCCCCTCGGCCTCCCAAAGTGCTGGGATAACAGGCGTGAGCCACCGTGCCCAGCCTAGGCTCTCTTTTTTCAATGTAACATTATAAAGTAAGGGTCTTATGTTAAAACATTTCAGTGGTGGCATAAGAACTCTTTTTATAGATGTTGCCTAAATTATTTAGTCATCCCAGCGTGGTTTGACATTGGATTGTTTCTCTTGTGTGCATTTGTGTATGTGGTTATAAGAATGCTGTGATTAAGATGGAAAGAAAGGAAAATTCTTGTAAGTCAGGCTTGGTGTGCGCCTGACATATTTCACCTTTGGAGGTTATCAGTGTTTGACCATTAGAGGGAGGCCACGCCAAAGTGAACAAGCAAACCACTAGCATGGGCCACAGCCACGGGGCACAGAGCGAGGGCAGGACACAGGAGACAAGGCCTGGACCCCCAGGGCTTGGTGAAAGGGCACAGCAGTAAATGAGGTACCCATCAGGGAAAGGTAGTTCTCCCCTGAGACCCCAAGCACTACTCACCAGTCACGCCCACGGCAGACACCGGGCCCACGCGCCGCCCCTCGTGGAGGCCGTACAGGTGCATCTTGTACTTGTGCCCGGGCTCCAGGCTCCCCACGGTGACCTCACTCTCCTCGCCCCCAACACGCACCACCTGGGGCCGCCCGTCCCTGTCCTTGTACTGCACAGTGAAGGAGTCGAAGTGGCCCTGGGGGACGGTCCAGGAGAGGCTCAGCGAGTCAGGGGAGGATCCTGTCACTGTCAGCTCCCCCAGGAGTGGCTCCTCAGAGGGCTCCGGGGCCTCCGTGCTGGGTTCTGTGGGGCTGGGGGTCTCTTCCTCTGCAGCTGAGAAAAAGGGACACAGAGAGGATGGCAAGGCCCCTGGGGGATGTGCTCACATCATGGGGAAAAGGAGGGAGAAGCCAGGGCTATGACTAGGGGGCCTGAGGTCAGTTCAGGGAGGCCCATTCTTGGGGCTGGGTGGTCCTGCTCAGCTGACAGCTAACACACATGACAAATTCCAGGGTCAGCTGTGAGGGACCTGGCACAGCCACCAGCACAGCAAAACTCCCGATGGCTCCTCCCTGCTCAGGAACCAGGGGTCAACCTCACAAAAAGGTACAACGGGAGCCCCAGCTCCAGCGACAAGCAGGTCTGTGGTACTGACCAGACCCCTGCCACCATTCCCCACCAGTCGTCACCAAAGAGCAAGAGGGTGACCCTCCCACGGCTCCCACCCTGGGGCTCCCATTGTTCACTCACCCGTCACCCCGATGGCAGAAACGGGGCCCACACGCTGGCCACCGTGGAACCCATACAGGTTCATTTTGTATTTATGGTATGGCTCCAGGCCGGAGATGGTGACCCTGTCCTCATGTCCTGGCACCCGCGTTGTCTTGGGCTGCCCATCCCCATTCTTGTACTGGACCAGGAAGTGGTCAAACTGTCCCTCAGGAACCGTCCAGGAGAGGCTGAGGGAGTCAGGGGTGGCATCTGTCATGGTCAGCTCCCCCAGGCGAGGCTTGATGGGGGGTTCGGGGGTGGGAGGTTCTGTCGGGACTGGGGCCATTTCTTCATCCTTTCCTGGGGCTGCATCAGAAAATAGAGAGAATGGGTGGACATGCCTGGTGGGCCTCCTTTTAGCCAAGAGACTCTGGGATTCTCTTAGACACACCAGGGGCCCACAGCCTGGATGCTGGTGCCCCAAGCTTAGGATATCATTCTTCTGCTTTGAATGCTCAGTTAACACCACACCTGTGGTGAAGTCATGATGCTCAGGTGGCATCCCCGTGACGCTCAGTGTGGATGCCTGGAACCCTCAGGAGCTGCCAAGCAAATTTGTTTTGCAGGACAGAATTGATGTTTTATAAGAATACCAACCAGGGCTGGGCGCGGTGGCTCGGGCCTGTAATCCCAGCATTTTGGGAGGCCAAGACGGGCGGATCACGAGGTCAGGAGATCGAGACCATTCTGGCTAACACGGTGAAACCTCGTCTCTACTAAAAACACAAAAAATTAGCCAGGCATGGTGGTGGGCACCTGTAGTCTCAGCTACTTGAGAGGCTGAGGCGGGAGAATGGTGTGAACCTGGGAGGCGGAGCTTACAGTGAGCCGAGATTGCGCCACTGCACTCCAGCCTGGAGATAGCAAGACTCCGTCTCAAAAAATAATAATTAAAAAAAAAAAAAGAAAAAATAACAGCAACCAGGGCTGGGCGAGGTGGCTCAGGCCCATAATCCCAGCACTTTGGGAGGCCGAGGCGGGCGGATCACCTGAGGTCAGGAGCTAGAGACCAGCCTGGCCAACATGGCGAAATCCTGTCTCTACTAAAAATACAAAAATTAGCCAGGTGTGCTGGCACATGCCTGTAATCCCAGCTACTCGGAAGGCTGAGGCAGGAGAATTGCTTGGATCCGGGAGGCAGAGATTGCAATGAGCTGAGATCACACCACTGCACTCCAGCCTGAGAGCCTGGGTGAGAGTGAGACTCCATCTCAAAAAAAAAAGAAAAAGAAAGAAAGAAAGAAAGAAAACAAAGAACACCAACCAAGCATAACAGGCAAGTTGTATCAGGAGGTTCATCCACTTGGGCTTGGATATTCCACCTAATTCTGAGCATTTTTAGAAACCAACTTAGATTTTATAGCTGAGGGTAGAGAGATGAGACCACATGAGGGCATCTTTGCAGCTGAGTTGTCTCTGGACCTGGCAGTAGCTCTGCTAACTTATGGCAGAGAGTGCACCTCCAGTTTTGCCAGCTCTTTTGGCCCGTATGAAATCAATTGCTTTGTTTTCATTGATTTCTTTAATCTTTTCTGCTCTTCATAGGGTTTTATTCTGCCTTCATAGTGGAATTACAAAATCATCACATTTCATTAGTCTGTTCTTTTTGAGAACTGAATCTTAAGCATCTAGGGGGTAACAGCTATAAAAGAGCTTCCAAAGCATCAAAGAGCCGAGTTACAGGGTAATGAAGGGAAAATGCCTTGTTAAGTTGTGCACATGGCCAATATTTGTAATTAAAGTAATAGTATCCATGTTAACAGGATTCAGTGTTGTTTTAAAAGTAAATGGGTATTAATCTGGGGGCTTAGAGAACACATACAATTTTTCCCACGGAAATCAGTGATAATTATGAGAATTTGCCCTAAGGGATTTTCAGGAACTTCCTACTTTCCTCAGAAGGGAAAGACTGCAGTTATCTCTCGTTGAGTGTGAGAGCCAAACCACACTCCCACCCATCCTTCAGGACAGGTATGGTTATTCCTTCTTTACAGATGAGGAAAAGGAGGTACAGAGAGGTTGTGTGTGTGTGTTTTGTTTGTTTGTTTGTTTTGTTTTTTTGAGATAGAGTCTCGCTCTGTCACCCAGGCTGGAGTGCAGTGGCTCGATCTCAGCTCACTGCAACCTCTGCCTCCTGGGTTCAAGCCATTCTCCTGCCTTAGCCTCCCAAGTAGATGGGACTACAGGCATGTGTCACCACACCCAGCTAATTTTTGTATTTTTAGTAGAGATGGGGGTTTCACGATGTTGGCCAGGCTGGTCTCAAACTCCTGACCTCAGGTGATCTGCCCCCTTCAGCCTCCTAAAGTGCTGGGATTACAGGCGTGAGTCACTGTGCCCAGACAGGTTATGTGATTCTCTTGAGGTCACACAGCTCAAATGGGCTGAGGCTATGGTCAACCCCAGGTGTACCTCAGTCTGTGTTATTTTCCTGGTCCCCCACCTCTTTGAGAACCCAAAAAGCTCGGCCGGGCGCGGTGGCTCAAGCCTGTAATCCCAGCACTTTGGGAGGCCGAGACGGGCGGATCACGAGGTCAGGAGATCGAGACCATCCTGGCTAACACAGTGAAACCCCGTCTCTACTAAAAATACAAAAAAAAACTAGCCGGGCGAGGTGGCGGGCGCCTGTAGTCCGAGCTACTCCGGAGGCTGAGGCAGGAGAATGGCGCAAACCCGGGAGGCGGAGCTTGCAGTGAGCTGAGATCCGGCCACTGCACTCCAGCCCGGGCTACAGAGCAAGACTCCGTCTCAAAAAAAAAAAAAAAAAAAAAAAAAAGAGAACCCAAACAGCCCATGTGTAAAGGGTAGAAGACCTGGGGCAATACCAAAGGCTTAGAGTGAAGGCACCAGCAGAACCATTCCCAGGAGCTTGGAGGCTCAGGGAAAGTAAAATAAAGCCACCAGATACTGACAATAAAGGGGAAACTGAGTCTAGTTCAGGGCAGGGCCCAGTGCCCTACTGCACACTCACCAGTTAAACCAACAGCAGACACAGGGCCCATGCGCTGGCCACCATGGAAGCCATACAGGTTCATCTTATACTTGTGGTCTGGCTCCAGGCCCGAGATGGTGACCCCGTCCTCGTGTCCTGGCACCCGCACCGCCTTGGGCTGCCCGTCCCCATTCTTGTACTGGACCAAGAAATGGTCAAACTGGCCCTCGGGGACTGTCCAGGACAGGCTGAGGGAGTCAGGGGTGGCGTCTCTCACTGTCATCTCCCCTAGGCGCGGCTTCACAAGAGGAGCATCAGGGGACTCCTCTTTGGGGGCTGGGAAGAGATAGAAACAGAACCTTTTCGGTTGCTGGAAGGAGCTGTTGAGGCCCCAGCTGCTTGAACTCAGGTCAGAAGGTGGGCCCAGTCTGGGCCTAACTGAAGATCGATTTCTGATTATAATCATTACAGTCTTTTGTGGCTTCCTTATGGTCCCTCAAACATGCCAGGCAGCCTCCTACTTCAGCACTTTTGCAGTGACTGTTCCCTCCACCTAAATGTTCTTTCCCCAGATATCTTCATGGCTCATCCCCACCGTTCCTTTAAGTCTTTTTCAAAAGCCACCTTCTTCTGGGCCTTCTCTGACTGCGCTACTTAACATTTCAGTTTTCTCAATTGCAATGTATCCTCCTTCTATAGACCTAATTTCAGCAACGAATTGGAAAAGAATAGTTATGAGACACTCAGGAGACTGCAGCACTACCTGGATACGTGATATCAAGGCATGATTGTTCATTTATCAAGGTATGCTAATTGTATTGTGGAATTTTATTATTTATTTATTTATTTATTGACACAGAGTCTCACTCTGTCACCCAGGCCGGAGTGCAGTGGCACGATCTTGGCTCACTGCAACCTCCACCTCCTGGGTTCAAGCAATTTCTTGTGCCTCAACCCCCCTAAGTAGCTGGGACTATAGGCACGTGCCACCACGCTCTGCTTTTTTGTATTTTTTTTTTTCTTTTTTAGTAGAGATGGGGTTTCACCATGTTGGTCAGGCTGGTCTCAAACTCTTTACCTCAAGTGATCCACCTGCCTTGGCCGCCCAAAGTGCTGGGATCAGGCATGAACCACCTCACCTGGCTGTATTGTGGATTTTTGAAAAATAATTTTTCAAAAAAGAGATATACCTTTAAATATTTAGTGATGAAAGGATAGGGTGTCTGTGGTTCGTTTTAAAATATTGCAGTAGTATAACCATACAATGCAATACTGTTTGGCAATAAAAAGCAATGTAGTGACTGAGAGCAGGTGGCTCATGCCTGTTATCCCAGCACTTTGTAAGGCCCAGGCAGGAGGATTCCTTGAAGCCAGGAGTTTGGTATCAGCCTGGGTAACACTGTAAGACCTCATCTCTACAAAAAAATTTTAAAAATTAGCTGAGTGTGGTGGCAAGCACCTGTGGTCCCAGCTACTTGGGGGGCTGAGATGGCTTGAGCCCAGGATTTTGGGGCTGCAGTGAGCTATGATCATGCCACTGCACTGTAGCCTTGGCAATAGAGTGAGAATTTGTCTAAAAAAAAAATCAATCAATCAATCAATAGCAATGTAGTAAATGTAGTACTTCTACATGCTACATCGATGAACCTCAAAAACATTATGCTCAGTGAAAGAAGCCAGACACAAAAGGATACATATTGTGTGATTCCATTTATACGAAATGTCCTGAAAAAGCAATCTACAGAGAAAAAATTAGATTGGTTATAAACTAGGGCTGAGATAGGAATGGGTCTGGACCCAAGATTTCTTTTGGGGGTGATGGAAAAGTTCTAAAATTAGATTGTGGTGATGGCTGCACAAGTAGGTAAAGATACTAAAATCAGTAAGCTGTACACTTAAAACAAGTGTATTTTATGCCATATGAATTATATCTCAATGAAGGTGTTAATAAAGAAAACATTCAGGCCGGGTGTGGCAGCTCACGCCTGGAATCCCATCACTTTGGCTGAGGTGGGAGGATCACTTGAGCCCAGGAGTTCAAGACTGGCCTGGGCAACATGGCTAAACCCTGTCTCTACAAAAAACACAAAAAATTAGCTGGGCATGATGGAGTGCGCTTGTAGTCCCAGCTATTTGGGAGGCTGAAGTGGGAGGATCCCTTAAGCCCAGGAGGTTGAGGCTGCAGTGCAGTGAATTGTCATTGTGCCAGTAGACTCCAGCCTGGGTGACAGAGTGAGACCTTGTCAAAAGAAAGGAAGAAAGAAAGAAAGAAGGAGAGGGAGAGAGGGAGAGAGGGAGAGAGAGGGAGAGGGAGAGGTGGGGAGAGAGAGAGAGAGAGAAAGAAAGAAAGAAAGAAAGAAAAACATTCTAGTGATTCTAGTGGAGGACATGAGTGGGGCAGAGATGAGTCAGACTGGCCAGAAGTTGATATTTGATTGAAGGAGGGTGGCAGGGTGATGGGTACCTGAAGTCTTTGTACTATTCTTTCTATTTACACATTTGAAATTTTATTTAACAAATACTTTTAATTTAATTAGTTTGCATTTCAAAAATGTGTTCCAATCCCACAAAAAGAGTTCTCTATAGAGCTCCAAGGAAAAGCAGAGCCACAAACCAGCCAGTGAATCACCTCCCGAGAGGCCTCAGTCCCCGGGAGCCTCTCCCACATGGCTGGCACTTCTCCTGGATTTGCTCTCTCAGTCCCCAGATCACACCCATCCTGAGGCTTTAGCGAACAGGGTGCATTATAGGTTTGAGGTCTTGGGATCCTGGGTCCCTAGTGGAAGAGATGCTGGAGGCTGCACTTTCCTAAGACCCAACCCAGAGGGCTCTGCAGCGCACACTCACCCGTGACGCCCACAGCGGACACCGGGCCCACACGCCGCCCCTCGTGGAGGCCGTACAGGTGCATCTTGTACTTGTGCCCGGGCTCCAGGCCCCCCACGGTGACCTCGCTCTCCTCGCCCCCGACACGCACCACCTGGGGCCGCCCGTCCCTGTCCTTGTACTGCACGGTGAAGGAGTCGAAGCGGCCCTGGGGGACGGTCCAGGAGAGGCTCAGCGAGTCAGGGGAGGATCCTGTCACTGTCAGCTCCCCCAGGAGCGGCTCCTCGGGGGGCTCCGGGGCCTCCGTGCTGGGTTCTGTGGGGCTGGGGGTCTCTTCCTCTGCAGCTGAGAAAAAAAGGACACAGAGAGAGTGAGGCAGGGTCCCTGGGGGATGTCCTTGGGACTTGGGGAAAAGGAGGGAGAACCCAAGGTTATGACTGGGGGACCTGAGGTCATTTCAGAGAAGCCCATTCTTGGGGCTGGGTGGTCCTGATCAGCTGACACATGACAAGTTCCAGGGTCAGCTGTGGGGGACCTGGGACAGCCACCAGCACAGCAAAGCTCCCGACGGCGCCTCTCCGCTCAGGAGGAGCCAGGGGTCAACCTCACAGGAAGGTCCAAGGGGAGCCCCAGCCCCAGCCACAAGCAGGTCTGTGGTGCTGACCAGACCCCTGTCACATTCCCCACCAGTCATCACCAAAGAGCAAGAGGGTGGCCCTCCCACAGCACCCACCCTGTGGCTCCCACTGTTCACTCACCCGTCACCCCGATTGCAGACACAGGGCCCATGCGCTGGCCACCGTGGAAACCGTACAGGTTCATCTTGTATTTGTGGTCTGGCTCCAGGCCCGAGATGGTGACCCCATCCTCATGCCCTGGCACCCGCACAGCCTTGGGCCGCCCGTCTTCGTTCCTGTACTGGACCAGGAAGTGGTCAAACTGGCCCTCAGGAACTGTCCAGGACAGGCTGAGGGAGTCGGGGGTGGCGTCTGTCACGGTCAGCTCCCCCAGGTGAGGTGTGATGGGGGGCTCGGGGGTTGCGGTGGGAGGTTCCGAAGGCTCCTCCTCCTCCGGGACTGGACAGAGACATGGAAAGAGAGGACTGAGGTGGGCAGGGTATCTGCGGGACTCTGCTCTCCTCTGGACTCTCCCACCATCTGAAAGGAGGCACAGTGGGCAGAGTTCTCACCTGTCAGGGCCTCGACATGGACAGGACCCACATGCTTCCCATCGCGGAAACCATACAGGGTCACCAGGTATCTGTGGTCGGATTCCAGGCCAGAGAGGGTGATGTCATTCCGGTCACCTCCTGTACGGACCGTTTGGAGTTGCCCTTCTCTATCTGTGTGCTGGATTTCGAAGGAGTCAAATTCTCCCTCAGTCACCATCCAGGAGAGATGCAGGGTGTGTGGTGTGGCCTCCTTCACTGTCAGCTCCCCGAGGCGGGGCTCAGGCGCTGGAGGGGTCGGGGCCGTGGTCTCAGTTTCCGTGTCTTCCCTGCGGGCTGGTTCACAGAGACAGGTAGAGACAGATGGCTGGTCTGTTGCTGTACCCAGACTCTCAGGAGAAGTGAGGGAGGAGAGGGAGCGAGGGCAAGCATCAACAATCGAAAGACCAGCTTTTGCTGCACGTGGGTGAATTTCAAAAGCATTGTGCTACGTGCAATAAACGAAACACAAGAGACTGCGTATTGTGATTCCATTACACAGAAAGCCAAAATGCTGTCTCCAGAATGACTGAAAGCAGACAGTGGTTGCTGGAGGCTGGGGCTGGGGCAGTGGACTCTAAAGCGGCACAAGGGAACTTTCTGGATCAATGGAAATGATATAAAATGGGAAGTTCAGAGATCTTATGGCTCAGTCAGACTTGGAGAGCCAGGCGGGAAGGAGGCACAGGTGTTCCAGCTGCCGCACACTCACCAGTTATGGCGACGGCTGAGATGGGGCCCACACGCTTGCCGCTGTGCAGGCCGTAGAGCAGCAGCTTGTACCTGTGGGCGGGGTCCAGGCCCGGCACGCTGACCTCCCTGAGGCTGCCCTCCACGGGCACCACCTGGGGCTGCCCGTCCCTGTCCTTGTACTGGACCACAAAGGAGTCAAATTGGCCCTCAGGGACTGTCCAGGAGAGGCCCACGGAGTTCTGGGTCACGCTGGTCACCTGCAGCTCCTCCCCCAGACGGGGTTTTGGGGGACGCTTTGTTCCAGTATCGTCCATAGCACTCCGGGCCTCTGAGATGGAGACACGGAGAGGAAACGGCTGAGCTGTTTCTGGAAGCCTGGGTGACCTCGAAGGGCAGGATCGAGAGGTCTGGAGACAGGGCTTTGCGTGGTTGAGTCCTGCTGGGCTGTGCTAGGGGCTTGTGCAGGGACGTGGGGAGCTGGATCTGAGCCGAGTGGCTGGGGCCAAATAATGGTAATGGCAGCCACCACAAGTGATCATCTGCTGCTTGGCCTGAGGGGAGCAGAGCAGGGACCTGCAGGGAATGCCCCTCACCCGTGGTGCCATCGGCAGTGAGGGGGCCATGGCGCTTCTTGCCCAGGAGGCCATAGAGGAGGAATCTGTACTTGCGGCCGGCGTCCAGAGGGGTGATGGTGACAGAGCGCTCGTGGCCCTCCACGGGCACCACCTGGGGCCCGTCTTTGTCCTTGAACTGGACCACAAAAGAGTCGAACTGGCCCTCAGGGACCGTCCAGGAGAGGTGCAGTGAGTCTGGGGTGGGGTCTGTCACCCACAGCTCCCCAAGGCGAGGTGGGGCCCCTGGGCTGGCGTCACCTCGGGCAGCTGATGGAGAGGAAAGGTTCTTGTGTTTATTTTTTCCAGAACGACTCCTTGACTGCCTCCCTCTGGGGCTGGAAAAACCCAGAACTGCCCAAATGCTCAGTGCTTCCCCAAAATATTCCATCACCTCCCATCCTCACCACCGTCTCCATCTGGTCCACGCCTCTCTCCCCTTGACCCAAGTTGGGAGGGTCACCTGTCCTGAGTCACCTCCGGGAAAAGAGATTCCCTAGCTCCCTGCCTCGTCTTACTCCCCTTTCTGTCCAGCCTCTTTCCACCTCTCACAGACTGCTTCCCCAGCACCCAGCAGGGTGCAGCTGCTTGCAGACTGGGTCTCTATCACCTCTTACCCAGGAGCACATGACTTGGCTGGCCCCTAAGGAAAGGAGTGATTTGGCCAGCCCCGAGGAGCACAGGATCCCTGATGGGGGCAGACAGCAGGTGGGGGAGGCAGGATGATATGACACAGGTAGCTCTCACTCCTTCTCCTTTCCCTTTCTTATTCTCACTGGCTGGCCCAGGAGAACTAAGGCTCCCATGGGACCTGGTAAAGAAGCGTGGGCTGCCTGTGAGAATGTTGAGGGGGATGAAGCTGGGGAGCTCAGGCAGGGAAGGGATCTAGTGTCTGCCCGAGGAGCCATCCCAGGGCTTGAGAAGCAGCTGGCCTGCTGCCTTCCTGGATGGTGAGGATGCTGACGACATTGTTATTGCAAGTTTTCTGGCAACAGGGAGCCCCCAGGGGCAGGGGAGGGCCTGGACTGAACCCTCGGAAAGGGGCACAGCTGGGCTGGGCTCCTCTGGTTCCCAATTTCTGAGGCTCCAGAAGGAGGGCAGAGAAGGAAGGACAGCCTCTGTAGGAGGCACATATGGGCCCAGACAGGCCTGAGCTAGGAGGTTGAGAACCTGGGTGAGAGTCGTAGGGGAGACAGCAAAGACTCTCAGGAGGTGATGGATTCGCAAGGCAGGAAGGGCTCCTGGCTCTCCTCGCCCCTTCTCCCGGCACCCCCAGGCTCCCACATCCACCCTGCAGGAAGAGGCCTGCAGGGGCTTCCCTCATCCAACAACAGTGGAAATTACAAGAAGAGAGGCAGAGTCAGCAGCGGAGAGCAGACCCAGGAACTGGACCCAGTCTCCTGGTCCTCATCTGCTTTGTGGCTTTTCTTTCTTTCTTTTTTTTTTTTCTTGGTCTTTTTGGAGACAGAGTCTCGCTCTATCACCTAGGCTGGAGTGCAGTGGCACGATCTTGGTTCACTGTAGCCTCCACCTCCCGGGTTCAAGTGATTCTTGTGTCTCAGACTCCCGAGTAGCTGGAATTACTAGCGCCCGTCACCACACCCAGCTAATTTTTGTCTTTTTAGTAGAGACAGGGTTTTGCCATGTTGGCCAGGCTGGTCTCGAACTCCTGACCTCAAGTGATCCACCTGCCTCGACCTCCCAAAGTGCTGGGATTACAGGCGTGAGTCACCATACTAGCACCATGTGGCTTTTCAAATGAGACAGAGCAGGTGGACAAAGGCAAGACTCAGTAGAGGGAGGGAAGAGAAGGGTGGGAAGGCTGTGGCCTCAGGCTCAGCTGTGTGGGGGCCCCTCTCACCCGTCTTTGCCTCCACAGAGACTGGACTGCGTCGTTTCCCGTCCTGGATCCCAAAGAGCAGGAACTTGTACTTGCGGGAGGGTTCCAAGCCAGGGATGGTGACCTCCCGCTGGTCTGCAGCCACAGGCACCACCTGCGGCTGCCCGTCCCTGTCCTTGTACTGAACCACAAAGGAGTCGAATTCACCCTCAGGGACTGTCCACGAGAGGCCCACAGAGTCAGGGGTTACATCCGTCACTGTCAGCTCCCCTAGGCGTGGCTCCAGGGGAGGCTCGGAGGCCTCCGTGGCTGGGGCTGGTGGGAGGGGAGCTGGGATTTGGGAAGACAAAGAACATGGTTGAGATCTCTGAGGGGAGAACCCCTGGGTTTTGAGGGCCTCAAGGGGGCTGTGAACTGAGATGGGGAATAGTTACACCTTTATTTCCAGACCTCTAACTGAAATGCAGCATTTCTTTCAAAAACTAATATAGAAAACCAACCAGAGTAGAATTATTGCGACTTTGTTACCAATAGAAACCACGGATGTTTTCACGTCACCTTAGAGTTATTGCAGAAACTTTAAAATACCTTTTATATCCATCACTGCTTCTAAATTTTGTAGTTTAGTAAACACATCACCAAGTCCTGTTATTTAATGAGCTAGTCAATAAGTTCAAGTATTACTAAATCATAAATTTGGATTTTTAAGAAATATTTTGGGCCAGGTGCAGTGGCTCACACCTGGCACTTTGGGATGCCGAGGTGGGCAGATCACCTGAGGTCAGGAATTTGAGACCAGCCTGGCCGACATGGTGAAATCCTGTCTCTACTAAAAATACAAAAAATTAGCTGGGTGTGGTGGTGCGTGCCTGTAATCCCAGTTACTCTGGAGGCTGAGGCAGGAGAATTGCTTGAACCCGGGAAGTGGAGGTTGCAGTGAGTCGAGATCGCGCCATTGCACTCCAGCCTGGGTGACAAGAGCGAAACTCCGTCTCAAAAATAAAAAAGAAATATTTTGATAACTGTCTATGAATATAATTTGTTTCCTTTGTAATCCTATACATTTTATTTTACAGATTTAAAAACATTGCCTTGAGGCGGGGTAGGGGTTTCACCAGATGCCACAGCACAAAAGTTGTGGAGAACCTGTGCCCAGGAAACCATGAGGGGCAGGAAGGAGCCTGGAGCAAGAGCAAGGGCGGCCTCCTGGAGAGACGAAAACTCGCCTGGGCCAGGATGGAACGCAGTGCAGGCAGGTGGCAGAGGACTCCTGAGAAGGGACTCAGGATATGCAGCACTTCACCTCAACAAAAAAG
Source organism: Theropithecus gelada (assembly GCF_003255815.1). NCBI lineage: Eukaryota > Metazoa > Chordata > Mammalia > Primates > Cercopithecidae > Theropithecus > Theropithecus gelada. The sequence goes on from NC_037671.1 coordinate 34,513,039, forward strand.
GCCAGAAGCGGGAGGTGGCAGCTGTGTCCAAGTCACAGCAGGGTTGCAAAGAGAAGGGGTGGAAACAGCTATGGGCAGTTGGAGAGGGGGAGACAAAGTCTGTGGCTGGATTTAGGCCAAATGGGAAGAAGACATTCCCCTAGGCGGGGGGCAGAGTGGAGATGGGGAAGGAGCTGGAGGGCTGAGAAGGTTCCAGCCCTGGGAGGAGTAAAGGGGTCAGGGAACAGAAAGACTGGCAGGGTCACCGAGTCAGGGCCTGAGGGGATCCAGCCCCTCAGTGAGGGTGCGGTGGTACCAAAGCAGGGCTGGGAGAAGGGCCATGGAGTGGGGAGCTCTGGATAACCAGAGATGGGGACTGAGTCCCCCCGTTACTCACCCGTCATGATGACCACAGACAGGGGGCCCACGCGTTGCCCATCATGTAGTCCATACATGTTCATCTTGTATTTTCTCTCAGGCTCCAGGTTGTAGATTGTGACCTCCCGCTGGTCTGCAGCCACCGGCACCGCCTGAGGCTGCCCGTCCTTGTCTTTGTACTGGACCATGAAGGAGTCAAAGTGGCCCTCAGGGACTGTCCAGGAGAGGCCCACAGAGTTGGGGGTCACGTCTGTCACTGTCAGCTCTCCTAGGCGTGGCTCCAGAGGGGGCTTGGTGGCTGGAGGGGTCTCTTCTTGTGGGGCTGGGACAGAGATGGTAGGGGGCTGTTAGTAAAGAACCCCCCTTTTCTTATAGTAATGATGTCTAGTTATTTTTTGCTATTTTTTTTGAGATGGAGTCTCACTGTCACCCAGAGCAGTGGGAAACCTCGGCTCACTGCAGCCTCTGCCTCCCCGGTTCAAGCGATCCTCCTGCCTCAGCCTCCCAAGTAGCTGGGACTACAGGTGTGCGCCACCCTGCCTGGTTAATTTTGTGTGTGTGTGTATTTTTAGTGGAGACAGGGTTTTGCCATGTTGGTCAGGCTGGTCTCAAACTCCTGACCTCAGGTGATCCACCTGCCTCAGCCCCTAAAGTGCCGGGATTACAGGTGTGAGCCACCACACCCAGCGATGTCTGTTGCATTTGTGGAAACTGCAAGATGGTTTTGATGTAAAAGTGCATTGATCTGAACATCTGTCTGGTCAACAATCCTTCACTAGGTCCCTGCCTGGTGTCTGAGGCTGTACTTGTTGGGGGAGAAGAGTGTCAGCTGTCATTGACACCCTAGGAAAGTGCTGAAATTCCATCTATATGCCAGTGACTCCAGATTTATACTCTCTGTCCAGACCTCCCCTGAATCCCAGACTAGTGTTTGTGCAGTGTCTTCCTTGGAGGCCTACTTGTGTGTCAAACTCAACAAGTGCAAAACTGAGCCTCCAAGCTTCCCGACACCTGCTCCAGCCACAGCCTCCCCACCTCAGTAAGATTACAACCTTTTTTTTTTTTTTTTTTGAGACGGAGTTTCACTCTTGTTGCTCAGGCTGGAGTGCAATGGCGTGCTTGTAGGTCACCATAACCTCCGCCTCCCGGACTCAAGTGATTCTCCTGCCTCAGCCTCCCGAGTAGCTGGGATTACAGGCATGTGCCACCATGTCCAGCTAGTTTTATATTTTCAGTAGAGATGGGGTTTCTCCATGTTAGTCAGGTTGGTCTCGAACTCCCGACCTCAGATGATCCGCCCGCCTCGGCCTCCCAAAGTGCTGGGATTACAGGCGTGAGCCTCCACACCCAGCCAAGATTACAACTTCATTCTTCCAGCTGCTCAGATCAAAACCCCCGGAGTCATCCCCGAATCCTCTTACACTCCACATCCGCCCTGTGGGTACGTCCTGTTGTCACTACCTTCAGAGTCTGACCCCTCCTTGCCACCTCCAAGCACCACCGTCTCCTCCTGGATTATCACAACATTCTCCCAGGTCACCGCCTTCTGCCCTCACCCCCCTTTGGTCTGTTGGGTCTGCAGCCAGAAGAATCCTGTTAACACATTAGCCAGAGCTGGTTCCTGCAGTGGCTTCTATCTCACTCAGGGTGAAATCCAAGTCCTGCAGTGGCCTCTAAGGTCCCGTATTCATCTCTTAGATCATTCTTATTGCCTGCCCTCCTCCAACTCCACCCCAAAACACACTGCATTCCTCACTGTCTGCAGACATTTGGGGCTGCTTTCCGCCTGCCAGTCTCTGCATTTGCTCTTCCTTCTGTCTGGGACGCTCTTTCCCCAAATACCTAGGTGGCCGTCCTCTCACCTCCTTCAGGGCTTTCCTCACACACTGCCCTCTCTGCGAGGCCCTCGTTGTCCCCCTACTAGGCTCTGCTTTTCTCCACTACTGATCACTGTCACATCCGGTGCCACTGACATATTTGTGCAATTTGTTGCCTGTCCCCCTCCACTGGAATGTGAGCCCCTCAGGCAGGAGCTTTGCTTAATTCACTGCTGTGTCCCAGTGCCTGGCACACAGTAGGTACTCCACAAATGTCTGTAAAATAATGAGTGGTCTGCAGGTCTGGGCTCAGGACCTGCAGATCCCCACCACTCCCGCATGAAGAAGCACTCATTAGCCAGTGAACTAGAGGGTAGTCCCAAGAGGCAAAATGGCAGAGAAGGTGACTGGATGGGTGGGGCTCCTAAGAACTTGTTTCTCTGGCTTCCTTGGGAGGACAAGACAAGGCTCCAGGCAAGTGACACTTGCTTGAAACAGGCTGGTGACCAGGCCTCAGGAAGACAGAAAAGAGTCAGGCAGGGGAGGGCCGGTGTGGAGGCAGCTGAGGTGGTGGGAGGGAGCAGAGTGACCACCATGTATTGAACATCTGCTATTTACAGGTACCAGGCTGGGTATTTTCTCTCATTTCATTTGCCTTCTAACCTTACTTGTTTCCGCAGCACCCATTCCCTGCTCCTTTTTGCCCTCTTTGCACTTCTTTCCATGAGGGAATGAAAATGTCCTTCACCATCAAGTTTTATTGCTGGTGGTTTGGACTAATTGGAAAGGTGCAATTATAACGATTCATGACTCTGGCAGTCCCCATGCTGCATGTGGGACAGTCCTTTTCCAATTTAGAAGTGTGTCTAATGAGCTCCACGCACCTCTCCCCCTGACAACTGCATTGTGTGTGCTGCCAGGCACAGCCTCCAGCTTGGCGGACTCCAGCTGCTTCGTCCCTTTGCTGCTCTGATAATGTGCATTGACGCCCATTTCTTTCCTAAAGGGCCTCATCTATTTTATCCAGGATGTGTAAAATACACGTTTCAAAATATCCAGCATTAGAACATGGATATACAGGGATTCCCTCGCGGGAAGGTCTGAGCAAAAGACGAATGAGCTGAGAAGATGCCAGACATGTTACATCACCACCTCTAACTGTGACAACAAGCTGGGCGGTGCTTACTTCCAGGAGAGGAGGTAAGTTTTTCAAGATCACACAGCTGGCCGGGCACGATGCCTCACATTTGTAATCCCAGCACTTTGGGAGGCCGAGGTGGGTGGATCACCTGAGGTCAGAAGTTCGAGACCAGCCTGGCTAACACGGTGAAACCCTGTCTCTACTAAAAATACAAAAATTAGCCGGGTGTGGTGGCGCATGCCTGTAAGCCCAGCTACTCGGGGGGCTGAGGCAGGAGGACTGCTTGAATCTGGGAACCAGAGGTTGCAGTGAGCCGAGATCACACCACTGCACTCCAGCCTGGGTGATAAAGCAAGACTCTGTCTTAAAAAAAAAAAAAAAAAAAATCATTCAGCTGAGAACAGAGGAAGACAGGAAGGACTCAGTTTGTCAGATTCCCAAACTCCATTTATCTCTACTGCACCGCCTCAGTAGTCAGTGCCTGGCGGAGCCCATCCTTACTCCAGGGACCAGGTACAGGGCCTCACAGAGCCCAGTGTGGGTCCCTGGGACAGAGGGGCAGAGGGAGGGTCACTCCAGGAGCAGCCGTGGCAGCATGTCTGGGTCTGGCACCAGCCTCCACCCTACAACCTCAGGCCCCAAGGAGAGTCACTCAGGGTGGTTTTGCCCTCTCCCTCTTCTCAGGGCTGACTGAGGCAAAGAAAATAAATTGAGGGTGGAAGGTTCTGGAAATGAAATCAACCAAGTCATGATGAGGCTGAGCTTGGTGGAATTACAGAAACCATGTTCTGGAAAACTATCTATTTCTCTACTTTTAATTTTTTAATCATTCCCCTTATAGTAAAAGTTATTTTTGAGAAAGGTGTGTCTTTGTTTCTGTGAGCAAAGGGAAAAAAAAAAGAGATTCCCCTCACTGTTACCAAACCGGGCAGGTCAGCCCGAGGGTCCCAGAGGCACTGCTGCCCACTCAGCCTCTTGGGCTGAGGCCCTGGAGAGGAGGTGCCCAGGCTGGTCCCGTGTGGCGGTGGATGTGGCCCTGTAACCAGGCCTGAGAGAGAGGGTGGAAGGGATGTTCTTCTTTGCTGTAAAGTCACTCACTGGATGAGTAGTAAAGAAAGACTTGTGGCCGGGTGCAGTGGCTCACACCTATAATCCCAACACTTCGGGAGGCCAAGGCGGGTGGATCACTTGAGGTCAGGAGTTTGAGACGAGCCCGGCTGACATGGTAAAACCCCATCTCTATTAAAAATACAAAAATTAACCAGGCATGGTGGTGCGTGCCTGTAATCCCAGCTACTCGGGAGGCTGAGGCAGGAGAATCACTTGAACCTGGGAGGCAGAGGTTGCAGTGAGCCAAGACTGCATCACTGCATTCCAACCTGGGCAACAGAGCAAGACTCAGTCTCAAAAAAAAAAAAAAAGAAAGAAAGAAGAAAGAGAAAGCTTTGTGGTCAGGTGTGGTGGCTCACCCCTGTAATACCAGAACTTTAGGAGGCTGAGGTGGGTGGATCACTTGAGGATCTGGAGTTTGAGACCAGTCTGGTCAACATGGTGAACCCCGTCTCTACTAAAAATACAAAAAAGTAACGGGGTGTGGTGGCACGCATCTGTAGTCCCAGCTACTTGGGAGGCCGAGGCAGGAGAAACGCTTGAACCTGGGATGCAGAGGTTGCAGTGGGCTGAGATCATGCCACTGCATTGCATTCCAGGCTGGGCAACAGAGTGAGACTCTGTCTCAAAAAAAAAAAAAAAAAAAAGGAAAAGACTAGAAAGAAGAGAAAGCTTGCTTCAAGCTGCACTGATGAAGAGGCCAATGTCTCATGCACATTCTCCCATCTAAGTACTAACCAGACCTGACCCTGCTTAGCTTCTGAGATCAGAGGAGATGATGGGCCACACTTCAGGGTGGTATGGCCTTACAGTCATGTGCATTCTGACCGAGTAACTGAACCAGCCAAAGGGGACAAAGCAGACCCCAGAGTAAGAATATTTATAACAATTCTCACAGCAGACACTGGCAGCATATTTACTTTTGCCAGGTCCATTCTTGATGCTTTACATCTGTTAACTCACTTAACCCTCACAATAGCTCTGTGAAGTAGATGTCTCCATTTTACGGACAAGAAAACAGGGGCGCAGAAATTTTTTTTTTTTTTTTTTGAGACGGAGTCTCGCTCTGTCGCCCAGGCTAGAGTGCAGTGGCCGGATCTCAGCTCACTGCAAGCTCCGCCGCCCGAGTTTACGCCATTCTCCTGCCTCAGCCTCCCGAGTAGCTGGGACTACAGNTTTTTTTTTTTTTTTTTTTTTTTGAGACGGAGTCTCGCTCTGTCGCCCAAGCTAGAGTGCAGTGGCCGGATCTCAGCTCACTGCAAGCTCCGCCGCCCGAGTTTACGCCATTCTCCTGCCTCAGCCTCCCGAGTAGCTGGGACTACAGGCGCCTGCCACCTCGCCCGGCTAGTTTTTTGTATTTTTTAGTAGAGACGGGGTTTCACCGTGTTAGCCAGGATGGTCTTGATCTCCTGACCTCGTGATCCGCCCGTCTCGGCCTCCCAAAGTGCTGGGATTACAGGCTTGAGCCACCGCGCCCGGCCTGCAGAAAATTTAAAACTTGCTCAGGGCCATGAAAGCTGGTGGTACCCCAGTCCCCAGTGATATACTCTTTCTAGGTCTTCCCCTGGCAGGTGGCCTCAAGGTTCCACTGGAGCAAGGAGAGCAACTGGGTATAGGAAAGCTGGAAGCCAGCAGTGGGAGGGAACCAAAGCAGGCCCCTGCCCCTTACTCACCTGTCACGCCCACGGCAGACACCGGGCCCACGCGCTGTCCCTCGTGGAGGCCGTACAGGTGCATCTTGTACTTGTGCGCGGGCTGCAGGCCCCCCACGGTGACCTCACTCTCCTCACCCCCAACACGCACCGCCTGGGGCCGCCCATCCCTGTCTTTGTACTGCACGGTGAAGGAGTCGAAGCGGCCCCGGGGGACGGTCCAGGAGAGGCTCAGCGAGTCAGGGGAGGATCCTGTCACTGTCAGCTCCCCCAGGAGTGGCTCCTCAGAGGACTCTGGGGCCTCCGTGCCCAGTTCTGTGGGGCTGGGGGTCTCGTCCACATCCTCCTGAGGAGCTGAGAGAAGAGGCAGAGGTATGAAGAGCTGCTGGCTTTGCAGCTGCCCACAGAGGACAGCCATGGAAACGCCCTCACGCTGTGGGCTCAGGGGCTCTGTAGCCCTTGTATTCGCCATTGGGTCACTCACAGATGGAAAGGGCTGAGGCAGCCCTTGCCCCATCCTGCTCTGGTGGGTTCTGTCGGGGTGAGGGGTCTCCCTTCGTGTATGAGAAAGGAGCTGAGATGGGAAGAGAGGAAGCCGCTGAGGGTTCTTCCAAACCACGTTCACTGACAGTGCTGACCTCAGACAGTGAGGAGGGCAGTGAGGCCTCTTCCTACCTGCACCCTCCCCAGGGCACTGTGGCTGCCCCACCCCTCATATGAGGATCTGACTATGGAATGTGCTCCTGCTGTGGCCTCCCCAGGCAGCCCTGCCCCTCCCTCCCCTTTAACCCCAAGGAATGAATTGCTAAGGCAGGGCTCCAGGCATGAGTGGGAGAAAAATTCTGGGTGAGTGGGATCCAGGGAGGGCCGTGCCCTTCCCTGGCTGGCTCTGGAATCACAGCCCTGTGGGCACCTACCCGCCCCCTGCAGTTAGGTCTCTGCTGAGGCTCCATGGTGTGGGGAGACTGTGGCACAAGGGAAGCCAGCCCTTCTGTGACCCGCTACATGGGGGACTACTTTGGGATAGCAGATTGAGGAAAGAATTGGCAAGAATGACAACCCAGAGGAAGGGAGGGAAGTGGGGAGGAAAAAAGATTACTGGGAAGTGAGAGAGTCAGGGAGAAATTGCAGCTCGCTCTGAAAATGCTTTGCTGCTCCAAGCACTATTCTAAGTGTGTGAGGGTGGTTTGTTTTTGTTTTTGTTTTTTGAGATGAAGTCGCGCTGTTGCCCAGGCTGGAGTGCAGTGGTGCCATCTCGGCTCACTGCAAGCTCCGCCTCCCGGGTTCACGCCATTCTCCTGCCTCATCCTCCTGAGTAGCTGGGACTACAGGTGCCCGCCAGCATGCTTGGCTAATTTTTTATATTTTTAGTGGAGACAGGGTTTCACCATGTTAGCCAGGATGGTCTCGATCTCCTGATCTCGTGATCCACCTGCCTCGGCCTCCCAAAGTGCTGGGATTACAGGCATGAGCCACCGTGGCCTGTGCCTAGCCTAAGTGTTATATGTATATTAACTCATGTAATTCCAACAGCTCTGTGCAGTGGTAACCATTATCCCCACCTGACAGAAGGGAAAGCTGAGGCACAGAGAGGTTAAGCAATTTGCACAAGGTCCTCCAGGAAGCAAGTTGCAAGGCTGGTAGTGAGACTCAGGCAGTTGGCTCTGGAGTCTTTGCTCCTAACCACTATCCACACTATCTCTCATCAAATAATTCACAGGCTAGGGGAATGGCACCAGACAGGGAAAGACTGGGGACATGGAGGAACAGGCTGGGATGCTGGGCTGAATGCAATCCCTTTGCCCTGTTCCAAGCGGGTTGGGAGTCAAGGAGTCGGGAGCTGGGAGGAGTCCTCTTCATGCTGAGAAAGGCTAGAGAAATGTGGTGCTCTTGTCACTTGGATCTGCCACCTCTGAATACAGCAGAAATGGCAGGAGGGTGTGGGCAGCAGGTGACAGAAGCCCAGAAGTGACCATGGCCCAAACCAGACCATGAAGGAGCCCAGTAAAAACTGAGGGGTGAGAACACAGTGACCGAATGGTGAGGACATCTGTGGGGAGGACAGCCCCAGGTGGAAGGATGAGTCCAGGTGCTTGGAACGGGGGAAAATAGGACCTGCCCTTGGAGATGAAGAAGTGAGGCTGAGAAAGAGATGAGGAGCTGGAGGCTGGATGATGGGGACCTGGCATGCAGCGGACAGGAGAGCAGTGGGGGAGGAAGTGGGTGGAGGCTTTGGCAAAATGAGCTGAGAAGGCGAAGGTGGAGGGAGGCTGGAAGGAGCCCCAGCCAAGTCCTGCTCACAGGATGGGGCTAGCAGGGGAGGGAGGCCTGGCAGCCATGACTCACCAGTCTTGGCCACCACAGACTCGGGCCCCACACGCTGCCTGCCACGAAGCCCGTAGAGGTTCATCTTATACTTCCGGTCGGGATCCAGGCCGGGGACGGTAACCTCATTCTCATCCCCCGCAACAGGCACTGCCTGGGGCTGCCCCTGTGCATCTTTGTACTGGACCATGAACGAGTCGAAGGGGCCCTGGGCCACCGTCCATGAGAGGCGCAAAGAGTCTGGGGTCACACCGGTCACTGTCAGTTCCCCCAGGAGGGGTTGCTCCAGGAACTCGGGGCGGGGGGGCTCCTCTTTCCTCTCTGGAGCTGTAAACAAGAAGATCCAGCCAGGTGCTGAACTGGCAGCCTGGGAGACTGGGGCTTGGGGTTTGGACAGGCTGTCACACCTACGGGGGGTGGAGGGTCACTAGTCCATTAATTTGAGTGCTAAACTTCTGGGAAGCCTGACACAGCCAGGGTATGACACACCTTCTGGGCCTCGGGGAGCTGCTGCTTGGGATGGAAGGGGCCCAGCAGTGCGGGGGAGTCTGGCTGCCCCTCAGGCCAGGAGTGGGGCCAGGAAGCTGGAGTCAGCTGTCTTCCTGGGGGACCCCAGCTGGTTTCGGGCTGAAGGCAAGTGTGCAGAGGGCTAAAAAGGGGTCACATGGGGGCTGAGGTGGCTGTTACTCACCAGTGGTGCCATCGGCCGTGAGGGGGCCATACCGCTTCTTATTCGCGATTCCAAACAGAGTGAATCTGTACTTGTGGTCAGGGTCCAGTGAGGAGACAACAAATGAACGCTCAGGCCCTTCCACAGGTACCACCTGGGGCCGTCCATCCTTGTCCCTGTACTGGACCATGAAGGTGTCGAACTGGCCCTCAGGGACAGTCCAGGAGAGGTGCAGTGAGTCTGGGGTAGGGTCTGTCACCCACAGGTTTCCCAGACGGGGTGGAGTCCCTGGACGTGGGTCACTCTGAGGCACTAGGAACAGCGGGTAGAGAGAAGGGAGGGGCTTAGGTCCAAGGAGAACGAGGAAGCCAAATCCCACATGGGAATGCTGTGTGAGGCTGTGCAGGTTGTTCACTGTACAAAAGTGCATTTGCTGAGGGAGTACAAAGGGACTGAAATCCAGCCAGCACTCTGCTTGCCGAGCTGTGTGCCCTGGTGAGGAGTGGTGTCCACTTAAAGGAACGGGTGCCTTCTTCCAAACGGCATGGAAGCACTGTGTGGACTAGTGTGGCTCTGCCTCCAACCACAAACTGGAGCAGCAGGGACCTTCAGAAAGAGGGGAGCCCAGCCAGGCCCTTTCACATCTCCATAGCCAGGGAAATCTTCCCAGTACAACCTCCACTGCTTCCAAGCCTAACTACTAGCTGGCTTCTTCTCCAAGAGAGGCGAGCACAATCCTTGAAGTATTTTAATGTGGGACAGCCTCCCTCATCTATGCTGCAGGCCTCTCCTCTTCCTCCTTTGGAACTTTGATCCATGGATGGACTCCCTCACCTGCAGCACTGACCCTTCACTCCCCAGCAGCTGTGCCATCAGCATTTCAACAAGCTACTGTCACACCCCTCCCCACCCCCATTCTGTGTGCATCTCTCTCCAGCCTCCATCTTCCCTCTTTGCTCTCATTCCCAGCCCAGATTCCAGAAAGTGATGTCTACACTGATTGTAGCCACGTCCTCACCTCCACCACCCTCACGATCCAGCTTCACCCCTCCACCAGGCAGTAGCTCTCACAGAGGCCAGTGGTGGCCTTGCCATTGCTAAATCCTGTGGACACTCCGTAGCCCTTGATTCACTGTTCTGGCATCTGACAAGCCCAACCACGCCCTCCTTCCTGGAGCCCAGGACAGCACCCTCCCTGGTTCTGCGCCTCCCTGCAAGTCACTCCTCAAGCTACCCTGTGGGCCCTTCTTCCTCTGCCTCCGCTGTGAGTATAGGCTGTCCCCGGGGTTCCAGTGGCCCTGTCTCTTCCCCAACCCCACACTGCTACTCTGGCACCTCAATCTCCTGACCTATAAAGTAGGTATGCCTCCCAGGTGTGCTTTATGGAGTGCGATGATCCACTTTGAACATCTTGATCACAATCGACTCTCAATAAATGCACAAAAGGTATTTATGTAAGTGTCCCTTAGATGTTGATCTAAGTTTATCTAAGGCATTATTCCCCACCTCTGCTGCTCCCTGCCTCAGGGAATGGGACTGTCTCATCCAGAACCCTGGGGGCTGCCTGGTACGCCTTGCTTTCTGCCTCCCACATCCAGCCCCAGTGCCACCATCCCAACTGACCCATCGTCTTTTTGTTGTTGTTGTTGTTGAGGTAGGGTGTTGCTCTGTGCAGTGTGGATAGCACCCAGGCTGGAGTACAGTAGCACAATCATGGCTCACTGCAGCCTCGGTCTCCTGGGCTCAAGCGATCCTCCCACCTCAGTCTCTCAAGGAGCTGGGACTACAGGCACGCACTACCACACCTGGCTAATATATTTTGTCGTAGTAGAGATGGGGGGTCTCACTATGTTGCCAGGTTGGTCTCAAACTCCTAGCCTCAAGCTATCCTCCTGCCTTGGCCTCCCAAGGTGCTGGGATTATAGGCAGGATCAACCCTGCCAGCCCTTACCAGCTCTTAACTCACTTCTCCAGCTAGTCTCAGCAGCCACCGTGCTATTTGCAAGATAAATATCTAGTCACGTCACTCTCCCACTTTACCCTCAGAGGCCCTCTAGGGGCCTTCAAATGAGGCCCAGGCCCCTCAGTACAGCATAGGAAGCCCTGAGACCAGGCCCTTTGGCACCCCCACATGCCCTGTTCTCCAGCCAGAGGAAACTGTGACAGTGATTCTCTTACTGGCCATGCTCTCCCCACCTCGATCATCGTGACTCCCCCAGGCTGCACTGAGCTTCTCAAACTCTGTGCCTGCCCCACCACTACTTTCCCTTCAGAATTCAGCTCATGCACCACTGCCTCCAGGAAGCCTTCCTGGAGCTCCCTCCCAAAGCAGGTTCCCAAAGCACTGAGGAAACCTCCTTCAGGGCAGTACAGAGGGCAGGGTGTTGCTGCTGTCACTCACAGATCTTGGCTTCAGTCACCAGGGGACCATGCCTCTTCTTGCCAACGAACCCATACAGGACAAATTTGTACTTGCGGCCAGGATCCAGGGAGGTGATGACAGCTGAGCGCTGGGGCCCCTCCACGGGCACCACCTTGGGCTGCCCGTCCCTGTCTTTGTACTGGATCACAAAGGAGTCAAACTCGCCCTCGGGGACTGTCCAGCGCAAGAGCAAGGAGTCGGAGGTCCTGTCTGTCACCGTCAGCTCACCCAGGCGTGGTGGGCCTGAGGACTTCCCAGGCTTCTCCTCATCCTTGTCTGGAGTTTGGGAGGCAAAAGCAAAGCATAGTGGACTCAACTGTTCTCTTTTCTGTGTCTCCTTCCCTCTCCCCTGCCCACCTCACTCCATCCTTGATAGCTCCCTCCCTGGAAGACTCTATGTCCCCACCCCTCAGTGACCAGCTCTCCTGGAAGACAGGCATTTCCCTCTCAATCTCTGCTCCTTCCCTTGTGACAGTTTATCCATTCCTCACAGGGTCTTGGTCCCTCTGCACCCCAGGATCTTTGGGGGGGTTTCAGGTCCCCCCTGGGTTCTGTAGGAGAGTTTCAAGCCTCCCCACTGCAGCTTCAGAGCAGTCTGAAGGCTCCTCTGCCCACCTGCGCTGCTTTCTCTCTTACCACCCTCTCTGAGCTTGACCTGGAGCTGGGGGATGAGTCAGCCACCCTGGTCCCACAGAGAGGAACAAAGAGGGGGTGTGAAAGCCAGGTACGCCAGGACCTGTCTTTCGCTGGTCCTGCAAACCTCATCCATGTCTGAAGTCCTGATGGCTGTGGAGCCCTCTGCCCCAAGGAGCCTTCACCCCCAGCAGAAACTGGCTGATGGGACCACGGACTGCTGTCCACTGCAAACCAGGCTCTCAGGGATGAGGTGTTGGGAGCTAAGAGTCAGTGTCCAGAGGCCTTACCATGCCCACCCTGAAAGAACTACAGGGCAGGGCAGGGCAGAGGAGCAACCGAAGAGTAGGGGCAGGGGAAAGGGCAAGGAAAGCTGCAGGTGGAGGGCCAGGGACCTTCAGCCTCTCTTCTGGAATCTCTGTCCCACTCTTGGCCTTTTTACCTCTGCCTCTTTCCCCTCTCCCCACCTATCCTCATTATTGTTCTGAGATCCTCCTCGATCCATCTTCCTGCTGAACCTGCAATTCCTTTTCTCTCCTTTTCTCCTCTATCCAGCCCCAAACACCAGCTCTGCCCTTCACTGGCCCCTCAATATCCATCCTACCTCTGAAGTCCCAATAGCCCCAGTTCCTCCCCCAATCTCAGGATATTGATCTGAGCAGAATCAAATATGTACCCATAATGCCTTGGTAGATGACAGGGTCAGAGGGCTTGCCCCCAGGAGGGACCCCACGAAGTGACAGCTCATACGGGGCTCCAGGAGCGGGTGGAGGCACCAGAGCCTGGCGGACGTCCCCTGGCAGCACTTCCTCATGTGCCCCCGGCCCCTCGGGCACCCGCAGGCGCAGTTGGAAGTGGGCAAAGGTGTCGGGCTGGGCGGTCCAGACCACACGGAGGCGCCCTGTCTCATCTCTGCCCAGCACCCTCAACTCTCCCAGCTCCTGGGGGCGCTGCTGCAAGAGAGGAGCCTGGGCCCCTTGGGTCGTTGAGGGGCCTGAGGGAGGAGGCTCATCGGTAGTCCCCAAGAGGCCCGAGGGTGAGGACCCTGGGAAGGGGCAGGGTGAGAAAAAGAGGAGAGTCCAGTATGAGAATTAGAAAGGAATCCCCAGTCCCCAGGTTCTGCCCTCTAGCCTTTAAGAGCCGTGGGGCCCTACCCTCTTCTACTTCTGGTTCCATCACCTGGGCCACTCCCTCCTCCCAAAGATCAGCCAGTCCTCCAAACACCCCCATCTACCACATTCCTGAGCAGATGGGCCTGCGCTTCAGGCAGGTGATAAATAAAATAAAGCCTGCTGTCCCTCACCCCACAAGGCTTCCATGACCTCCAGCCCCTGGAGACTTCCATGTCCCTCCCCACATACATCCCCCCCACTGGGTGGTGGTCAGGTGGCTTCCATTAGTGCTGCAGTGAGAAGCCTGGAAGAAAGACAGTGGTGTTAGAGAGGGAGGATGCAAGAGGAGAGTGGGCAGTGGGAAGAGAAAGAGGGCGTGGGGGTGGACATCCAGGTCAGGTGGCATCTGGGCCCTATGGGGGAAGAAGAGGTCCACCACCCACCCCACAGCAGCCACAGGGTGCCCTTTCCCCAAGCCCAGACATCGTTCCTGTGGGAGAGACCAGCATAAACTGAGCCAGAGGGTCTGAAAAGCCAGATCAAGAAGCAGTGGTTTCACCTCCCCGACATACAGTTGCTGCCTGATGGCACCCAGGCCACCCCCACGCAGTTCTGATGTTTCCCTTCAAGGTCAAGGCCCAATTGTGGAAAACAGTAACCACTGACCACAGTCTTGAGCCACTCTCACCACAGTGAGTCAGAACGGGAATCACTGTTTTCAATTCCCAGCCCACTCAAACTGCTCCAGTGAACCTTTGCAGGCGCCCCAACCACATCCCCCTCTATTGCCTAAAATAGCAATCCTGGAACTGTCCCAGGAACCCCAAAGAAGGGGCTGCCTTGACCTTAGGCATCCACAGGATGGATGCCAGGACCCTGGGGGTGGGGACGTCTTCTAGGGACACTAGACTCGTGCTTTGTCCTGGGGCTCCCTGGAGCCTCGGCCAGGTAGCGCCCGAAGGTAGAAGGGTGCCAGTGGCAGCAGGAGGAACTCATGAATGCAGGCTCCAACGGCAGGTGAGGCTGGACAAGGCATGGGGTGTCCCGTGGCCCCAGCCCACGCTACCTGTGGTGGTGATGAAGGCGTAGGACTTGGAGGTCTGCCCCGCCCGCACCCCGTGGACCTCCACGTGGTAGGTGGTGCCGGGCCTGAGGTCGGGCAGGCTGACGGTGCGCGTGGTGCCCGGCACGGTCAGCTCACCGCCGGGGCCCTCTGCAGGCGGTTGAGGCCGCCAGCGCAGCACCACGCGCTCGAACTGGCCGCGGAGCCCGTCGAGAGACACGAGAAGCGCGCCATCGGCGGAACTGCCCAGCACCTCTGGCTTGGGGTGGCGGGGCGCAGCCACCCGGTCGACACCTTCAGGCGAGAGGCCGTAGATTCCCTGGTTGGAGTCCCGTTTCCTGGTGCCGGGGTCAGGGCTGGCGGTGGGGCGGGGGTGGCGGGTCAGGGGTGCGGGGGAGCCGGCGGGGGCGGCGGCCAACAGACGCCGCTGCAAGTATTCATGGATGTGGCGCGCCACCGACGTGTAAGTCTGGTTGGCCCGCAGTGGGTAGCCGTGAACCCGCAGGTGGCGCTCCAGGTCCTGCACCGTGCCGCGGAAACGGCTCAGCTCGGCCGTCAGGTTGCCCCAAGGCCGCCGTGGGGGCTGGGACAGGCTTGGCCTGGGCGAGGACTCCTCCTCCCCTTCCTCTGCGGGCCTCGAGGGCCGAGGGGGCCGTGGGGGCCGCGGGGCTGGGGCTGGCCGGGGCCGGGGCTTGGGGGGCGGGGCTGGGGGGCGCACCTCCGGGTAACTGTAGTGGCCTGGTGCTGCCAGGGGCGAAAAAGGGGAGGAGAACAGGTCAGTGGCAGCTCCCTCCGGCACTCCTCCCCGGCAACCCCTCCCTCGATCCCTCCCACCAGAGCCAGAGGCCTCTTCCCTGTGCCCCAGCCCCACCTGGAAAGAGAACGGAGGGAAATCGGTCAGTGTCCCGGAGCCCCCCCCATTCCCCTCCAAGCCCACTACTGTTGGTGCCCTAGAAAGAAGAGAGAAGCCCGTGGGTGGGGCCCTGTAGCTGAAGGAGAGAAAGGGGAGTCCGGGAAGAGAACGTGAGCTACAGCGAGGTGGGTGTCCCCCTGTCACAGGAAAAGAAAAATATCCAGGTATCTGTTAAGAAACCTCGAGGTTTAGTGGAAAATCACTGCTGTGAGACCCACCTCCCAGCAATTCCAATCCTAAAGTCAACAGGACTGATGATCTCTAATCTGCCTAATTCCAGTCCCACAAGGTCTATCAGCAAAAGGCCTGTCCCTGTAACTAAATTTAAATAAGAACCTCCCTTAACTGACTGGATCAGGCAGCATCTCCTATTCACTTCTCTCCCTGGGGCGGTTCCTTTCACAGGCTAACCTGCAACCTTCTTACAGGACTCCAGGCATCTGAGGGCTCTGTCTCTCCAGTAGCCTCAGGACAGAGCAAGGCCCCCAGCAGGTGCCTCGAGACTGCCACACACCTGCCAGATGCATTCAGAGGAGCCTGTGAGCCCTGAGCCTGGGCTCCTGAGGAGGAGGATCCAAGGCTGGGAAACCAGGGCCCTTCCCTAATCTCTGGCCAGCCATACCTGTGTTGGCCCTGACGGAAGCTGGGTAGCTGACTGCCTGGCCCCGCTCCGCTGTGACAGTCACCACATATTCCACGCCTGGCATCAGGTCAGTCAGCAGCGTCCCGTCTGCTTCAGGGGGCACTTCCAGCCGCACCCTCTGGTTGCCGGCACTGACGTAGGACACCACAAATCGGTCTACCTCGGCCTGGGGACGCAGCCAGCCAAGCTCCAGTGTTGTCGGCGTCACAGCCACCACTCGGAGGTCCTGGGGCCCATCGATCACTAGCCAGGTTAAAGAGAAGGAGGGCTCAGGCGGGTGTCTGGTTCTTCAGTCATCATCTTTCCTTCCAAGAGCCTAGCCCCCATCCAGTCCCTTCCCTCTGCCCTCCCGGGGGGCAGATTCCCTCTCCAGTCAAGATCTCCACTCAGGACACCCCTCCCCACAGCCCCAGCGCTCACTGGTGGTGATGGTCTTGGAGGCAGGAGGGCCCCAGCTGGTCCCTCGAAGGGCTCGGACAGTGACCTGGTACTCCTGTCCAGGGGCCAGTCCTCTCTGGTCATAGGCTGAGGCAGAGCTTGGAACCCGTGCTGTGAATGGGGGGCTCGCCCCCTCTGTCTGTGAGAGACAGCACCAGGTGGCTTAGGGGCTGGCACTCTCGCCTCTGCTGCTCAATCCCCCTTATCTCTTCTTTCTCCAGTTCTCAGTGTCAACATGGGACTGTGTGGAACTTGACCCTGTACAAGCTGGGGAGCAAACATGCCGAGTGCGCTAACTCCTTGTGAGCCACTGTTCTAGGTGATGTACATACATGAACTCACTTAATTCTCCCAACAACCCTACAAAACAGGTCCTATTAGTCTCATTTTACAGATAAGGAAACTGAGACACAGAAGGACAAGTATCTTGCCAAGGTCACCAACACCAAGAAAACGGCAAGGATTTAGGCCCTGGCAGTGTGATCCCAGAGACCCCTCTCGTGGGCACCCCCTGCTCATCTGCCAGAGTCCCCTCTCATGGGCACCACGTGTTCATCTGCCAGAATTCCACCCAACATGCACTAGGACTCTCCCTCCGGCTTTGCCCTGGCAACTCTGACTACCTGGGCATGAGAGGCTTCTCCTAAGCTCAGTCCTGTCAGAACAAATGAAGTCGATCAAGGATGCCCTTCAAGCTGCACCTTCTCCTTAAGGGGGCTGCCTCACCCTCTGAACCTGCTGGCAGACGCCTGCTCATGGCTATGTAATAGGAGTGGGACTCACATCACCACCTTTCCCTTGAGGGACTTTTCTTGTCTCTTCACCCGGGTTGTA
The DNA here is from genome assembly GCF_003255815.1 of Theropithecus gelada. NCBI lineage: Eukaryota > Metazoa > Chordata > Mammalia > Primates > Cercopithecidae > Theropithecus > Theropithecus gelada. Next base: position 34,530,169 of record NC_037671.1, read on the forward strand.
GGCTCCTCAAAACAAGACCCACCCGCTCAAAGTTCCACAAATATGTTTCCTGATTGTTGATTTTGTACCTGGCATCATGCTGGGCATTGGAGACACAAAAATAAAATATATGGTCCCTGTCCTCAGGTAGCTCAGACTCTAGTAGCTAAACGTATGGCCACATCTTGACTATATGAAATACTAAAACAATCTCTATGCTTAGGAAATGCTCGTGAGAAAACAACACTCCTACAAGGGTACATTTAAGGAATTATGATTATGTGTGGTGGCCCCAAAGGGAATCTACTGGACCCTGCTCCAGGCAGGGTCTCCTGCAGTGCCCACTGCTGGGAAACAGGAGGAACTGGACATCTGTGAGCATTCTAACAGCCCCACATTTTGCCGTGCTGTCCAGCTAGGACAGCCGCTAAGGACGCTGTGTTCTGCCTAGCTATGTTGGCCGTGATGGGGACACCTCCATTCAGCCAAGTAGGATTGGAAATTTCAAAAGGTACTCTCCTAAACCAAGAGAGCTGTGGGGAAATCAACATAGTAAATACCAAAGTATAAAACCAGATGAGAAGGCCACGTAGAGATTTCTGGGTTGAGGATGAAGTAAAGCTTTGTCAGTTTTCTGGGCTGAAAAGGTTTCCTGGGCACACAGGACCTCCAGCCCTCTCCTATTCATCCTGCCCTAGAATACCCCAGCTAGGAAGCCTTGGGTTGGCCTCAACTCAAGACCTATGAAATCCTTACCGTTCCCAGAATTTATTTGTTCATTTTCTCTGTGTGTGTGTGTCTCTTTCTCTTTATCCACACCCACCCCATCCCTGCCGCTGCAACACACATACCTTGGATGCTCCCTGATGATATCTGGTTCTTTCAGTGAGGCAAGCCTATCCCCAGAGTTCTTCTCTCACAAGAGCAACACACACACACACACACACACATATATATATATCTCCTTTAGATACTTCTTGGTTCCTCCTGAGATCCATCTGGGAACAGTTCCCTAAAAGCCCATCAACCTAACCCATGTCTCCCACATCTCCTAGCACCATCTTGCTGGTCTGAAGCAGGCTTTTTGTTTTCTTTTCTTTTTTTCTTTTTTTTTTTTTTTTTGACAGGGAGTTTCGCTCCTGTCGCCCAGGCTGGAGTGCAATGGTGTGATCTCAGCTCATTGCGAGCTCTGCCTCCCGGGTTCAAGCGATTCTCCTGCCTCAGCCTCCCGAGTAGCTGGGATTACAGGCATGCACCACCACATCTAGCTAATTTTGTATTTTTAGTAGAGATGGGGTTTCTCCATGTTGGTTAGGCTGGTCTCAAACTCCCGACCTCAGGTGATCCACCCACCTTGGCCTCCCAAAGTGCTGGGATTATAGGCATGTGTCACCACACCTGGCCCTGAAGCAGCATCAAACAGATGCTGGCAGCTGGCTCTGCCCCTTGGTGAAGCTTGGATGCTTCACTGATTTTTATTTTATTTTATTTTATTTTGAGATGGAGTTTCGCTCTTGTTGCCCAGACTGGAGTGCAATGGTGCGAGCTCAGCTCGCTGCAACCTCCGCCTCCCAGATTCAAGGGATTCTTCTGCCTCAGCCTCCCAAGTAGCTGGATTACAGGCATGTACCACCATGCCCGGCTAATTTTGTATTTTTAGTAGAGATGGGGTTTCACTATGTTGGTCAGGCTGTTCTCAAACTCCTGACCTCAGGTGATCCACCCACCTTGGCCTCCCAAAGTGCTGGGATTACAGGCATGAGCCACTGCACCTGGCCTGCTTCACTGATTTTGTTCTTGGGACGTCTTAGACCTTATCCCAATATTAACCTCGTGGCTGCAGATGAAGAACTCTACCTTGGCTGGTCCTTGGAGCTTATCTCACCCTCATCGCTGTTTTTAGACTAGACCCAAGCAAAAACTTCTCTGAGGCTGCAAGGTTTTGAGTCCCAGTGAACACTCAGCCTAGCCCTGGTTTCCAGGCTGCAGGACACACCCAGACAAGGAATATCTGAACCTTTCTCTCATTCAGGAACTCATCTCCCTCGGTTTCCCCATGCTTTCTCTCACATTCATAGTGGGGCTAGCACTTTGCGAAACAGCAACATTCCTTCACTTAGTGGGCCTCAGGCTGGAGGGGCATCAGAATCACCTGGAGGGCTTGTTGCAATACAGGTTACTGGGCTCTGTGCCCAGACTTTCTGACTCAGTAGATCTGGGGAGGGGAGTCTGACAATCTGCCTGCCTAACATACTCCCAGGTGATGCTGATGCTGCAGGTCCAGGGAACCCACTTTGAGAACCACTGAGTCACGGTAACAATGCCACAAATGCAGGGAGAGGAGAAACCTCCTCCTTCTGCATTCTGAAAAATAATTTCAATAACTAGGTGTGTCCCTTGATCTGAAATAGCAGGGTTTGGGCTTTGAGAGAGAAGTACTTCTGGGAAGAGGGAAGGGAAGAGGTAGAGACAGGCTTCTAGGATGACAGCAGCAGCCAGAGGACAGACAACTACTGAATATACTCTGTGCCCACAGAAATGGACAGAGGGTAGCTGGGCGTTGTGGCAGGTGTCTGTAATCCCAGCTACTCAGGAGGCTGAGGCAGGAGAATCGTTTGAACCTGGGAAGCGGAGGCTGCAGTGGGCCGAGATTGCTCCACAGCACTCCAGCCTGAGCAATAAGAGCGAAACTCCGTCTCAAAAAAAGAAAAAAGAAAAGAAATAGACAGACGGCACTTGCCAAGGCAGAAGGTACGATACCAGGGGCCAGCTACAGAGAGCAGAAAGCATGGTCTGAGGGCCGGTAGCCCAGGCCCAAGAGGAGTGTCTGGGGACCAATTTTACAGGAGTGCCTTCCACACCCAGGCTCAGAGAAGACCCAGAATGTGACAGACGCCCATATCGAGAGCAGAATGGATGAACTAAGAACATGGCCGAGCCTGGCACAGGCCAACTTGGCACCGCCACCCTGGCTCTGAGTGAGGGAGAAAGCCTAGGGCTTCAACTGGAAAGCGGCACCCTTGACAACATCAAGGATGGGTTTGTGTTTATTTACTCAGAGCAAGAGACAACTGCTGCCCTAAAAGCTCCTCTTATCTCAAGTGTTTATTTTAATTCTTCTTTCCCTGAAGTTTCTTAGGAAACTTCCTTTTCAAAGTCCCACCCTTTCAAGATTAGAGCTATGTAAATAATATACACAGAGAAGAAGAGAGTGGGAGAAACACTTGAAAATGTTAGCAGTGCTTGTTTTAGTGAGGAGCAGCCAGGAATTGTTTTTCTTTTCTCTAGTTGCCAAATTCTTATCTCGTGATTAAAGTATTTTTATAATAACAACAACAAAAAAAAGATGTTTAAAGAGAAGAAAAAATTCAAGCTATCTTGGTTGCGCCACAAAGTTGAGATTTCTGCTTCTGCTTTGGCTGGAGAGTGAGGACAGGCAGAACGTGGTAGGGGGCTGGCCTGAGGAGCATAATGACAAGACAAAGCAAAGTGGAGTGAGGATGACAGTTCCTCTGAGCTGTCCCCTTCTGTCCTAGTGCCTTCTGAGGCCTTAGGCCCGGGGAGTTGTTTATTTTTACAGAGTCCGGGCTAAGCTGATGAAGATGAGGGTGACATGGCCCACACCCCATGGCATTTGTGGGATGATGCAGGAAAACATGAGTTGGATGGTAGAAATGTCAGAAGATTTGGAGCTAGGGGAATGACCATATCTTAAAAGCCCAATCTGCATAAAGAGAGGTCCCAAATGAGTGACTACAAGGCTTTGTCCTTAGGGTATTCCCTCTAATGTTTTAAGAGCAAGTTGGATGGCTGGGCATAGTGGCTCATGCCTGTAATCCCAGCACTTTGGGAGGCTGAGGCGGGCAGATCACTTGAGCCCAGGAGTTCAGGACCAGCCTGGGCATGCAACATGGAGAAACCCTGTCTCTACTAAAAATACAAACATTAGTAAGCTAAGGTGGTGCGCACATGTAGTCCCAGCTACTTGGGAGGCTGAGGTAAGAGGATGACCTAAGCCTGGGATGCAGAGGTTGCAGTGAGCTGAGATGGCACCACTGCACTCGAGCCTGGGCCACAGAGCGAGACTCTGTCTCAAGAAAAAAAAAAAAAGAAGAGCAAGTTGGAGGGAGACAGAGAAAAAACTGGTTTGCATGTGCTGATGACAAGGAGGTGGGAGATGAAGTTCACAGACTCAAAATTGTTGCAACAGCCTAGACAGCTTGGCCCAAACCAAAAAAGATAACATTGAACAGGGCCAAATGCAAAGGCCTATATTTAGGTGAAAAAAAAGAAGTGTATATAGTTGAATGTTGTCTTCTTTCCTTCCATCTTTTTTCCCTGCTTTTTCTAAGTTTTTTCTAAGTTTTCTGCACTGGGCCTGTATTACTTTTATAATTAAAAGTTACTTTAAAAACCAAATATGACCAAAACAGCTACCCGCTTGTGTGACTACAAGTTAATATATGCCAACTCTGAGAAAAGTGTCCGTAAATCCAGAGTAAGCCAGTGGGCCCCTCTCTGCCCCCACATTTTGGGGGCACATGAAAAAAGCAAGAGTCACAGGAAGGTAAAATATTCAGAGAACAAAGACTTAGGGAAAAGGGGTGAAGAAACTGGGAGGTTTTGCCTGAGGAATGGAGACACCTGGTGTCTGCAAATACCTGAAGGCCTGTGGTGTAGGACACAGGGAAAGCAAAAAACATTCCAGCTGCTGATGACTACCCAGCTAGGGCCAACGGACAGGTGCTAGAATGGGGGCAGACGGATTCCGCAACAACAACAACAACTAACAGTGATGACCAACAATGGACTGGGCAGCCTCAGGAAGTATTGAGCTCTCTGTTACCAAGTGTTCCAACTGTGTGGAACCAATGCTTGCTGGAGATGCTGCAGAGGCCTCAGTGCCCAGTGTCAAGCAGGCTGAGAAAGCCTTTACAGCAGCTTCAGGAACCCAGCCATCTGGACTCAACCAATGATTACCTGGAACTTCCTCCAGGAGGTGAGCCCTGCCCACCCCCCCACCCCGCCCATCCTGCTCACTCAGTCCCCTCCTGGAGCTTGGCATCTTTCTCACCGTGGGGATGAATTGAATTTCATAGGCATCCACAGGGCCAGGAGCCGGGGTCCACTCTGTCCGAACTGTTGTCTCCTCCAAGAGATGCATCCTCATGCCCTCAATGGCTGGCACCTCTGCCCAAGAGAATGGGGTAGGAAAAGCTGGTTAGCACAAGGCAACCACCCCCACCCACAGCCCCTTTTACTCAGGGACATCCAAGAGGCCCATCCCAACTCTCACTCCTCTCTGCTAGTGGAGAATAGCTGACAGAGGGCTGAATGGGGCTTGGCCGCCTTCACCTTCTCTTCATCAGGAGCACAGAATCTCCCTAAATCCAACTAAATGGGCCCCAACCTGCTCCTCAGAGCTCTGAAGGCCAGTCCTGCCCACTGGTGAGCCCTGCCCCTGTGGTTCTGCTGCCCCTGGTGGACACTGGCTCCTCGGAATGACATGCCCTCCCTCCACTCTTCCTCAGGCTCAGATCTTCCCCATGGCTTCTGTTCACAGAATCACAGTCCCAGAGCACACTGGGGAAGGCTCACCTTCCCCGCAGTCTTCGCCAGCATACCCATCTTTGCAGACACAGCTGCCATCGTGACACTCTCCTCGGCCACGGCAGTCCCCTGGGCATGTCTGGATGGCACAGTCAGGGCCTCGGAAGCCCTCTACACACACACACTGGCCTGCCTGGCAGAGTTCCCGGGGCCCGCAGCCTCCAGGGCAGGCGCTGGCTGGAGGCTCTTCCTGCCCGCAGTCCTCACCGCCATAGCCCACGTGGCACATGCACACTCCCTGCACACAGCGCCCACGTCCCCGGCAGTCAGCCGGGCACATGCGGGTGGCACAGGTGGGGCCAGTGTAGCCTGGGTCGCACAGGCAGCGCCCCTCGTCACAGCGGCCCCGCCCATGGCAGTTGGAGGGGCAGGTGCGGATGCTGCAGTCCTCACCCACGTAGGCTTCCCAACAGATGCACACACCGTCCTGGCACACGCCGTGCTGGCTGCAGTCATTCGGGCACCGCCTCACATTGCAATCCTCACCAGAGTAGCCGTCCTCGCACACACAGCGCCCATCTATGCACTGGCCGCGGCCTCGGCAGCCCCCGGGGCAGCTGCGCGTGCTGCAGTCTTCCCCTGAGTAGCCTGCGTCACACACGCACACGCCATCCTCGCAACTGCCGTGCCCACGGCAGTCCCCGGGACAGCGACGGCTCCCACAGTCCTCACCGGTGAAGCCCGGGTTACACACGCAGCGGCCATCCACGCAGCGCCCGCGCCCGCGACAGTCGCCAGGACAGGCGCGCGTGCCACAATCCCGGCCTGTGTAGCCTGGCCAACACACGCAGCGGCCACTCTCACAGCGGCCCCGGCCACGACAGTCTCCAGGACAGCTGCGCACACCGCAGTCCTCGCCGCTGTAGCCCGCGTTGCAAACACATACGCCGTTCTCGCAGCGCCCGCGACCTCTACAGTCGCGTGGGCAGGCGCGCGAGCCGCAGTCGAGTCCAGTGTACCCTGGCCAGCACACGCAGCGGCCGTCCTCACAGCGGCCCCTTTGGTTGCAGTCGCCAGGGCAGCTGCGCACGCCGCAATCGTCCCCGCTGTAGCCCGTGTCGCAAATGCATTCGCCGTCCTCGCAGCGCCCGCGGCCCCGGCAGTCCCTCGGACATGTCCGAGTGCTGCAGTCCTCGCCTGTGTACCCGGGCCAGCACACGCAGCGGCCGTCCACGCAGCGCCCGCCCTCACCACAGTCCCAGGGGCAGCTCCGCGTACCACAGTCCTCGCCAGTGTAGCCGGGGTCACACACGCAGCGCCCGTCCTCGCAGCGTCCCCTCTGGCTGCAGCCCCGAGGGCAGCTCCTCACCCCACAGTCCTCGCCAGTGTAGCCAGGGTTGCACACGCAGCGCCCATTCTCACAGCGCCCTCTCTGACTGCAACCGCGAGGGCAGCTCCTCATGCCACAGTCCTCACCAGTGTAGCCTGGATCACACACGCAGCGCCCATCCTCACAGCGTCCCCTCTGGCTGCAACCCCGAGGGCAGGAGCGCTGGCTGCAGTCGGGGCCTGAGAAACCTGCCCGGCACACACACACGCCCTGCACGCAGCGCCCACGGCCTTGGCAGTCCCCGGGACAGGATGGCCAGCCACAGCTGGGGCCAGTGTAGCCGGGAAAGCACACGCAACGACCGCGGACACAGCGACCCTGATCATTGCAGTCATCTGGGCAGGACCCCGAGGCTGAGGGTGGGGAGGAGGGAGGAATCTCAGCATCTGTGGGGTCTGAGCAGGTGGGCCCACCCCAGCCCGGCTCACAGGAACAGGTGCAGCGGCTCAGATCAAACACACCATGGAGACTGCAGAGGGTCCGCACATCTGTCTGACCTGGAGTATGAGGGAGAGGCAGGTCTCAGTCTCTCTCCTGGGAGAGAGGCTGAACCTATATAGTGCTCCTATGTGCAGGTCCCCTAGCCAGGCCAGCCTCATCTCATGAGGCCATGTCTGCTTCCAGTTGGTAATACGTGTAATGTATGCAGCCTCTCAGGGCCCTCGCATATGCTTTAGTTGACATGTAGTCCAGCTCTGCTCTCCAAGTTGTGTTCTGGGCTGCATCCACACCCCTAAGGGTGAGGCAGGAGTGCCTTCTTCTAATTCATACGGACCTTTATGGACTAGCAATGCCCACCCCACCCTAACACACCTCTCCACCCTCTTCTGTGATGACCTGCTCACCTGTGCCAGCCTGGGCAGCAGTAGGACAACATCCCCCAGTGCACTGTTCCTTGAGCCCCTTCACCAACTCCTCCAGGATCTCTAGCCGGACCCTCAGGGCCTGCACCTCTGAAGCAGGGACTGGGGGCTCAGTGCCTGGGGGACAACCACAGCCAGTGGAAGGGGGCAGGTTAATGCGGTGGGTGAATACCACCTGCTTCTCCCCTCCTTCCACTGTGTGCTCATAAAGCTGAGAAGAGGGCCTTCCCCCTCCTGCCCCCACCGTGCGGCCCCCTGGCTGGGGAGGGGGCCGGGGGGCTGGCAGTGTCACATTGGACCGTGAAGAGAAGGGGCCTGCTCTGGCTGTGCCCAGTAGCACCAGGAGAGCCAGGCTGGAGGTTAGAGCATACTGGGCTGGCATCATTCAGGAGGCTGCAGGGAGAAAGGGCAGGTATGAGAGCAGCTTCAAAAAGAAGGAGACAAAATGAATCCTCCAGCACATACCCACAGTCCCACCACCCACAAGTAATCTACCCAACTCACATGCATGTAAAAATTCACATTCAGCCCAAACCTAAAGGATACCCTCCCTGGGCAAGTCTGTTCTCTACCTCTCTGATATCATTTAGTTACCCTGCTCCTCACCCCCTTTTCTACTGTGTTCCCCTACACTGGTTTGTTGTTGTTGTTGTTTGTTGTTTTTTTGTTTGTTTTGTTTTGTTTTTGAGATGGAGTTTCACTCTTGTGCCCAGGCTGGAGTGCAATGGTGCAATCTCAGCTCACCGCAACCTCCGCCTCCCAGGTCTGAGTGATTCTCCTGCCTCAGCCTCCTGAGTAGCTGGGATTACAGAGATGCCCCACCATGTCCGGCTAATTTTGTACTTTTAGTAGAGACGGGGTTTCTTCATGTTGGTCAGGTTGGTCTCGAACTCCTAACCTCAGGTGATCTGCTCACCTCAGCCTCCCAAAGTGCTGGGATTACAGGCGTGAGCCACCGTGCCTGGCCCTACACTGGTCTTTTGTTTTTCCCACAAGCACTACAAGCTCTCACCACTCCAAGGGCCTTTGCATTGTGTGTTCCCTGTGTCTGGGATGCTCTTCACTCTGCTCTTAAAGTCTGGCTCCATCTTCAGATCTTAACTCCCAATTAGGACATTCTTCCATTACTCTCTATCACAATATCCTGTTCCTGTTCTTCATGGCATTTACTGCTGCCTGAGTTATCTGTTTACTTGTTTATTACCTTTCTCTCAATACTAGAAAGGGAGCTCCATGAGAACAAGGACCTCATCTATCCCAGAACTGCTGTATACTTGTGTCTGGCACATAAATGTTCTGACACATTAATGTTGAATGAATTAGCGGATGAGTACCTAGGGCCAATCCTTCCCCAAACACCTGGATCCCAGCTCCTACTGTCTTCTAAGAAACCTTAAAATGTAGATTATCTTCTCCCTCTCTCTCTCTCTCTCTCTCTTTTTTTTTTAGACAGAATCTTACTCTGTTGCCTAGGCTGGAATGCAGTGGTGCAATCTTGGCTCACTGCAACCTCTGCCTCCTAGCTCAAGTGATTTTCCTGCCTCGGCCTCCCGAGTAGCTGGGATTATAGGTGCCCGCCACCATGCCCTGCTAATTTTTGTATTTTTAGTAGAAATGAGGTTTCATCATGTGGGCAGGCTGGTCTCAAACTCCCGACCACAAGTGATCTGCCCGCCTCGACATCCCAAAAGTGCTGGGATTACAGGCATAAGCCACCACATGACCTCGTTCTCTTTTTAATATTGAGACAGGATCATGCTCAACCCCCCTGGTTAAGGCTGGACTTGAACTCCTGGGCTCAAGCATCCTCCCACCTCAGCCTCCCAGGTAGCTGGGATTAAAAGCATGAGCCACCACGCCTGACTTCTCTCTCTTTTTTATTCAACTCCTCACTCTCAACTGGATCCTTGCTCAAATATCTCTGATTGAAAACAAAACAAACAAACCAACAAAAACCCTCTTCCTCAGGACTTACATGATCAAATATCAAGACTTATTTTAAAGGTGCAAGGATAGACAGATGAAACAGAATAGGGCCCAGAAACAGGCCCACACATATGTGGTCACCTAATGAATGGCAAAAGTGCCCCTGCAGTTAAGAGGAGAAAGGATGGTCTTTTTAGTTACTGGTGCTGGATCAATCCAATACCCCTAAGAAAAAAAAAAAAAAAAAAAAAAGCAAAAAAAAACAAAAACAAAAACAAAACACAGTCATTCTCCACCTTATGTCTGATATACCGAAATAATTTGAGATGAACCCAGGACCTAAATATGAAAAGTAAGGCAATATCTTTCATAGCAATATCTTACAGAAGAAAGAATTTCTGACCTTGGAGTAAGCAAGATTTCTTTCTTTTTTTTTTTAAGACTGAGTCTCGCTCTGTTGCCCAGAGTAGAGTGCACTGGTGCTATCTCAGCTCGCTGCAACCTCTGTCTCCCAGGTTTAAGTGATTCTCCTACCTCAGACTCCTTAGTAGCGGGGATTACAGGCATCTGCCCCCACACCCGGCTATTTTTTGTATTTTTAGTAGAGACGGGGTTTCACCATGTTGGCCCAGCTGGTCTCAAACTCCTGAACTCAGGCAATCTGCCTGCCTCGGCTTCCCAAGTGCTAGGATTACAGGCTTGAGTCACTGCACCCAGCCGCAAGATTTCTTAAGTAAAACACACACAAAACCTAACCATAGGCCGGGTGCAGTGGCTCATATCTGTAATCCCAGCACTTTGGGAGGCTTAAGTGGGAGGATTGCATGACCCCAGGAGTTGGAGACCAGGCTAGGCAAGACAGTGAGACTCTGTCTCTACAAAAAACAAAAAGAATTCGCTGGGTGTGGTGGTACATCTGTAGTCCCAGCTACTCAGGGGCTGAGGAGGGAGGATCACTTGAGTCTGGGAGGTCGAGGCTATGGTGAGCTGTGAGCATGCCACTGCACTCCAGTCTGGGCAACAGAGCTGACACCCTGTTTCAAAAAATAAAAAACAAAAAGAAGAAAACAAAACAAAACAAAATTTCAGGTCATCAAATTACATCATTAAGAGATTAAGAAGGCGGCTGGGTGCGGTGGTTCACACCTGTAATCCCAGCACTTTGGGAGGCCAAAGCAGGTGGATCACGAGGTCAAGAGTTCGAGACCAGCCTGGCCAATATGGTGAAACTCCATCTCCACTAAAAATCCAAAAATTAGCCAGGTGTGGTAGTGGGCGCCTATAATCCCAGCTATCAGGAGGCTGAGGAGGAGACTCGCTTGAAACCGGAGGCAGAGGTTGCAGTGAGCCGAGATCATCACACTGCACTCCAGCCTGAGCAGAAGAGTGAAACTCTGTCTCAAAAAACAAACTCTGAAAAACAAAACAACAAGCCAAAATCAGGAAACCCAGTTTGTTTTTGTTTTTGTTTTTTGTTTTTTGAGACAGAGTCTCGCTCTGTCGCCCAGGCTGGAGTGCAGTAGCCGGATCTCAGCTCACTGCAAGCTCCGCCTCCCGGGTTTATGCCACTCTCCTGCCTCAGCCTCCCGAGTAGCTGGGACTACAGGCGCCCGCCACCTCGCCCGGCTAGTTTTTTGTATTTTTAGTAGAGACGGGGTTTCACCATGTTAGCCAGGATGGTCTCGATCTCCTGACCTCGTGATCTGCCCGTCTCGGCCTCCCAAAGTGCTGGGATTACAGGCTTGAGCCACCGTGCCCGGCCAAAAACCCAGTTTTTTAAATTGGCAAAAGACAATGGGTACTCCAGAAAAGAATACACCCAAAGTGTCAATAAACATTTTATTTGTTTTACCTGGGCTCAAGTGAGTCTCCTGCCTCAGCCACTGGAGTAGCTAGGATTACAGGCATGCACCACCATGCCCAGCTCATTTTTGTAGAGATGGAGTCTTGCTCTTTCACCCAGGCTGCAGTGCAGTGGCGCAATCTCGGCTCACTATAAGCTCCACCTGCCAGGTTCAAGCCATTCTCCTGCCTCAGCCTCCTGAGTAGCTGGGACTACAGGCGCCCGCCACCACACCTGGCTCACTTTTTTGTATTTTTAGTAGAGATGAGGTTTCACCATGTTGGCCAGGATGGTCTCTATCTCCTGACCTTGTGATCCACCCGCCTGGGCCTCCCAAAGTTACTGGGATTACAGGCGTGGGCCACCACACCCAGTCTATTTCACTTTATTTTAAGATAAACTCTACCTCAGTCACCCAGGCTGGCACACTGGCACAATCACAGCTCACTGCAGCCTCAAACTCCTGGGCTCAAGTGATCCTCCTGCCTCAGCCTCCAGAGTAGCTGGAACTACAGATGGGCATCACCATGCGTGGCTCATTTTTAAATTTTTTGTAGAGATGGGATCTTGCTATGTTGCCAAGCCTGGCCTTGAACTCTTGGCCTCAAGCAATCCTCCTGCCTCACCCTCCAGAGTAGCTGGGCTTACAGGTGTGCACCACTGCACCCAACTCCAAGAAGCATTTTAAAAGATGCACAAAAATCAGTAGTCATCGGGTAAATGTACATTAAAACCACAATGAGATGCCACTAAATATCCTCCAGAATGCTTGTCCCTCTTCAAAGAGGCTGTCATTGCTCAATATTGGCAAGAATGTGAAGCAACTGGAATTCTCATCTGTTGCAAGTGGGAGCATATATTAGTGCAAACACTGGAAAGTTGTTTAGTAGTATCTGCTAAAACATATAGTCTATAACCCAGATATCTATAACTAAATATCCAATGGGAATGACTGCATAGTTCTTCCAAAAGATGTAGACAATAATGTTCATGAGTTTTATTCCTATATTAGCCAAAACTGAAAGCAACTCAAGTGTCCATTCATAAAGTGGATAAATAAATTGTGCCAGAGTCATACAATGGAATACTATACAGCAAAAAACAAAACAAAACAAAACACCCTATTGCTACATGCAACACGGGTGAATTTCACATACGTAGTGCTGAGCAAAAAATACCACACACAGAAACGGAACACTCTTATACTCTTATATACCATTCCTGAGCTAAAAAAAAAAAAAAAAAAAAAAAAACCGAAAAGAAAAACAAAGAAAGAAAAAAGAAAACATTCTGAATGACGTCATTTATATGAGGTTCAAAAACAGGCAGAGGCTGGGTGCGGTGGCTCAAGCCTGTAATCCCAGCACTTTGGGAGGCCGAGGCAGGTGGATCACAAAGTCAAGAGATGGAGACCATCCTGGCCAACATGGTGAAACCATGTCTCTACTGAAAATACAAAACTTAGCTGGGCATGGTGGCATGCACCTGTAGTCCCAGCTACTTGGGAGGCTGAGGCAGAAGAATTGCTTGAATCCCAGAGGCGGAGGTTGCAGTGAACCAAGATCATGCCACTGCATTCCAGCCTGGCAGCAAGGCGAGACTCTATCTCAAAAAACAAACAAACAAACGAACAAAAACAGGCAGAGTTAATCTTTACTTTTAGAAGATAGGATAGGATTACTTGTAGGGATTATTGACCGGAAGGAGTCATATTTCTGGAAATATTTTGTATCTTAATCTGGGTGGTTACATAGATGTATACATATTCAGAAATTCATTGAGCTGCACACTTAAGACTTTTGAATTTTGCTGTATAAAAATTGAACCATGGCTGGGTGTGGTGGCTCATGCCTGTAATCCCAGCACTTTGGGAGGCCAAGGTGGGCGGATCACTTGAGGTCAGGGGTTCAAAACCAGCCTGGCGAACATGGTGAAATCCCGTCTCTACTAAAAATACAAAAAAAATTAGCTGGGCATGGTGGCAGGTGCCTGTAATCCCAGCTACTTGGGAGGCTGAGACAGGAGAATCTCTTGAACCTGGGAGGCAAAGGTTGCAGTGGACTGAGATCGTGCCACTGCACTCCAGCCTGGGCAACAGAGCGAGACTCCATTTCAAAAAAAAAAAATTAAACCTTAAAAAACCTTTCCCCAATCTCACACCCCCTCCAGCCACCACATATTTCTCTTCTCTACTTCATGGCCACAGTTGTCAAGATTTATCTGTATTTGGTGTTTCCATTTCCCTATAGCCCATGCATGCCTCAATCCACTCTACTCCCTCCAACCCACCAAACAGCTCCCTCTAAGGCTTCCCAATGACTTTGGTGCTACAAAATCTAAGAGACATTTGTCTTCATCTTGCTTGACCTTCAACTTCTCTCAAAATCACTGGACACAGTTCACCGCATCTTCTTCTTCTTCTTTTTTTTTTTTTTTTTAGTTGGAGTCTCACTTTGTCGCCCAGGCTAGAGTGCAGTTACACGATCTCTGCTCACTGCCACCTCTGCCTCCGAGTTCAAGCGATTCTCCTGCCTCAGCCTCCCGAGTAGCTGGGACTACAGGCGCCCGCCACCATGCCTGGCTAATTTTTTATTTTTAGTAGAGATGGGGTTTCACCATGTTGGCCAGGCTGGTCTTGAACTCCTGACTTCAGATGATCTGCCCGCCTCGGCCTCCCAAAGTGCTGGGGTTACAGGCATGAGCCACTGCGCCTGGCCCTTCTCTTTTAAAACATTCTGTATCCATGCTGACCAATATGGTAGCCAGGAGGGATATGAGGCTCTGCAACACTTGAGATGTGACTAGAATGACCAAGTAACTGAATTTTATTCAGTATTTTTAAAAGCTCCCCAGATGATTGTAATGTGCAACAAATTTCTACTAAATTAATAGACCTGCTGCTCTAGTCATCCACGTGATACCTTCATCCAGATTCATGACTTCAGTTTCCAAACTATACACCAACTTGTAAAACACTCCTGTCATCTTCCTCTCACTCCACGGCAATATATCCACCTGCCTACTTGGCATCTCCACTTGGGCACCTCAAATTCACCATGCCTGTAACTGAATTCATGGTCACTTTCCTGTATACCATTCCCTCCCAGAATTCCCCATTGAAACTCAGGGCCCCGCCATTCATCCAGCTTTACAAGCCAGAAACCTAACAGCCCATTCAGTGCCACCATATTTCCTTGTATCTACCTGTATTTTCTCATAAACATCTCTTTAATTCATTTCCTTCTCTCTCACTTACCTTCGTTCTAATCCAAACTTCCATCCGCCTCTTGCCTGACAACTGCAACTGCTTCCTGGCTGCATCTTTTTTTTTTTTTTTTTTTTTTTGAGGCAGGGTCTCACTCTGTCACCTAGGCTGGAGTGCAGTGGCGCAATCATAGCTCACTGCAGCATTGACCTATGCTCAAGCAATCCTCCCACCTCAGCCTCCTGAGTAGTTGGGACTACAGGTGTGTGCCATCACACTCAGCTAATTTTTAAATTTTTTTTTTTTTTTTTTTGGTAGAGACAGGATCTTTCTATGTTGCCCGGGCTGGCCTTGAACTCTTGGGCTCAAGCAATCCTCCCACCCCAGCCTCCCAATGTGCTGGGATTAGAGGTGTGAGCCACTATGTCCAGCCCTGACTCTTCCCTTTGCTTCCACCCTTGTCCTCTACAGTCTCACAAATGCAATCAGGATGTCCCTCTCCTCAAAATGCTTCAGTGCCTCCCTTCCAAATTCTCTTAGAACACTGACAAACAGCCCTACCATCATGTGTCCCCTGCCCCCACTTCACCTCCCATAACATTTCCCTCCCTCCCTCCATTCCAGCCCCACTGACCTTCAAGTCCCTCACATTCTCTGTGCCCATCCCCAACCCCAGACCTTTGTATACGCTGTTCCATCCGTGTGGAACACTGTTCCCTTCTCTCTTGGCCTTCTCATCCTTCAGGTCTCAGCCCGCCATTTTTTTCACAGGGAAGTTTTCCTGACTAGCTCAGGTCCTCCTACCATGTGGTATCACAGCATCACACCATTCTCACTTGTAGCATTTACAACAATTTGTAATCATATATAAATAAATATTTTTTTATTTTTGAAGTCCAAAATAATATATAAATATACTGTGAGATTATTTTATTACTTTCTTGCCCACTAGACTATACAGTCCATGAGGGCAGGCATGGCACCTATTTTTCTTTCTTGGCTGCTGTATCCTTGCATCTGGCACATAAGTGGTGCTCCATAAATGTTTACCAACTATATGAATGAGTGAAAAGTTCAATATAAACGCAGGACTAGCATTAAGGCTGGAACCAAGGGCAGGACCAAGGTCAGGGCTAGGACCACGGACAGTGTCTGGGACTGGAAGTTGGTTAGACACAGTCACCAGGGCAAGAGGCAGAATCAGAGGCCAGGCCAGGGGAGATCCTGGCAGGACCAGATGGTACAAGCACTTTGGAAAACTGTTTGACAGAATCTACTAAATGTACTAAAGCTGAACACATGCAAACCCTATGACCCTGCAATTCCACTCCTAGGAATATACCCAACATAGCAGCACTGCTCATAATAGTCCCAAACTGGGAACTACCCAACCATTTCACATTAGTAGAATAGATTAAATAAATTGTGGTTTATTCACACCGTGGAATAAAATAAAGCAGGAATGAATTATAGTTATATGCAGTAGTGTGATGGATCTTACTAAGATGAGGTTGAACAAAAGCCAGACACAGGAAAGAGCATGCTGCATACTTCTATTTATGTGAAGTTTGAGGAGAGGCAACATTAATCTGTAGTGCTCCAAGTCAGAAGTGTGATACTCTTGCGGGGGCAGTGACTAGTAGCGGCATGGTGGGGGGTTTCTGGGGGGCTAAAGGTGTCTTATTTCTTGATCTACATGATGGTTACCCAGCTGTGTGTGTTTGTGGAGTTTACTGAGGCAGGGATTGGGGAGCACACAGAGACAAGAGGTGGGAGGAAAGGTAGTAGGGGGGTCCCAGGATGAGACAGGAGAGAGGGCTATGGCGAACAGCAGTGTGAGGGCCCAGGCAGGATTCAGCTCGGGTGAAGAGTTGAGATGCTGAAAGGTGCCCAGTTCTTCCAGACCAGCGGCTGGGGAAAGGAGGAGGGTAGGGTGGGTGTGGAAATGCTGACCAGTGAGGAGTGGGGGATGTGTCACTGGTAGGCGGAGGTGACTGTGACACACGCACACCTCCGCCCAACACGCACACATCTTCTGGCTTTCTTTTTTTTTTTTTTTTTTTGAGACAGAGTCTCGCTTAGTCGCCCAGGCTGGAGTGCAGTGGCGCGATCTCGGCTCACTGCAAGCTCCGCCTCCCGGGTTCACGCCATTCTCCTGCCTCAGCCTCCCGAGTAGCTGGGACTACAGGCGCCCGCCGCTTCGCCCGGCTAATTTTTTTTGCATTTTTAGTAGAGACGGGGTTTCACCATGTTAGCCAGGATGGTCTTGATCTCCTGACCTCGTGATCCGCCCGCCTCGGCCTCCCAAAGTGCTGGGATTACAGGCGTGAGCCACCGCGCCCGGCCTGGCTTTCAACTCTTAGACTTTTCTCCTGGATCAGAGAAAAAGGAGTTTTCAGGGCTACCAGCCATCACATTCTACTACCAGCCAGCAAGAGACGGAAAGAGAGCTGAACAGGGACAGAGTGTTTCCACACTAAGAGGTTCCCCACCCAAGAAAGCCCAGGCCAAGAGGCCTGGCATACAGACAGCTGCCCTTTCCTGTCCCCCCCAGCCCTTCTCTCAGCCTGGAGTGTACCCTTGGGTAAGAGATGGGCTCTGGCTGACCCTCAAATCCTGTCACTTTGTGTCTAAGGCCATGCAAATCACTCCCACACCATGGGAGCGCTTGCACAAATATGTGTACACATGTACACTTACAAATATGTTAATGTGTGCTCATCCACAAATACAAATACAAACATACCTGCACAGACACACAAATCCACCCACAAAACCTGCATCCTTGCAGGTACACATATGGGTGCCCAGGCACACGTGCACACACACCCAATCTCCCCTTCAGGTTTCCTCCACATCTAGTCATTGGCTGATGCCTAAGAAGGCTGATTTCTTGTTGGCTCCGAGGTCAGCTCTGTGAGTGAAAGAACCTGGATGGTGTGAGAGGAGCCGAATAGGAGGCCCTTCCCCAGTGGGGAGCAGTGGACACATGGCCTCCACCATCCTTCCCCGTACCCCTGGAGGCCTCTGTGAGATGTCCAGTGCCCCTCCCCAAATAATTGGATTCCTCACCTTTCCCTGCACAGTGGGGAAAGCAGAGAGGGTCTTTGCAGCAGGAAGGAGTGAAGAGAGCTCAGCAGCTTTTCCAGAAAGCTGGTGAGATTGGTCTAGAAGAGCACAGCAGCCTCCATTGACCACACACCCAGAGGCTCCTTCCCGATCTCCCTCCCTGCCCTGTTGCCACCACCCACCCCTCCAGCTCCCCATTCCAGCTCCTGCAAGAATTCTGCTCTTCTCTCAGTACTGGGCAAGCAAAGAATTGGGTGTGTCTTGTGTCTCCCCTTCACCATTCCCCCTGCCACTATGTCTGGAGTGGTTCTCTGCAGTGCGTGTTTGAGGGGAGATATGGCCTCACCCTCTTGGCACCCTCCCCACAGTTGGAGGGCTGGCAGGGATGGGGGCATCTTCCCAAACTGTGACTCAGCTTCCTGGGTATTCAGTGTTGTAGCCAACTTTGACACTTTGCTCATTAGGGACTGCACAGGTCCCAAGGGGTGGCGAGAGGGGCTGGCTTCCATAAGAGATGTTCCAGAGATGGGGGTTATGGTCCCACCCCCATGTCTCCCTCTGACCCTCCTGCTACACCCCCAGTTGAATCTGGCAATGAGAGGTGAAGACAGGATTCCAGGAGTGAGACTACAAAGGGAATGTGGGGGTCCCAGACATTGGGCTGGAACCAGGTGGGAAGGAGGTGTCAGGGAGGGGTGGGTTGGGGAACCCAGATGCCCCTTATTCTGGGGAGCTAATGGGCCTAGGAATGGAAAAATTAAGAGAGAGGATTTCCAGACTCCAGTTGAAATGGTTAGGGGTGCAATGAGAGACAGGAAGGCAGTTTCTGGTCCTGCACCTAGTGGCCAGGTCTGGAGTGAGCAGAAGGAAGTTTGAAGAATTGAGGTGCTGGGTCCCCAGGGACTTGGAGGCAGGATCAGGGAAAAGAGGAGGGGCTGGAGATGCGGGAAGCAGGGGCGGGGCAGGCAGCAGCTGTGGTGTTTCCGAGTTCCTTCCCAGTAGTTCCTCTCAGTTCCACTTCCAGTTGTTTCTATGCCATTAAATTCTTTCCAGGCGAGATAAGGGGCCCGCCCGCCCCACCCGGGGCGTGTCACGTGTACTGGTGGGGAGGGCGGGGTGAGGGAGAGCTCGGGTTCAGACAGACAGAGGCAAGGGGAGCCTGGAAAGGGCACAGAGTGAAGACGGAGCCCCTGTGCCCCCAGAGGCATCTCTCAGTCATCCCAGCCCTGCTGAACCGTGAGTCATGAGTGCAGAGCTCTGGCCAAGAACAAGTTTTAGGATCCTCTCTGCAGGCTCTGTGCACTTCCCAGACCCGAGAGTCCTGACTGTCCCATTTCCGTATTTCCTCAAGAGATCTCCCAGACCTCCCTTCCTGCAACTCTCACACTGCCACCTAGGGAGTCCCTATTTGGATGCCCAAAGCAGCACCCTCTGGCACCTCCTGGAGCCTGGAGCCCAGAGCCTGGGCTCAGTTGCTCCAGCCCGACACTTGGGATTCCGCAAGCACTTTCCTTCCGAGGTTCAGCTGGTCACCAGTTCAGCCTAGTCCTATCTTCCCGCTAGCCCCAGCACCTCCAGGGCCCAGGGGCTCACCTCACCAATAACCACCTCTACCCTGCTTCCACCATCTGACTCTCGGAGTCCCTGGGTTTGTTCCCAGCCCCTCTCAGTTGTCTGCATCCCATCCAAGCCCTGACATACACCGCCCAGCCCAACACACACATACCACCCTCTCCTCCCAGACACTCCTTCACAGGGAGCCTGGTTCCCAGTGAATGCTCCTATGTCCTCTGTCCTGAACAGAAGTCCTTGCTCTGGAAGCACTGCTGAGAGCTCACCTGCCGCACCTTCACCTAGGGTGTGGGGATAGGTGAGAAATCCTTTGCCTCTCCTTCTGGGTCTCCCCAGAACTCTGTTCCTTACCTGGGCAACCGGGCAGCTGCAGTGCCTCTGCACCTGCTCTGTCCCCAACCCCGGGAGGGCGGCGTCTCAGGGCAGGACAGGAAAGTCGCCCTCACTTGTCCCCTGCAACAGGGGCTGAGCCACAACTGCCTGTGGATCTCGGCAGCGACAGTGAGAAGGAGAGAGTCTGCAGCGAGCAGGGGAGGAGAAGGGGAGGACCAGGATGAGGTCAGGGAGGGGAGCGGAGATAGGGCAGGTCCTCCCACCCCTCCCAGGCCCTCCCACATGCCACCCCTCCTCTTGTCCTGCCCCACCCCAGCCCCCACTCCCTGTCTAGCATCACTGTCTCACTATACCCTCATCTCAACCCCCAGCCCTGGTCTTACCTCCCATGTCCTTTCCCTATCCCATTTTTAACGCTCACCCTAATTTTTGCCCAACTTGACATCCCCCACCCTTCCTGCCATTTCTTTTTTCCCCACCATTTCCCCACCTGCTGCCCCCACTCTCTGACCCCAGTGGTTTCCTCTCAGCCTATATCCTTCCTCGTGGCCAGCCCCCTTCCCCTCCCTCCCCCATGCTCCCCTCCCATCTCTTCCCAGCTACTGCTCTAGCTTAGATCTCTGGATCGCACCCCAAGTCTATCAGCCAGTGCTGGCGCCCTCATCCTCTCACCAGTTCTCCCTTGGCAGTCTGGAGCAGGGAGCAGGGGCAGGGGGCCGGAGGCAGGAGGCAACCTCTTTCTCCAACTGGGACCGTCTCTGGGACCCCAAGTCCCCGCCCTGCCCTAGTCCCATTTCTATCTTCTCTGCTTATCCCGTCCCTGAGCCACCCCTGTCTGCTCTGCTCAGTCCCTCTCCTGTCACTGCCTCCTTTACATTCTCCTATCTCAGCAAGTCCCTAGAGAAAGAGCAGGTGAGGCTTAGGCACTGGCAGGGCAAGGGCCTGGGTGAACACTGGGACAAAGAAGCCTTGGGGAGGAAGCTGGGGTTGAGGGGAGACAAGGAAGGAAAGCCTGAAGGTTAGGAAGAAGGTTTAGGGTTGAAGAAAGGGCTAGAGGCAGGAGGCAAATATTAGGTTGGGTCACCTGAATAGAGGGTGAAGTGGTGGAAAGCAGGGTGGGGGGCTGGTGCCTGGGTGTTGCAGGGGAGCAGCAGCAGAGGTGGGGAGAGGTAGGGGCTGGAGGAAACGGGCACTCTGTCTCCGGTCCCAGGCAGAAAACTGACAGCCAGAGGACATGGGGAACAGGGAGACAGACATACCCCATATAAGTCTGTTGGGTGTTTCCCTGGCTTCATCTCCCCATGTGCTCCCCTGACAAGGGGCTGAAAAAGAGACTTTTGCTACAGAGGAGAAATATCCCAGCTGAGTGGGAACCCACTACCCCCAGCTTCACGGTGAGGACTGAGTCTCTCTATCCCGCTGCAAACCTCACCACTGAAGTGTAACTTGGCCAAGTCACAGGTGATAGTGAAAGGGACGTGAAGGAACCTATATGTGCTTGATTCTGCCACATGGGTGGCAGCCCAGGTGCCTGCACACCAGGTCAGATCCCCACGGTGGCAGGTGTGTGGTGTTCCTGGGTCAGGGCGTGCCTGCATTGCATGTGGCTGTGGCCAGATGCCTGGTAAGCTCCATGTGGCCAAGGGCAAAGGCACACATGGGCTTTCGCGTGGGTGTCCCCGTGTGTGTCCGTGTGTCTGGGTGTGTGTGGCTGTTTTTTTCCTGGCTTTGATGGGGAGGATGAAGTCAGCATCTTGGACAGAGCCAGGCTCAGCTTCCTTCCTCTGCCTTGGCCTGAAGCCCCCAGAGCCAGGAGTAGGTAGCAGCTTCCCAAGGATCTCCTGGCAGGAGGTGGGGAGCACAGCAGTGAAAGGATGAGGAAGGGTCTGGAGACAGCAACGCACACACAGGGCAGAACAGAGTATGAATTTCCTCTGACCCCTTCAGATTTCTGCTTCATGGTCGTATCTTTTTTTTGTGTGTGTGCCTATGCCCTATATCCTGGCTTTATTATTTAGGAAGAATGGTCAACATAAGTACATTTGGCACAGAGGGTGGCCAGGGACCCCAGAGAGGACAGCCAGAAGGATGGTGCTGGGATGTTCTGGAAGCCCACTGTTGGGGTCTCAGAGAGAAATGTGGGATTCCAGATGTACACAAGCTTATAAGGCATCTGGGGAAGCCACTGGACGCTTAGCAGATATAGCTTCAGGTTCTGGAATTATCATTGTTTACCATTTGGTTCACCCTTTGGTTTCCAGGCTCATGGAGAAGCTCATGTCTTACATGTTCACATTTTGTAAGAAAAGCACCAAGCCTTGCATAGTGTAGGTGACCAATAAATGCAAGTCAACACTGAAATGTGAAAGGACTGGGAGAGAGGAGGGGGAAAGACTAATGAGCCCAGGCGTGAAGGCAGGGAAGCCCAGTGGTCAGAGCTGGGGTTGGCTTCACTGAGGTGTCCTGGGTGGTGGGTAGAAAGGTCAGTGTTGTTGAGAACCGTCCACAAGCTCCGGTTGTTCTCTGTATCCTCAGTCCCTGTGTCTTCAGCTCTGAGCCTCCTTCCTTGAATGATCCTCCAAGTTTCTGTCCTGACCTCAGGAGGAAAAGAGATGAAAGACAGAGAAAAGGAAAGGAAAGATAGGGAGGAGAGAAGGCAGACACAGAAGAGTAAGGGCAATTGAGGGCAAGGAGCTGAAGGATGAAGACAGGGGAACAAGAGATGCCAGGGGCGGTAGTCCAAGAAAGCAGTCCCAGAGAGGGGAAAGATAGAAAACACTTGTGCCGGGCTTCCGTTTACAAAACAGTTTCCTACACAGTGCGGGCATTAATCCCACTTTGTGGCTGAGGAAACAGAGGCTCATAGACATTAAGGGTCTTGTTCAAGGGACTAAGTTAGTAGTGGTGAAGGTGGGCCTCACCCAGGTGTTCTGATTCCTAAGCCTGTATTCCCTCTCCTCCCCAAACAACTCCAGGAAAGGAAAGGATTGAAGACTTAGGGAACAAACAAACAAAGTGGCTTCTTTGAAGCACTTGTACAAAGAAGGGTGGAGAATCCAGATTTCTGAAACTTCTTTCTGCATCCAGGTATTGTGTAGATTCAGTTAGAAGAAATGGCATCAGATGGGGAAGGGGGTGGTCAACACTCCATTATTGAGAACTGGGGGTGGGGTGAGGATGGGGAACACAGAATGAAAAGACAGAGCCCAGGATGAAAGATGGGAGAGAACTAAGAGGCTACAGCTGAAAAGGGGGCAAGGGAGTCTCAGAAAGAAGGGTTTGGACCCTTAAAACTTCCTTTGCCTGGAGACATGGGTGTGGGGAGAAGGGAGGAGGAAGGACATTTCTATCTCGTGACAAAAGAAAGTCACACAATTGTTTTGTTCTCTGCTCTGAGGCGGGTGGGCGCCTGTATTTACCACAGGGACCCAGGTCGCTGTGGCAACCACACATCTGGGCCCCGGAATCCAGATGTGCTGTATCCAGAAGCCATAGCAGAACGATGAGACAAACATCAGGCTCCCCAGTGCTGGCCCCCACAGCTGGGAAGAGGACGGAGAACTGGTGTGGGAAGTGAAGGGAGTGGGGGAAGGAAGGAGGAGGAGAGGACCAAAGTGGGGGAAAAGAGAGGAAATAATGGAAAGGGGCAAGAAATGTGGACAAGGGAGCAGAATGGGAAATAGAAAGGGGGCGGCATGAAAAAGGGAGGTGACAAGCACAGGGTCAGCGGCAGCAGCAGATGAAAAGACCAAGAAGAACAAAGGAAAAAGACAGTGAATTAAAAAAAATTTTTTTTTAAATAAGGCCGGCACGGTGACTCATGCCTGCAATCCTAGCACTTTGGGAGGCCGAGATGGGAGGATTGCTTGAGGCCAGGAGTTCAAGACCAGTCTGGGCAACATAGTGAGATCCCACCTCCATTTTTAAATTAAAAAAAAAAAAATTAAGACAGTGAAGCAGTGGATGGGGTGGGGAAGATCCACAAGAAGAAAAAAACAACGATGAATAATGGGTCAAAAAGAGGTCGTGATAACTGCTAATGAGGTAGAGAGCAAAGAAAGGCAGGAAAGAAGTCTAGAAAGAGGAAGGGAGGGATGATGAGGTCAGGGATGAGAGAGAACAAAAGGCGGGATCCTGAGGAAGAAAAGCAGGAGATGGTGGCATAAGGAAAGCAGAACAGAAAGACAAAGCAGGCATAGGGCAGGAGGGGCCAAAGAGGTACGGGAGTGACAGCAGCCTGGCATGCTGAGTGGCCAGAGGAAGAGAGATCCACATGGGCCAGGAGGGCAGCAGCCCAGAGCCTGCCCAGCTTTCACCCCACATCAGGTACCCACCCACCATCCTTCTCAATCCCTCCCACCACCGCACTCCCTCAGCCAAGAGAGGTCTGATGTCTCATCCACACCAAAGTGCCAGCTGTCCCCTGCCACTTAGCAGAGGAGCAGGATGTCCTACCCCAGGGTCCCCCACTGAGATGCCAGCACTTCAAGTACTTTCCCGAACTGGGGGCAAGAAGGAGGAAGAGCAACTGGACAATGAAACAGTGGAACACAGATTGGATAAAAGTGGAAGAGAGAAGCACAACAGAGATGGAGACAGAAAGGGGCAAGGGATGAGGAAAAGGTGTCTCTATTATGGACCAGGCACTGAGGATGTCATCTTTCATCCTGTCATCAACCCTGATTAGGAGGTAGGAACATCCCATCTTACAGAAAAGGAAACTAAGGCTCAGAATGTTTAAGGACATCTACTAATGAAAGACAGGGCAGGGAATCCAGCTCAGGTGATGTGCTTCCAAAATCCTTGTTCTCACTGCACCCCCTCCAGAGATAGGGTGGATAAGGCTCAGGACTCTGGGATAGAAAGCACAGCTGAGAAGCTGGGCTGCCCTCTGGAGGGAGGAAAGGTCTAGTTCCTGGGAGCCCTGGTTCCAGGTTGCCATAGTTACTTGGTCTGTTTTCACCCCAAACACAGTAATGGGTGACGGCAGCGGGAGGGGTGTGAGGGTTGCCTGGCTGGACACATGAGGTTCTTCCTCCCTCCTTCAGGCCTGGGCTATGGGCCAGGCAGCCCCTGTCCAGTCATCTGGGCATTGAGCCCAGACCCAGCTCACACCCTCCAGCTGACCCAGGACACTCCTGCAGGGTCAGGCCTGAGGCACTGCTGGACAGGAGCAGCTGGAGGGGAATTCTCCCAGGTTGGCCTCAGACTCAACCCCTCACTTTGTCCTGCTCCCCTTCTTCCTAATTAGAATGCACAGCCTAGCCGGGCACTTTGCAATGCCGAAGCAGGCAGATCATGAGGTCAGCCTGGCCAATATGGTGAAACCCCATCTCTACTAAAAATACGAAAATTAGCTGGGCGTGGTGGTGGGTGCCTGTAATCCCAGCTACTTGAGAGGCTGGGGCAGAAGAATTGCTTGAACCCAGAAGGCGGAGGTTGTAGTGAGCCGAGATCACGCCACTGCACTCCAGCCTGGGCGAGAGAGTGAGACTCCATCTCAAAAAACAAAAACAAACAAACAAAAATTTAAAAAATAAGAATGCACAGCTTTTTCTGCCTGCCCCACTCTTTTCAGTCTTTCATCTGGACTCTCAAGTCTCAGTCCCCTCCAGTTTAGGGCTTAGAGGATATCCTGCCACATCCCCCTTCCCTTCCAAATATCACCCCTTCTTCACCAAGGCCCCCACTTTCTGGGCTCCGAGCCTCTGGCCCCAGCTCCCATTGTTTGTTTGAGCTGCTCATCCTGGACAGCAAGAGGAGGGGGAGAACCTGCTTGAGAGCAGGAGACCCAGAGGCTGCTCACCCTGAAGGGTGTGGGGGCCCATCTTTCCTGTTGACTCTCATTCCAGGGATGCGTATCCTCTAGTCTGTCCCACCATAGGACATCATTGCTAGACACAGATATACCCCAGACTTGCGGGGGTGGGGCAAGGGGATAACATGCGGTCTGTGATCCTGCACCCACCCCACCTCAGAGCCAGCTATGTCTTCAGTGCTTGATCCTTTGATGCTGGCTCTGGAGAAGCCACTTTCCCCCAGACTCCCCATCACGAGCCAGGAAGGCAGCCACCACTCCTTCAACTCCCTCCAAGTTGTTTATTTAATAATAATAAAAAAGAAATGCACACACATAAACCTGTACTCCCCCCGCCACCCTCCCTTACTCCCAGTAACTAGCTCCAAAATGCAAAAACTTCCCTTGTCCCACCTGGGGACTAAATTCCCACCTCCACTGCCATAACAGAGAAACAAAATAAAGAATATGCAGCAGCCCACCACCCACCCCACAACTGAACCTCACGCAATCCCCTCAAAGAAAGAAGCCGGGACTGGGGGTTCATAGGAATGAGAGGAGCTCTATATTCTGAAAAGGGATGAGAAGAGAGGTGAATACCCCCACCTCAAATAAGTGCTTAACCCCCATACCTGGTCTTTCCTTTACCGATTACCCCAAGCCTGGGGATCAGGGAAATTTGAAACAGTCCCACCTGGCCACCCGGTACCCCCTCCTCCCGTTCTAAGTCAGTGTGAATGGCAGAGGTCAGGGATGATTGAGGTAGAGGGGCTGGTGGGAGGCCTGATGGGCCTGGCTGGCTGCAGAGGCTGGCAAGGGGCCACCTGTGGCATTGCCTGGGGTTGGGGATGGCTGTTTTCGGAGCGAGGGGGGCACCGTGGAGGTCTTGATGTGAATCACCCTGGTGTCCATGACCTCACACTCGATCTGCATCATCTCCTCATAGTCCCCCGGGGCCCCACGGCCTGACAGGGTCTCTGTGAGAAGGGGAGAGTTAAGGAAGAGGAGACGGGGAGGCAAACAGGGATTGGAGGGAGGAGGGGAGGAGGTCGGAAAAGTAGAGGTGTGCAGAGAGGAAAGGAAAGGGCAATAGTGAGGAGGCAGATCCATAGTGGGAGTTAAACAGGATGGCAGGGACACAGTTTGGTGCAGGGACAAGGAGAGGGGTAGGAAAAGAAAAGGGCATTGATGAGTGTGGGGTTACACAGGAGAGGACATCAAGAGAAAAAAGGAAGTGAGAGTCTAGCAGGTTCCCCGCCCACCTGCCTCTGCCCAGTCATCTACCCAAGCACCTTCACCAGGGAAGGACCCTCACCCTCATCTCCCTCCCAAAGTCTCCTGCATGGTGCTCTTCCCTCCACCCACTTCCTGCTGCTTCTCACCTGTGGATCCAGCAGCTCTCTGGATGCCCTGCTCCTCTCCCCCTTCCCCCTCAGCTCCCAGGCTGGATCTCCCTGTTGGAACTGCCCCCATACCCAGCAGGGAAAGAGTTACCATTGGGGGCCATGGCCGGCATCACCAGGGACATCTTGGGCCGGGAGGTCTTGTTGTGGCTGATGGCTGGGAGCAGCAGGTGGTCCTGGAGAACAGAGGGGCCAGGCCGGAAGGGTGGAGGCAAAGATGCCAACAGGCTCCCCAGCTCTACTCTACATCCCCCCACTGAAGACAGACTGCTGGGAACCTGGGGTGACAGAGATGTGAGGGCAAGAGAAACTCACTCTTCGGAAAGAGACAACATAAAATGTGTCTTCCCGTCGGTCAATTGCATCCAAGAACGCTGGCTGCGAACGGTCTGGGTGGCGATATAGCTGCAGCTGGCCCACAGAATCCCTAGGCAGGTGGGGAAATAGGATTTGAGGGGAACTAAGCCCAATGCTCAGTTTCTACCAGGGAAGGGGGCAGGATGAGAGAAAAAGACAGGAGACCCTGAGTGGAGGAGGGAGGTATAATTCCACTGGTGACAGTAATGACAGGCACAGGACAGCTACTGGGGGTACAGTTCTTGAGAGTGGAATTTCACTTAATAAGTAAGCACCCCACCCCACACTCACCTTTCCGGGGGTCCAGGGGGTTGGATGGGGACTGCCTTAACTGGAGGTGACTTCTTCCGTGGCTGAGACTTCTGGAAGGAGAAGTATCTAAGGATTTGGAGAGGGTAAAGGGAAAAGGGAAAGAGACAAACGGCCCCTGGAAGCTAATGCCACCTCCCACTCAATCCTCCACTTCCTTCAAACGATCCCTCAAACTTCCACAGCGAGATGCCCACTAGGAATCCCCAGACGAGGCCTTCAGCCCTTGTCTTCAAGTGGCCTTCCTTGAACCAGCCACCCGCCCTACCTGTCTCTCCTGGGCCCTCTGAGGGATCTTCCGCCCGCCTCTCTGGTGGCGCTGGACCCAGCCACTCAGCTCGTCAGCAAGCCTGGGCAAATGGAGGAGGCTCAGGACCTCCATGCCAGGCCAAGATTCCCACCCTCCTTGCCCACCCACAGGAGTGAGGAGAGGGCAGGGAGCGCTGGCGCTTTAGTACACAGACCAGTCAGGCTGATTGCACAGGGCCTTGGGAGGCCGGGGGAGGATGCCCCAGGGATGAATCCCACACCTCAGGGACTCGGTGCGGTTGAAGTGCCGGCAATCAGAGGAGAGGAAGAGCTGGTCTAGGTCTCTTAGTAGTAGCTCCTTGGCGCCCCCAGGGAAGGTTGTCAGGTTCCTGGAGTGAAGTAGGAAGGAGACCACACTTGGAGACTGCCCAGCACTCCCACAACAAAGAAGGCGATGAAAGTTTTGGGTTCCCCTCACCGAAAGCGGGGAGAAGACCAACTCATACCCTCAAAGGAGAGGGGGGTTCTCTCTCTCTCTCCTCACCTGAAACTGGGCTGGTCTGTGGGGCTGGGCTGGGGCTCTTCAGGGCTCTGGGAGGACCCCTGGAGAGGTTCAACTCCATGAACTGGCTCTTGCTCTGAGAACCCCAGCAAGTGTCTCCGGGGTCGAGGCTCCCCCTTGTTCATCCGAGGAGAGACAGGAGCTGAAGGAGGCTCACTGATGCTGTGGATAAAGAGGGATGGAGCACAATGAAGAATTTCAGCTGTATCAAGTGTCTAGTTAAGAATAAGGGCTCCGGCCGGGCGCGGTGGCTCAAGCCTGTAATCCCAGCACTTTGGGAGGCCGAGACGGGTGGATCACGAGGTCAGAAGATCGAGACCATCCTGGCGAACACGGTGAAACCCCGTCTCTACTAAAAAATACAAAAAACTAGCCGGGCGAGATGGCGGGCGCCTGTAGTCCCAGTTACTTGGGAGGCTGAGGCAGGAGAATGGCGTAAACCCGGGAGGCGGAGCTTGCAGTGAGCTGAGATCCGGCCACTGCACTCCAGCCCGGGCGACAGAGCGAGACTCCGTCTCAAAAAAAAAAAAAAAAAAAAAAGAATAAGGGCTCCGCAGATGGACTGCTTGAGTTGCAATCTGTTACACAGGCCTCAGTCTGCCTCTGTAAGATGGGAATAAGGATGGTCCCTACATACGAAAAAGAAAGTGCATCACCTAGAGCCTAGAACTCAGTAAGCATTTAATAGTCACTATTTCTACCAACATTATCACCATCATCTACTCTCCACTGGAAAAATAATGGAGCAGGAGGCTGGGCAAGGTGGCTCACGCCTATAATCCTAGCACTTTGGGAGGCCGAGGCGGGTGGATTGCCTGAGCTCAGAAGTTCGAGACCAGCCTAGGTAACAATGGTGAAACCCTGTCTCTACTAAAAAGATACAAAAAATTAGCTGGGCATGGTGGTGTGCGTCTGTAGTCCCAGCTACTCGGGAGGCTGAGGCAGGAGAATCGCTAGAACCCAGGAAGCAGAGGTTGCAGTGAGCCGAGATCGCACCACTGCACTCCAGCCTGGGCAACAGAGCGAGGCTCCGTCTCCAAAAAAAAAAAAAAGAAAAGTAATGGAGCAGGAAGGGGCTGACCAGACACATCATCGGTGCCAAGGACACCAGAACCATTTGTGTATAAGCATAAGGAAATGGCCTGGGCCAAAGCAGGCAGCTAGGAGGCTGTAAGGTGGGCTCCACATGGAAGGTTCTAGTGAAGCAAGGAAGGTCTCACCTGACGGGTCCAAAGTTGAAGGCAATGAAGAGAAGGAAGACCATGATGCAGACCACCTTCCTGTTTCCAGACCCTAACTTGAGCTCGCTGTTCTAAGGCACAAAGAAAGAGACAACAAAAAGGGGACTCATTCCAAGGAGGCTGTATTCCTGTTGGTCTCCCAGGGACAGACTGGTCTTACTTCAGCCAGCAGGGCCTCCAGCCGCCGCCGGAGGGCAGCATTCTCCCGGCGGAGCTGCTGGTTGTCAGCCAGCACTGCCTGCAGCCGAGCCTCCAGCCCCTGCAGGTACTCTTTCTTCTTTCTCCGGGACTGGCAGGCTGACTCCCGGTTCTTGATCATTCGCTGCTGCCGCTTCAGCAGCTTTGCCTAGGCACCCGAAAGGTCAAAAAATAATGACAGATGAATTGGCAGAGGGGGACTATGCTCCCAAACCCCAGGGAATGATTTACCCAAAGCTCACACGGCCACTCCCCTGCCTTCCTGACCCACCTACACAGCCAGAGAGGTTTTTCCTCTCTACTCAGACATTCTAGGGAAGGGGCCCTTCTCTCAAACATGCCCTGCTACTGCTTCTTAGAGGTGGGAAAGGTTACAGTGCAGGAAGAACTTTCTCCATGCTGGTGGAAACTCTTTCCTTGGTAAGTCTTTCTTCCTGTCAACCCACATTTGTAGGGTTCAAAGTTTAACCTTGTTATACCACTTATACAGTCCACCTGATTTTCCCCCAGGAGGCAGCCTCCCTCCCCAGCTATGGCCACGACCGTAGTCGTATCGTACAGTATGACTTCCTTGCCTTTAATTTATGGAGACCAACCCCATTTCTCCATCTGCAGTGACAGCAAACCTAAAGCACCCTAAAACTACCTGGAGTTGATATTCACATAGAAACAGAAGTCCACTCGGACCCCCAGAATGATCTAATGGGTCTGCTTCCTCACTTTTTGCTCCTAGGTCTCAACTCCCTCCTCATCCCACAGTTCTCTCCATGACAGACTTCCCTCTTCCCTTCCCATCACTCGCCCTACTCCTCTCCTCCCCAACACTTACATCCACTTCAGGCGGGCAGGAGTTTCCAGGCATAGGAGCAGGAACGATGCTCTTCCTCTCAGGCCGTGGTAGAGAGGCAGCAGGCCCTTCAGGCTGGACTCGAATAGCACCCTGGATGAGGACAACTGGGGATACTGGGGCAAGTGAGCAGAGGAGGTCAGAGGGTTGTGCGCTAGGTGGGGTCCTTGTGTCCACACCCACACCAGAGCACCCAAGGATTGGGAGCCTCAGTGGTTGCAAGCTCCCTGACAAGGTCAATGCAGCCCGCCTCCTTTTCTCCTTCTTTAATTATTTTATTTTCTTTTATCTTTTTTTTTTTTTTTTTTTTTGAGGCGAAGTCTCGCTTTGTCTCCCAGGCTGGAGTGCAGTGGCATGATCTTGGCTCACTGCAACCTCCACCTCCTGGGTTCAAGTGATTCTCCTGCCTCAACCTCCTGAGTAGCTGAGATTACAGGCGACTGCCACCACTCCCCACTAATTTTTGTATTTTTAGTAGAGGCAAGGTTTCACCATGTTGGCCAGGCTGGTCTTAAACTTCTGACCTCAGGTGATGCGCCTGCCTCAGCCTCCCAAAGTGCTGGGATTACCGGTGTGAGCTACCACGCCCGGCCCTTTTCTTCTTTTTCAGTACCTGGGGGTGGCTGGACGAGGGGCTGCAGAAGGACGGTGGTGCTGGGAGGCACAGCTCTGGGTGGCATTGGGACAGTGGTTAGCACCACAGGTTTGGGCTGCAGTGGCGGCTTCCGGATGGGCAGGGCTTTCCCTGAAGGAAGGTGAGAGAAAAAAACAAGAAATGTCAGGACCACAGGCCTCTCACTAGGGATTCCAAGTGTCAGGAGACCCCATTACCTGAGGACCCATCAGGGGATGGGCCCATGCTGATCTGGACAGCTCCAAGTGAGGGGGCTGGGACATCCCATAGGAGGCACCCTGAAGGGGATAGGGACTCTGTCTTCACTTCCAGGACCTCCTCTCCTATAAAAGCCTATGTGGGGCATTCCAGAGATACGTTAGTCAGGAGGAGTGTCAAGGAGAAGGAGCTGAAGAAGAGAAAGCTCTCATACCTCTAGGTCAGGAGGAACTCACTGGAGCACCTGGAGGGAGGAAGGAAGTTGGTGCTCACCTGGCTGGAGGAGTCGGCTGAGAGCAGGGAGGCCTCAGAGTTGATGGAAGAACATGGAGAGACAGGTTCTATCTTGGTCTGGACATCTGTGGGAAGCAGGATGAGGCAAAAGCTGGATATCATGTAAACACTGAAGGGTTAAGAGGGTTAAGATGAGAGGCTGGGCGCAGTGGCTCACACCTGTAATCCCAGCACTCTGGGAGGCCAAGGCGGGCAGATCACCTGAGGTCGGAAGTTCGAGACCAGCCTGACCAACATGGAGAAACCCCATCTCTACTAAAAATACAAAATTAGTCAGGCATGGTGGCACATCCCTGTCATCCCAGACACTCAGGAGACTGAGGCAGGAGAATCGCTTGAACCTGGGAGGTAGAGGTTGCGGTGGGCTGAGATCGTGCCATTGCACTCCAGCCTGGGCAAGAAGAGCAAAACTCCGTCTCAAAAAAATAAAAAAGAGCGTTAAGATGGGGAAATGGGTCCTTTCTCTTTGAACCTGAAAATAAAACTCTTCTGGCCCTAGACTGCAGGCAATCCAGGAGGGGAAGTCACAGAGCTGCTCACCCGCTGGCTCTCCACACCACTTCGCCTAGTGCTTCCCTTTCTCCTTCAGGGGCTCCTCTAATTTTTCTCATCCTGGCTCCATGTTCCTCAAGGCTGTTCTTGCCCTTCTGCTTTTCCCTCTTTCTTGTTCACAGAACTTGTCTATTCACATAGAATAGGCCTGAGCAGTGGAAGGTGCAGGGGGTCTCCAGCATTTACATGGCCCAAATTCTGATCTTGCTGGAT
Source organism: Theropithecus gelada (assembly GCF_003255815.1). Lineage (NCBI taxonomy): Eukaryota > Metazoa > Chordata > Mammalia > Primates > Cercopithecidae > Theropithecus > Theropithecus gelada. The sequence continues at coordinate 34,562,753 of NC_037671.1, forward strand.
TTCCACCTTATCCTGGCCCAATGCATCTCCATGCTGACAACTGCCAAGTCTGCATCTCCCCCTGGCTACTCACCTGCACCAGATTCTGACTTCCAAGCTGCCTGCTGGTCCCTTCCATTCTCACGCCTCAACAGTCACCCAAATCTAACCGGCCATAAATGAGGCTTCCTGATTGCCCTGTCACACAAGTTTTCCTCCTAGGCACCAAACAGCAAAGCCTCAGTCATCTCTGAGCCTTCACGGCCTCCATTAAATCTGCCTTTACGACTTGTTGATCACTCCATGAAAGAAAATGCTAGGCCCCATGTTGGTGAAATAAAATCCTTCTGAGGGCCAGATTCAGCCCACAGGTCAACAGTCCACCACTACCTCTGGTCCATACTGTTCACTTTGGTACTTAATTATATAACCACTAAGATTGCTTTTTAAAACTTCAATGTACATTTTTGAATAGATAATACGGTCATGATACAAATCCAAAGGAATAAAGGAAAATTAAGTGGAAAAAAAAAAATCTTCCCTTCCCTGTCCTCCAGCCACTCAGATTCCCTGCACAGAGGTAACCACTATCAGAACTATTTAACCATGGTTGGGCAAGGTGGCACACGCCTGTAATCTCAGCACTTTGGGAGGCTGACAGCCAACGCAAGTGGATCGCTTGAAGCCAGGAATTCGACACCAGCCTGAACAACATGGCAAAACCGTCTCTACCAAAAATACCAAAAAAATAGCCAGGCCTGGTGGCGCGTGCCTGTAGTCCTAGCTACTAGGGGAGCTGAGGCAGGAAAATCACTTAAACCCAGAAAACGGAGGTTGCAGTGAGTGGAGATCACGCCACTATACTCCGGCCTGGGTGACAGGGCAAGACTTTGTCTCAAAAAAAAAAAAAAAAAAGGGTAACTATTTAACCATGATGTATTATAACCCTCACAAAACTCCCCAAAAGTAAGAACTATATCTCATGTCCATTGAGGGTAAAGTACAGGCCCTCAAAAAATACCTAAGTATGGAGGAGAATCTGACTCTAATAACACTATCTGATGCAAAGCCACCAACAATCTTTTTGCTGCTAACGGCAGTGGGCGATCTCGGCTCACTGCAAGCTCTGTCTCCCAGGTTTACGCCATTCTCCTGCCTCACCCTCCCAAGTAGCTGAGACTACAGGTGCCCGCCACCACGCCCGGCTAATTTTTTATATTTTTAGTAGAGACGGGGCTTCACTGTGTTAGCCAGGATGATCTCAATATCCTGATCTCGTGATCCACCCACCTCAGCCTCCCAAAGTGCTGGGATTACAGGCATAAGCCACCGCGCCCGGCCTGCTAACAGTATTTCAATCCTTATTTTGTGTGTCTTCTTTATGACATTTATTAATCTGCTGGATATAATCTGTTTGTCCTTCCAAATCCACTCTCCATCTCTCCCTGCTGTGCTCTGAGATCCAGGAAGAACCTGAATGGACTGCATAAGTGGGCTCCCTGGTTGGAGTTCAGCTGGTGAGAGATGGTGCCAGGAGATCCAGAAGGTACTTTGAAATCAACAATCAACATGTCTACTGGGCATGGTGGCTTATGCCTGTAATCCCAGCACTTTGGGAGGCCAAGGTGGGCGGATCACTTGAAGTCGGGAATTCAAGACCAGTCTAACATGGAGAAACCCTGTCTCTACTAAAAATACAAAATTAGCTGGGCGTAGTAGAGTATGCCTGTAATCCCAGCTACTCAGGAGGCTGAGGCAGGAGAATCACTTGAACCTGGGAGGCAGAGGTTACGGTGAGCCGAGATCACACTATTGCACTCCAGCCTGGGCAACAAGAGTGAAGCTCCATATCAAAAAAAAAAAAAAAAAAAATCAACATGTCCAATGCTGAATTCATCATCTTCCCTGACCAGAAAGCCCCTGCTTTTGCAGTCTCCATCCAGTGAACAGTAACATCACCCACCCACAGCCATCCTAGCCACAAACCTCTTTGACTCCTCTCCCCAATGTCCAGGGGGTCACCACAACTCATCTGTTCCACTTCATTCTTTCTCAAGTCTGCTTTCTTCACGACGTCCGAATATCTTACTTGATTAACTGCATAAGCCTCTTCCTTGGTTCTCTTGCCTCCAGCCCTGCCTCTCTGCAACCCATTCTGTACTTTGCCACTAGAATCATCTTCCTAATCATATTGCTTCCCTGCTTAATTCTTCAAAGGCCCCCACGTATCCACAGGATAAAAGCTAAGAGCCCCTTAGCAGGCCCCTCCTGGCCCTGTAGCCTCTGCAGTTCCACATCACTCCCCAAATCCTTCTTATGCCCACTCTGAAGAAATGTAGGCTCCTCACACACAAGTCAACGTCCACACTGTCCTCCTGGCTAATTTCCACGTGTCCTTCAAAACTCTCAAGAAACCCTTCTTCCAGGAGCATGCCCCAGATTCAGCCCCAATGTGGATGAAATGGACCCTTACGAGCTTTCATGGTACCCTCTAATGATGTCTTTCTTTTTTTTTTTTTGAGACAGAGTCTTGCTCTTTTGCCCAGACTGTAGTGCAGTGGTGCGATCTTGGCTCACTGCAAGCTCCGCCTCCCATGTTCACGCCATTCTCCTGCCTCAGCCTCCCGAGTAGCTGGGACTACAGGTGCCCACCACCACACCCGGCTAATTTTTTGTATTTTTAGTAGAGATAGGGTTTCACCATGTTAGCCAGGATGGCCTCAATCTCCTGACCTCATGATCCGCCCGCCTCAGCCTCCCAAAGTGCTGGGATTACAGGCGTGAGCTACTGCGCCTCTACTGATTTCTATCCTAGAACGACCACACCTGTATTGACTGGTACTTGTCTTTCTCCCATTACTAAATCACAGGTTTGAAAGTCAGCATGGTGGTCAGGTCTTGTTCATCTTTGCATGCCCAAGACTCTGCTCAGTATCTGGCATGGAGTAGGTACTTAATAAATATTTCTTTTTTAAAATGATTATACCTCAGATATGATCACATCAATAAACATTTACTAAAGAAACAGCTACGAGTAAATAAACTTGAGAACACTTTAAAAACAGAATAATGTTAATTGTAGAATCTAGTTTAGTATATGGTGTTCTAGCCTTTCCGTATGTTTAAAAATGTTTATGGGCTGGGCGCGATGGCTCACGCCTGTAATGCCAGCACTTTGGGAGGCCGAGGTGGGCGAATCGTGAGTTCAGGAGTTCAAGACCAGCCTGGCCAACATGGTGAAACCCCATCTCTACTAAAAATACAAAAAATTAGCTGGGCGTGGTGGTGGGCGCCTATAATCCCAGCTACTTGGGAGGCTGAGACAGGAGAATCACTTGAACCTGGGAGGTGGAGGTTGCAGTGAGCCTAGATCACGCCACTGCACTTCAGCCCGGGCGACAGTGTGAGACCCTGTCTCAACAACAACAAAAATGTTTATAATAAAATGTTGGGTGGAGGGGAATCACACAGATAGATATGCCCTAAACTGCTCACGTTTTTAAAAAGCAAGTTGAATGGCATGACAGAATACTAGAACAAGAAAAAGAGAGAAAAATAATCTCCATCTCCTCAGCACTTCCCTTGCTGCGGTTCCCTGAAATGTTTCCTTTCCTTCCTGCCTTCCCTCCTGGTTTTCTGCCATTTCCCCTCCCGACCTTTTTCTCCCTGTCCTGCTGCCTGCACTTCCCCTCTATCTACACACACACACACACACACACACACACAACACATTCTCCTGTAGTAAAGCCGAGGATTTGAGCCAGGCTGTTATTACCTGAGCAATCATCAGAGGTGGGGACTACGTTGATCTGGACAGTTTCAAATGAGGATGTTGGGTCATCTCCCAGGAGACACAGTGGGGGTGCCAAGGACTCTGTCTTCACATGGAGCACCTCCCCTACCCCAAGAGCCTGGGTGAGAGTTGGTGTGGGGCAGGAGGCAGAAAGAAGGGCAAAAAACACGGGAGATGTTGACAGTAAGAGCAAGAACAAAAAGCTTTAGAAGTTTAGGGCTTACAAGCCATCAATTATTTGACATTCTGGTCTGAATGGTACTGAGCATCTTTCTATCCTGTTCATTCTTTCTACTTTATTTTTGGGAGAATTGATGAAGTCTCATGATTTCAAATATGGCCTTAGAGTGGACAACTTGGGCAAGAACAGTTCCAGAATTCTCAGCAGTTAATAACTCTCTTCTTCCCAGCCCCACATAACTCTTTATATTAAAAAGACCCCAAATCAGGCGTGGTGGCTTATACCTGTAATCCAAGCACTTTGGGATGCCAATTGGGAGGATCACTTGAGCCTAGGAGTTTAAGACCACTCTGGGCAACATAGGAAGACCCCATTTTTACAAACAATAATAAAAAAAATTAGCCAGGCATGGTGGCATGTGTCTGTGGTCTCAGCTACTCCAGAGGCTGAGGCAGGAGGATCATCTGAGCTCAGGAGGACAAGGCTACAGTAAGTCGTGACCATGTCACTACACTGTAGTTTGGGTGACAGAGGGAGGCCCTATCTCAAAAAAAAAAGAAAAAACAAAAAACATCTTCACTGCTAGATAACCAAAAGGGATGTGGAAAATGAGGATATTAAGGAAATGGCAAAGGTAGTGGAGAAGGCCCCCCCACACCTCACACACCTCATGACTCACAGCACACAAATCATTTAAATCATTTCTTTGTCACCCACGGGTGAAGGAAATGAAATAGAGTCCCTGCCACAGAGAGTAGTCGGGATATGGCTCTCTCACCTCGCTGGAGGGCTCTGTGGAGAGATGTGATGACTCGGAGCTGCGGGAGGAGGAAGAGCAGGGAGAAGACGGCTCAGACTTCACCTGAAGATCTGGAGGAAAGGGAGTTAGAAATTATCAGGAAGCAGAGCTTGAGAAGAGTCCAAAAAGTACCCAAGGACATGTCTGTGGGGATTCCCGCACCACAGCAAGGGAGAAGAAACAAAAATTGGGGATTGAAGGAGAGAGGATAGGCACTTACGTAGAGGTGTGAGAATATAGGAAGCTACGTAGTTTCTGGGAAACAGTGGGAAATGAGGGTTTCTGGAAAGCTGAGGGAACCACAAAGTCTACCTTACCTGGCAAGATTGGCAGGAGTTCCCATGGGGGCTCAGGGGGGCTGACATCCATCCCCACGTCCAGGGAGCTGCCGTCAAACTAAATAACGGAGGATATAAGAGGACAGGAGTGTGAGAAAGGGTGAGAAAGTAGGGGTGACTCCAGATGAGCTCTGGCCTGTGAATGAGTCCAGGTTCTGGGCTCACTTTCCACCCACCAAGGGTTAGAGAAAGGCTGGGGACACAATACCGGGACATCCTGCTCGGGGCAACGGAAGAGCTGCGTCTGCTCCTCGGCCACTTCATCTAGGCCAGAATACAAGGTGCTGTCTGCAAGGAATGCTGAGTGTCAGTGGGGTCGTTTGGTGGGCCCAGCCTACAGATCGCACACAAGCCCCCGCCCCATCCCTCATTGGCTCCGCTCGGCCAGACCCACCGCCCGCCCACTTGAAAAGTGATACAACCAGAGGACTTCAGCCCCTCCTTCTCCGACCCCGGAACAACTCGACGTTCCAGCAGGGAGCAGTTCTTCCCCGACTTTTGTATCCCCTTAATGCACGACGATCCCCCTGCTCCGCCCTCCCTCAGATGGCGGATTCCGTATTTGCCCAGACTTCCTCTTTAGGCCTCTGCTTCTTTCCCGCGTGCCTCAGGGACACAGTTTGCCATAGCCCCCTCCCCTCCCCGGGGCCTCACTCTGCAGACCCCAGTCCTCCGGGCTCAGCAGGTTGTCGGCGAAGAAACGCGTCGGGTCGGCAATCTCGCTGAGGAGCATCAGCTCCGCCATCTTTCCCCCCCACCCCCCAACCATGAGACGGTTCCCAAGGCCCGCCTCTCCCCATTACCAACTAATCAGTTGACTCTTTTAAAAAAGGGGGCGTCCCGGAAGCCCTACCGACCAGTAAAAGACCTGGATGCTGAGCACGTGAATCAACAGACGCGGATGGCTGTGTAGGCGGGCCCAATGGGAGCACTGCAGCAGGAAGTAACTTCCAGACAGTGCCAGACCCCCCAAGCGCATGCGCCAAACAGGCTCCAGTGATAAAGAGCCTGGGAGATGTAGTACCCAGTATTAAGGTCCACCATCTCCCCCAGCCACTAAGTTTAGTTTAGACAGCTTCTGTGTGTCTTCGGAGATAGCTAAGTCCCTCAAAAGGGGCGCAGTGGGACCACTGCTACCTCCTCTAGGAAGCCAAAAGCTGAGAATGGGATATGGGCTGAAACCTTCCCTCTGGCCCCCTACCCCCAAATCTCACAGCACAGACGACAATTCACAAGTTCCTGTCTCTTTTAAGGTTTAACTTTTAATCAGCCAAACATCTTGCGCAGACCCTGAGCCAGCCCAGCATCCTGCTTCTTCCCCTGAATGACCACCTTCCCCAGTTCCTCTTGGGCTGCCCGGTTTTTGGGATCTATCGCCAGCACCTTCTTGAGGTCAGCAGTTGCTTTTTCCAGGTTCCCAAGGGCAGCCTGGGCAACCCCCCTTCGGTATAAGGCCTTTAAATGGCCAGGCTCTCGCTCCAACACCCGGTCACAGCTCTGGGCTGCCAACTGAGGCTGCCCTAGCAACAACTGACAGGCAGCCAGATTGGCATGAAGGACAGTTCGTTCTGGAGGGCCAGGTGGGGGTAAAGTCAGCAGCAGCCGAAGAGCCCGTCCATAGCATCGGGCAGCTCCTTCAGCGTTGCCAGCTCGAAATAGTTCTGTGCCCCTTGCACGTTCTTCCCTGGCCAGAGCTTCCTTCTCGCTAGTCTCCAGCTCCCAGGAGTCCCGGCCTTGAGTGAAGGACGCCAGTGTGAGCCTGACAGGAGGTCCAGAGTGCCCAGGCAGCTGAAGCTCTGCTTCTTCACCTTGACACATGGACTCCAAGCATTTCTCTATGAGCTCCCCCCAAGTCTCCTCCCTCCATGGCCCTACGCCCATTGTTAGCTCTGTCCAGCCCTCTGGCGACCCTGATCCGAAAGGAAACCCCAAAGCCAGTACCCGGCAGCAGGAGCCTAGTTTGGGTTTGTCCAAGCCATGGCCACGGATTATGATCTTCTTGACAAAGCTCCCGTCGGGACAGTACCAGAGATCAGAAGCTTGAAGGGCCTGTGGCATCTGACTGGTTGATCCATGAGACTTATGAGAGTCTCCTTCAAGTTCAGCAACCAGTTTTTCAGTTCCTTGAGTATTCTCTAGAATTTGGCTGGCTGGATCTGGGCTTACTCCCAGCTCAAGTGTTTCGGTAGGAGGGTCTCGGGGCTGCTGCCTAATCTGAGTAACTGAATCAAAGTTCTCCCGAAGGTTCTTTTCCCACTGTTGTTGCGGCTGAGAGGTGTCCTTTTCTCCAGTTGTACTGACTGCTGGCGTCTCCATTTGAATGCTTGGTCCCTTCCACCATGAGTGAACAGTTTTGGTCAGAAAGGGATGAATCAGGTTCAGGTCAGCACCTGAAAAGAAAACCAAACAATGCTAATAGCAGGGTTCTTATTTAGACTCCTTTCTCGTCCTTTCCCATTCTTCTGAGACCCAGGCCCCCAGTCCTCAAAGTCCCCAATATTACTTTCCTCCAAAAATCTGCTCGAGCTTCCCCGTTCCACCCATATATAACTTAGAACTATATATTCCACAATTCCCTGCGGTTAAGGTAGCCGCGCCAACTACGGACACCCGGTCGGGTCAATAAGTACCTGCGCGGCCAAAGTGGCTAGCATGGTGACAGGAGGAGCCGGGCCACGGGAATCACCTCTCCTTCCAAAGCTAAATGGTTACTGAATACTGCCCTCGGAGCCTTGCCCCACGCGGAGAGGGCAGCCGGAGAGGGGAGGGGGGCGGGGGTGGGGGGGGCGGAACAACTAGGAAAGATACTGACGACTAACCCTGGAGTTCGCGAGACTCCGAATCTAGTCAATTCCTGGCAGCCAATCGGGAGGAGGGAGGAACTGGTTAGCCCGCCTATTGAACGTGACATCATTTCCTCCGCAACCATGAAGCTCTAGGCCTTAGCAACTGAGCAACTGAACTAGGCCAGAGCAACAGAACTAGGCAGAATCGAACAGAATTTGGCGAGGTCGGGCTGGCCAGGCCAGAATCAAAGTGGGCCAACATGGTGAGACCCTGTCTCTACTAAAAATACAAAAATTAGTAGGTCATGGTGGCGCGCGCCTGTAATCCCAACTACTCAGGAGGCTGAGACAGGAGCATAGCTTGAACTCGGGAGGCAGAAGTTGCAGTGAGCCGAGATCACACCGTTGCACTCCAGCCTGGGCAACAGAGGGAGACTCCAGACTCCGTCTCAAAAAAAAAAAAAAAAAAAGGTGGGCCGGGCGTGGTGGCTCACGCCTGTAATCCCAGCAGTTTGGGAGGCCGAGGCGGGCGGATCACTTGAGGTCAGGAGTTCAAGAACAGCCTGGCCAAAATGGTGAAACCCCGTCTCTACTAAAAATGCAAAAATTAGCCGGGCATGGTGGCGGGCGCCTGTATGCGAGCTACCCGGGTGACTGAGGCAGGAGAATGGCTTACCTGGGAGGCAGAGGTTGCAGTGAGCTGAGATCGCGCCATTGCACTCCAGCCTGGGCGACTGAGACTCTGGGAGGCCGAGGTGGGCGGATCACTAGGTCAGGAGATCGAGACCATCCTGGCCAACATGGTGAAATCTTGTCTCAACTAAAAACACAAAAAATTACCTGGGCGTGGTGGCTTTCACTCGCGTCCGTGTGAAGAGACCACCAAACAGGCTTCGTGGGACCAATAAAGCTTTTTAATCACCTGGGTGCAGGCGGGCTGAGTCCGAAAAGAGAGTCAGCCAAGGGAGATAGGGGTGGGGCCGTTTTATAGGATTTGAGTAGGTAAAGGAAAATTACCGTCAAAGGGGGTTGTTCTCTGGCGGGCAGGGGTGGGGGTCACAAGGTGCTCAGTGGGGGAGCTTTTGAGCCAGGATGAGCCAGGAGAAGGAATTTCACAAGGTAGTGTCATCAGTTAAGGCAGAAACAGGCCATTTTCACTTCTTTCGTGATTTTCCAGTTACTTCAGGCCATCTGGGTATACGTGTAGTCACAGGGGGTATGATGGCTTAGCTTGGGCTCAGAGGCCTGACAGTGAAGTGTGCCTGTAATCCCAGCTATGCTGGGGTGGGAGAATTGCTTGAACCAGGGAGTCGGAGGTTGCAGTGAGCCAAGATCGTGCCACTGCAATCCAGCCTGGCGACAGAGCAAGACTCCCTCTCAAAAAAAAAAAAAAAAGCCGGGCATTGTGGCGCACGACGGTAATCCCAGGCGGCGGGGGGTGGGGAGGGGATCACTTGAGGTCAGGAGTTGGAGACCAGCCTGGACAACATGGTGAAATCCAGTCTCTACTAAAATTTAAAAAACAAAAAAAAAAAAAGAAAATTTGCCTGGCGTAAGGCACGCCTGTAATCTCAGCTACTCGGAGGCTGAGGCAGGAGAATCGCATGAACCCAGGAAGCGGAGGTTGCGGTGAGCCCAGATGGCGCCAGGGCAACTCCAGCCTGGGCGACAGAGTGACATTCTGTCTCAAAAAAAAATTATAAAAAAAAAAAAAAAGTCCAGGCGCGGTGGCTCACGCCTGTAATCCCAGCACTTTGGGAGGCCGAGGCGGGCGGATCACGAGGTCAGGAGATCGATACTATCCTGGCTAACACGGTGAAACCCCGTCTCTATTAAAAATACAAAAAATTAGCGGGGCGTGGTGGCAGGCGCCTATAGTCCCAGCTATTCGGGAGGCTGAGGCAGGAGAATGGCGGGAACCCAGAAGGCGGAGCTTGCAGTGAGCCAAGATCATGCCACTGCACTCCAGCCTGGGCAACAGCCCGAGACTCCGTCTCAAAAAAAAAAAAAAAAAAAAAGTCAAAGTGTAGAGAAGTCCTGGAATGGAGACTGGGGCAGATGATGATAGAGTGGAGAATGGCAGAGGTGGTGGTAAGTGATAGTGGCAGCAGCCTTTTATCTGGAGACTTCAGGCCCTCCTATGTTAACTATCTTTATGTTTCCGAGCTCATTCAGTACAGGGTATTCAAAGATAAACCCTCGGGACTCTCTCTCCAACCGACCTTGTTCCTTGACTACCTGAGGCTTCTCTTCACCTTTCCTTTCACATCCATCATTGCCTTTCAAGCCCTCCTTCACCAAGAAATCTTAGTGCTTTTCAAACATAAGTGTGCATACATATCACCTAGGAAACTTGTTAAATTGCAGATTATGATTTAGGAAGTCTGGCGTGGGGCCTGTGATTCTGCATTTCAATAAGTTGGTTAATGCAGATGCTGCTGGTTCATGAACCACACTTTTTTTATTTTTATTTTTAGAGAGATGGGGTCTCCCTATGTTTACCAGGCTGGTCTCAAACTCCTGGCCTCAGGCTGTCCTCCCATCTCAGCCTCCCAAAGTGCTGGGATTATAGGTGAGCCACCACACCCAGCAATGAACCAATGGGATGAGATTCTAGAATGGTCTCATCCCATTGTTTCTCCCCTGGCTCTGTGCCCTTTTAGTTTATCCTACATTTTGCATATATAACTGGTGTAACCTGCTCCACTGGGTGTAGCAGGTCCTCCTCCTAATAGAAGATCTAGAGACCTATTGTGATTCAGTCTTGCTTGTCCAGCTACCTACACAGCCTGGGCTACCACAGTTCTCCAGGAAAGAAGGATCCTACTCTGAGTACCTCACTTTGGCTCCCTCTTCAGTTTGCTCTCACCATTTTGCCTCAGACTATAACGACCATGCCAGGACAGCCAGGAAGGGAGACAGTTTCATCATTAGCCAAAGACTGGTGTCAAAACAATTCCCTCCCTGTGTTTTTGTTTTTGTTTTTGTTTTTGTTTTGTTTTGAGATGGAGTACCACTCTGTCGCCCAGGCTGGAGTGTAATGGCAAGATCTCAGCCAACTACAACCTCTGCCTCCCGGGTTCAAGCGATTCTCCTGCCTCAGCTTCCCAAGTAGCTGGGATGACAGGCACCTGCCACCATGCCTGGCTAATTTTTGTATTTTTAGTGAAGATGGGGTTTTACCGTGTCGACCAGGCTGGTCTCAAACTCCCAACCAGAAGTGATCCACCCACCTCAGCTTCCCAAAGTGTTGAGATTACAGGCGTGAGCCACGGCACCAAGACAGGCAGATCACTTTAGGTCAGGAGTTCGAGACCAGCCTGGCCAACATGGTGAAACCCCATCTCTACTAAAAATACAAAAATTATCTGGGCATGGTGGCGGGCACCTGTAGTCCCAGCTACTCGGGAGGCTGAGGCAAGAGAATGACTTGAACCCAGGAGGCGGAGGTTACCGTGAGCTGAGATGGTGCCACTGCACTCCAACCTGGCGCCAGAGCGAGACTCCTCAAAACAAACAAACAAACAAACAAAACCAGAAAAATAAAAAGAAAAAAGAAAAATAAATGGAAGAGATTAATTGCAGGTGGAGGAAGCAGCACAAGGCGGGAGAAGTAAGGAAAGCCACTTAACACCCAGGATTATTCCTCTCCAGTTTGTGAGTCTCAGTTTTCCCAGGCTACTCCAATACTCCTTTGTGCTGCCCTGTTACCAGGCATTGAGCTGGTTGGAAGTTTTTACACTCTCACATTCCCCTGCATTCCATACTCACCACATGGAACCATATGCTGTACTTACTCTCTTCCATTTATTATCTGCACGAGAGACAAAAATTCTAGCTTTCCAAAAGCTAAATAAATTTCCCCTTCTGTTTAGCTTTGGTGGTTTCTGTGGCTTCTAGTTTTGTTGGGATTTGTGTCAAAATCGTTCCTCCCTCCTTTTTGGTCCCAAAGCATTTTACTGTGCTTCCCTTATAGGCAGGGTTTTCAAGCAGGAGGGAGGCAGCCTTTTCGGCAGTGAAGTGTTTAATGATAACAGCTTCACTTTACCAAACGCTGGCCATGCATTATGATCATAATACCCAGGATTGTTCTAAATGTCTTGTATATATTAGCTTATTTTCCTCTCACACAACTCTATGAACTGCTTATCCATTCAGTCATTCAAGAAATTTGTTTGTTTGGTTGGTTTTTGTTCTTGTTGTTGTTTTGAGATGGCATCTTGCTCTGTCACCCAGGCTGGAGTACAGTAGCGCGATCTCAGCTCACTGCAACCTCCACCTCCCGGGTTTAAGCGATTCTCCTGCCTCAGTCTCCTGAGTATCTGGGACTACAGGTGCGCACCACCATGCCTGGCTAACTTTTGTATTTTTTTTTTTTAGTAGAGACAGGGTTTCACCATGTTGGTCAGGCTGGTCTCGAATTTGTGACCTCGTTATCCGCCCACCTCGGCCTCCCAAAGTGCTGGGATTACAGGCGTAAGCCACCGCGCCCAGCCAAAGAATCTTTACTGAGGACCTCCTTTGTACCAAGCACTGAGCTACATGCTGGGAATAAGGCAGTGGAAAAAGTCTTGGATCTGTGGTAACTTACATTGAAGAGAAGATGACAGACAAAAAAAATCAATAAAATGTAATACAATGTCAGGCACTAATAAGTGCTATGAACACCATGAAGCAGGGTAAGGGGTAAGGGAATGGGATAGAAAGTGCTCCCAGCGGTGCATGGTGCTGTATTAACTTATTATTATTATTATTATTTATAGAGTCTTGCTCTGTTGCCCAGGCTGGAGTGCAGTAGTGTGATCATGGCTCACTGCAGCCTTGACCTCCTGGGCTTAAGTGATCCTCCCACCGCAGCCTTGTGAGTAGCTGGGACTGCAGGTTCATGCCACCATGTCTGGCTAATTTTTTTTTTTTTTGTAGAGACGAGGTTTCACTGTGTTATCTGGTCTGGTCTCAATCTCCAGGCCTCAAGCAATCCTCCTGCCTCTGCCTCCCAAAGTGCTGGGATTATAGGCAAGAGCCACTGTGCCTGGCTGTGGTACTATATTTAATCCAGTGATGAGGAAAAGCCTCCTTGTGGCGGTGATGTTTGTGCAGATATAAATGATGTAAAGGAGCAGTCATACAAATATCGGGAGGGAGAGTGTCCAGGAAAAGAAAAGAGAGTGCAAAGGCCCTGAGGTAGAAAGGAATTGGGTTTTTATATCAAATTCAGAAAGGAGGTCAGAGTGGGTGGAGCAGAGTGAGCAAGGGAAGGAGTGGTAAGGGATGAAGACAGAGAGGCGGGGAGAAACAGGGCCAGGTAGGTTTCAGAGGCCGTGGGAAGGTCTTTGTATTTTGTTCCACATGTGATCAGGAGCCATCAGAGGGTTTTGAGCAGGTAAATGATATCATCTGGTAATTTTAAAGATCACTCTGGTTTCTGCAGAGAGGGCAGACCAGATCAGTAAAAAATAGAAGCAGAAAATTCGATTAAGGGACAAATGAAGGGACAATGGAATCGTGGGAGCTTGGATTAGGGTAGAGGAGAGGGCCAAGAATAGAGTCCAGAGGCTCTCTAATATTTAAGGGTCTGGAAAAGGAATAGGAGCTGTCAGTGAAGACTGAGAAGGAGCAGCAATTAAGGAACTAGGGAATGCTTTCTTTCTTTTCTTTTTTGTTTTTGAGACAGGGTCTCCCTCTGTTGCCTAGGCTGGAGTACAGTGGGGTTATCACGGCTCACTGCAGCCTCGACTTTCCAGGTTCAAGTGATCCTCCTACCTCATCCTCCCAAATAGCTGGGACCACAGGTGAGTGCCATTATGCCCAGATAATTTTTCAATTTTTTGTAGAGACGGGGACTCCTTATGTTGCCCAGGCTGGTCTCAAACTCCTGGACTCAAGTGATCCTTCTGCCTCAGCCTGCCAAAGTGCTGGGATTACAGATGTGAACCACTGCACCTGGAAGGATAATTTTTTTTCTTCTTCTCTTTTCTTTTTTTTTCCCGACAATTTTAAATCCAAGCAGTATACCTGGTTGGTTGTTACATGATTACATTGCATACTGGTGGGGATTGGGCTTCTAGTGGTGTACCTATTACCCAAATAGTGAACATGGTACCCAATAGGTAATTTATTATTATTTTTTTTTTTGAGACGGAGCCTTGCTCTATTGCCCAGGCTGGAGTGCAGTGGCTCTATCTCTGCTCACCACAACCGCCTCCTCACCCCAGGTTAAAGTGATTCTCCTGCCTCAGCCTCCTGAGTAGCTGCAACTACAGGTGCATGCCACCATGTCAGGCTAATTTTCGTGTTTTTAGTAGAGACGGGGGGTTTTGCCATGTTGGCCAGGCTGGTCTCGAACTCCTGACCTCAGGTGATCTGCCCGCCTCTGCCTCCCAAAGTGCTGGGATTACAGGCATGAGTCACTGTGCCAGGCCTTTTTTTTTTTTTTTTTTTTTTCCATGACGGGGTCTCACTCTGTAACCCGGGCTGGAGTGCAGTGGTGTGACCCCAGCTCACTGCAACCTCTGCCTCCCTGGTTCAAGTGATCCTTCCACTTCAGATTCTCAAGTAGCTGGAACCACAGGTACATAACACCATGCCCAGCTAATTTTTTGTATCTTTGGTAGAGACCAGGCTTGTCTCGAACTGCTGAGCTCTAGTGATCCGCCTGCCTCGGCCTCCCAAAATGCTGGGATGGCATGAGCCATCACACCCAGCCAAGTATTTGGTTTTCTGTGTTTGAGTTAGTTTACTTAGGATAATGACCTCCAGCTTCATCCACGTTGGTGCAAGGGACGTGATTTCATTTTTTAAAATTTTTTTATTTTTTTTTTTGAGATGAAGTTTTGCTCTTGTGGCTCAGGCTGGAGTGCAATGGCACGATCTTGGCTCACTGCAACCTCCGCCTCCCACGTTCAAGTGATTCTCCTGCCTCAGCCTCCCAAGTAGTTGGGATTACAGGCATGTGCCACCACGCCTGGCTAATTTTTGTATTTTTAGTAGAGATGGGGTTTCACCACATTGGCCAGACTGGTCTCAAACTCCTAACCTCAGGTGATCTGCCCACCTCGGCCTCCCAAAGTGGTGGGATAACAGGCGTGAGCTACCGCGACCGGCCAATTTCATTCTTTTCTATGACTGTGAAATAATTCTTTCTTGTGTCCTCCAATTGCAAGGAGTTTAACAGCACGTCTGACCGCTACTCACTAGACACTAGGAGCACCTCCTCAGTTTTGTTGACCAAAACAACTCTAGACATTGCCAGATGTTCCTGGGAGTGGGATGGGAGGATCACCCACTCTTGAAAACCACTGATCAAGATGTCCCACAGGAGATACTTGGCAAGACAATGCACAGGTCAGACCCCCATGACAGAGAACTATCTGACCCAAAATGTCAATAATCCCTGAAACTGAGAAACCCTAGTTTAAACTCTAGTTGAGAACTTGTTCCTGGAACCAAGCCAGGTTCGGCTGCATTTTCTCGTGGCCCCATAATGAGAAGCAGACAAACTAGAAGAGAAGGGAATTTATTGCTGGGAGAAGATACAGAGAAGGTCGGAGATAATTCACCAGACCAATTCAAAGTGTTAGAATTTTCTTTTTTTCTTTTTTTTTTTTTTTTTTTTTTTGAGATGGAGTCTTGCTCTGTCGCCAGGCTAGAGGGTAGTGGCACGATCTCAGCTCACCACAACCTCCGCCTCCCAGGTTTAAATGATTCTCCTGCCTCAGGCTCCCAAGTAGCTGGGACTACAGGTGCCCGCCACCATACCCAGCTAATTTTTGTATTTTTAGTAGAGACAGGGTTTCACCATGTTGGCCAGGATGGTCTCGATCTCTTGACCTTGTGATCCACCCGCCTCGGACTCCCAAAGTACTGGAATTACAGGTGTGAGCCACTGCACCCGGCTAGTGTTACTATTTTCTTAGTGCTTATATAGGTTTAGGTTATGTGCCTACATGCAGTATGGCATTTACCTAAGTCTAATGGTAACTAATTGTGTTTCAACTAGAAGGTCAGAGGCAAAAAAGTTCTTGCTAAGTCTGATTAACATGTGAGGGCCCCAATACCTTCAAGGCCTGTCTACTGTGGTACTGGAGTGATTATTTCTATCTTATCTCCTTTACAGCTTGGTGCAGAGAGCTGCCTTAGATTCTCCAATGAATCTATTCAAACAGCTGCCTCTGTTACCTTGACTTGTCTCAGATATCATCGACCTGAGACAGGTCCTGGCACTAGGAATGTAAGACTGTCTCTACTATTTTGACTTGCTCTAACAAGGGAAAAGCCCATAGCAAGCCTCCTACTGACCATGTGTTTCATTTCTAGCTTTGATGTTTGGGCACCGATTTCCCTAGGTTTAACTATTTGCTCAATGTTAAGGCAATGCTGTGGAAATTTATCTGTGTAACTGGGGTGCTATGCAGGCCTGTCTGTGTGACTGTCAGGGAGAACTGTGCCTGCCACAAACTGACCCTCAACCATTGGATTTAGAAACTTGGAGGTCATTTGTGACTCTGACATGTGGTTTAAGTAGAGTGGTGGGGATGAGAGCCTGATTGAGGGAAATTCAAGAGTGAATGAGATGTGAGAAAGTGGAGGCAGTGAGAAGTTTTGTTAAGTGGAGAGAGAAGTGGAACACTGAGGGAGTGAGCTGGGTCAGGGGAGAGTTTTTAAATTTAAAAATGAATGCATTATTTTATACATGTAAAATTATAATTTATATGCACAAATATATATGTATTACAAAGCATAATTATGTGAACAGCAGGCAGCTTAAGAAGTAAAATCTTCCCAGCAGGGCGAGGTGGCTCACACCTGTAATCCCAGCACTTTGGGAGGCCCAGTTGGGTGGATCACCTAAGGTCAGGAGTTGGAGACCAGCCTGGCTAACATGGCGAAATCCTGTCTCTACTAAAACATTAGCCAGGTGTGGTGGTGCATGCCTATAATCCCAGCTACTTGGGAGGCTGAGGCAGGAGAATCGCTTGAACTCGGAGGTTGCAGTGAGCTGAGACTGTGCCACTGCACTCCAGCCTGGGCGACAGAGTGAGACTCCATCTCAAAAAAAAAAAAAAAAAAAAAAAAAAGCAAAAAACAAGAAGTAAAATCTTCCCCAGTATAGTTGAGGCTCCCTGAATTTCCCTTTCCAGATTCCTTTTCTGCCAAAGGGTAAGCACTATTCTCTGAATATTGTGCTTTTACTACATAGGTGAGTAGCGAAAGAGTTTTTTTTCTTTCTTTTCAGAGATGAAGTATATTATAGCATGTTTGTATAATGATGGGAATGTTGCAGTAAAAAGGAGTAAACTGATTAAGTGAGAGAGAGAGATAGGGGATAATTTCAGAGTAACATCTCTGAGCAGGTGAGAGGGAACAGGATTCTGGGGTACAGATGAGGTGGCAGGTGGGAGCACAGCTTCTCTGCAGTAGAGTTGCATGTAGACTGGTGAATTTGGGATGGGACCGTGAGGAAGTTCCCTTCTGAAAGTTTCTGTTTTCTCACTGAAATAGGAAGAAAGGTCATCATCTTGTGAAGTTGTGGTCTCAGATTTGGGGAATGTGAACCAAGTAGGGAAAGGCAAGCTGACATGCCACACTGAGGGCCCGCAGGAAGCAAGACCAGTCAGTATGACAGTGTGTTTCTCCCCAGCTGCTGAATGCCGGTGTGGAGCAGGCAGAGTGGGATTTGACCAGGGATAAAATGTGTCAGAGGAAGGGAGGCCAAGAGTGCAGGGTGAGGGCTGAGAGGCGATTACTGTGTTGAACCTTGGAATCTAAACTGGGTAATGAGGAAATGAAAAATTGAGATCAAACAACAATAAAAAGTAATAGAGTCAGTGGATGGGAGGCCCAGAGCGGGTTGAAGAATTTTGGGGATAGGAGTACGGGGGAACAACATGAAAAGACTGAGGATGAGATTTTAGAAGGGAAGCAGGTATTGGTGGCAACCAAGTTGAAGGTATGGCATGGGGAGAGAGGGAAGCAGGGAGAAATAAATCACTGCAAGAGAAGGGCAGGGTACTAGAGAATCTGCATGAACATTGAAAACATAAAAATAATAAAACGGGGCCAGGCACTGTAGCTCACGCCTATAATCCCAGCACTTTACGAGGCTGAAGCAGGTCGATTGTGTGAATTCAGGAGTTTGAGACCGGCCTGGGCAACATAGTGGGACCTCATCTCTATTAAAAATCAAAGGCCAGAGGCCAGGCCCAGTGGCTCATGCCTGTAATTCCAGCACTTTGGGAGGCCGAGGCGGGTGGATCACAAGGTCAGGAGTTCGAGACCAGCCTGGCCAACGTGGTGAAACTCAATTTCTACTAAAAATACAAAAAATTAGCCGGGCATGGTGGCACACGCCTGTAATTCCAGCTACTAAGGAGGCTGAGGCAGGAGAATTGCTTGAACCTGGGAGGTTCAAGGTTGAACCTAGGTTGCAGTGAGCTGAGATGGCACCATTGCACTCCAGCTTGGGCAACAAGAGCAAAATTCCATCTCAAAAAAAAAAAAACAAAAACAAACAAACAAAAAAACAGGCCAGGGCGGTGGCTCACGACTATAATCCCAGCACTTTGGGAGGCTGAGGCAGGCGGATCACCAGGTCAAGATATTGAGACCATCCTGGCTAACATGGTGAAACCCCATCTCTACTAAAAATACAAAAACAAAATTAGCTGGGCGTGGTGGCGGGCGCTTGTAGTCCTAGCTACTTGGGAGGCTGAGGCCGGAGGTGGGAGAATGGCATGAACCCAGGAGGCAGAGCTTGCAGTCAGCCGAGATCGCACCACTGCACTCCAGCCTAGGCGACAGAGCGAGGCTCTGTCTCAAAAAAAAGAAAAAAAAAAAAAATTTATCTGGGCATAGTGGCAGGCACCTGTAATCCCAGCTGCTCGGAGGCTGAGGCAGAGAATTGCTTGAATCCAGGAGGCAGAGGTTGCAGTGAGCTGAGATTGTGCCACTGCACTCCAGTCTGGGTGACAGAGCGAAACTCTGTCTCAAAAAAATACAAAATAGGCCGGGCGCGGTGGCTCAAGCCTGTAATCCCAGCACTTTGGGAGGCCGAGACAGGCGGATCACAAGGTCAGGAGATCGAGACCATCCTGGCTAACACGGTGAAACCCGTCTCTACTAAAAATACAAAAAAATAGCCGGGCGCAGTGGCGGGCGCCTGTAGTCCCAGCTACTCGGGAGGCTGAGGCAGGAGAATGGCGTGAACCCGGGAGGCGGAGCTTGCAGTGAGCTGAGATCCGGCCACTGCACTCCAGCCTGGGCGGCAGAGCGAGACTCCGTCTCAAAAAAAAAAAAAAAAAAAAAAAAATACAAAATAAAAATCAAAAAAATTAGCCAGGAGGATCACTTGAGCCTGGGAGATTGAAGCTCAGTGAGCTATGATCTTGCCGCTGCACTCCAGCCTGGGCGACAGAGCGAGACCCTGCCTCAGAAGAAAAAAGAAAAAAAGAAAAAGAGGCTGGGCTCGATGGCTCACGCGTGTAATCCCAGCACTTTGGGAGGCCAAGGTAGGCAGATCACCAAAGATCAGGAGTTCATAACCCGCCTGGCCAACGTGGTGAAACCATGTCTCTCCTCAAAATACAAAAATGAGCTGGGCATGGTGGCAGGCGCCTGTAATCCTAGCTACTAAGGCTGAGGCAGGAGAATCTATCGAACCCAGGAGGTGGAGCTTGCAGTGAGCCGAGATTGCGCCACTGCACTCCAGCCCGGGCGACAAGAATAAAAATTCTGTCTCAAAAATAAATAAATAAATAAATAAATAAATAAATAAATAAATAATAAAAATAAGAAAATGAAATGAGGTGGAAGTAGAGTGATCAGGTGCTGAATCTTCCATTGTTGAGGGGAATGATGACCCAGAATCTAATCATGGGGGAATGACAGTACCCATACAGATGTTATAGGAAGGCAGAGCCTCTCCTAGAGGATGGAGTCTCTGTCAATAGAGCTGCCAGAGCCAAGGGTGTCACCTGCAGAGCGAGGTGAGTCAGTAGGAAGAGGATCACACTGTAACATTTTATTTCCTCTTGAGGGAAGAGTTGGGTGAGGTTAAGAGATCTGAGATTAAGAAACAAACATTCCTAAGGAAAAGCAAAAGAAAGCTAAGTCATTTTTTATTCATCTCTCTCTCTGCCTAATTCCTTTCAATTCAATTGAGTTCAAAGATTGGTAGAAGAGGTTTTATCTGATGAGGATGGGAAAAACAGAGATAAGCCAGATTTGACTCCTGCTTTCAAGTAGCTCACAAGGTAAACTGTATAGGTCAAGATATCAGGTGGGAAGAGATGAGAAAATATGCAGATAACATGAATCTTAGATCTAGATACTTTTCTCCTAAAGAAAATTGCTTGGATTGAAGTCATTTTTTGGCCTTTCCACTCTCCCTGGGTGGTCCTTAAAGTGCCTGTAAACCTGTGATTCCCAACCTTGGCTGCCCTTTGGAATCACCTGGTCATGTCTTAAATACTGATGCCTGAGTTCCACCCCCAGAGATTCTTTTTTGTTTGTTTTTGAGATAGGATCTCACTCTGTTGCCCGGGCTAGACACAGTGGTGTGATCACTGCAGCCTCTGCCCCGCAGGCCCAAGCAATCCTCCTGCCTCACCCTCCCAAGTAGCTAAGACTACAGGCGAGCCATGGGACTTGGATAAATTTTTTTTTTTTTTTTTTTTTTTTGAGATCGAGTGCCTCTCTGTCACCCAGGCTGGAGTGCAGTGGTGCGATCTGGGCTCACTGCAACCTCTGCCTCATAGGTTCAAGCGATTCTCCTGCCTCAGCCTCCTGAATAGCTGGGATTACAGGCACATGCCACCACACCTGGCTGATTTTTGTAGTTTTAGTGGAGACAGGGTTTCACCATGTTGGCCAGGCTGGTCTTGAACGCCTGACCTCAGTTGATCCACTCACCTCAGCCTCCCAAAGTGCTGAGATTATACGTGTGAGCCACCACGCCCGGCCTAGGCTAATTTTTAAACTTTTTTGTAGAGATAGGGTCTCACCATATTGCCCAGGCTAGTCTCGAACTCCTGGGCTCAAACGATCCTTCTGCCTCGACTTCCCAGAGTGCTGCGATTACAGGTGTGAGCCACTTGCACTGGGCCCAGAGATTCTGATTTAATTGTTTTAGGATGCGACATGGGCTTTCAGATATTTCAGTGCTGCCCAGTGGATTCTAATGTGTAACCTGGGGTAAGAACCATTGCTCCAAGGAATGCATGAAGCTCTGTTTGGAAACCCACTACTTTAATCTAGCCAAGAGGAAAGAAAGATGCCTTTTTGCTACAGTGAGGGATGAATTGATCCGGGCCTTGAAATATATTATAGATAAAATTTGACCAAGTAGAGAGGCAGATGTGAGGAGGTGGAGAACATCATGAGCAAGAGCCTAGATGTGGTCTAAAGCCTCTGAAACTTGTGACAAGCTGCAAACAATTTGGTTTATAATAGGCAGAGATTTGGGAAGGAGGTCTAAGATTTGGGAACAGCTGGGCAGATACCTGGAGGTGGGAATGATGAGTAATTCAGTATGGTTAGAAATTAGAATGAGCAGAGAAGCTGGACAATTTTAAATTATGGAAGCTGTTAAAGGCCAGATTAAAATTTTGTAAATAATTGAGTAGGCAATAGGGAACCCTGAAGGGCTTTTGAGCAGTGGAGTTACATAAGTGTGTTTAGGAAGGCTGATCTGACAATAGTGTGGAGGGAGACTTGAGGTAGGGAGAGGTAGGAAGTAGGGAGACCTGTTGGGAAAGCTGATGCAATAATCCTAACGAGGTAATTTTTCCAGCAAGGGCTGGGGAAAAATTACAGATTCAAAAGACATTGTGGTGGCAGAACTGACTGGGCTTGAGAGCACACCAAAAATAAGGCAGGAGGGAGAGGGAGGAGGCAGCAAATTTCCAGATAAGGAAGTGATTGGGAAAACGGTCTATTAAGAGAGACAGGGAAGCAGGTTTTCTGTGGCATTTCATCAGTTTGTTTTGGAATGTGTTGATTTTAGAGGACCAACAAGCATCGTCCATGTAGCTATGATCTGCAGGCACTGGAAAGAACGTCTGCATGTAAAATACAGGTTGGAAAAGCATTTGATCAGCTGAGTCGAGTGAATGAGCTTTTCAAAGGAAAGTCTCAGAGAAGGGAAAAAAATCAGAGATGGACACTTAGCTGAAGGGAGGAGAAAAATCAGGGAGGGAAGGTAGAGGCGGAATGGTTAGAGGTCTGTGTGGAGGTGGGGGTGAAGGGAGGTCATATGTTTCTGAACCTGGGTGTGTGGGGAATTCAGGGTCAAGGGACAAACGGGAGGGTTTAGAGAGGCAGAGTACTGTGAAAATGCCATTGATTTGGGATCTGGGTAATTGGTTGCCATTTGAGAGAGAGATTTCAAGAGAATAGGGTGTGGATGCATATTTCAGCAAGTCAAGAAATAGTGGATATGAAAAAGAGACATATACAGACATATCTCTGATAGCAATATTCCCGGCCCCCCCGCCCCACTTTTTGGGATGGAGTTTCACTCTTGTTGCCCAGACTGGAGTGCAATGGCGTAATCTCGGCTCACTGCAACCTCTGCCTCCCGAATTCAAACGATTCTCCTGCCTCAGCCTTCCAAGTAGCTGGGACTGCAGGCGCCCGTCACCACGCCCGGCTAATTTTTTATTTTTAGTAGAGACAGGGTTTCACCATGTTGGCCAGGCTGGTCTCGAACTCCTGACCTCAAGTGATCCACCTGCCTCGGCCTCCCAAAGTGCTGGGATTACAGGTGTTAGCCACCGCACCCAGCCACGAATTCTGTTTTTCAAGAAGTTTGGTAAGGTAGGCACATTAAATCCAAAACATCCAAGGGAGAACCCATGATATTCATGCCTCACCCTACCCTCCTCCCACATCTCCTATCACATCTCCTATCTCAGTGCATAGCTAACCTTCTAGATTGTAAGCTCCATGAGGTCAGGGGTCACACCTGCTGTCTGGATGGACATCTCAATCAGCATCCAGCATGGAGTCTGCATGTTGCATACATGCATAAATTCAGGATAGGACCCTGTCCTGTGGGTGTACAACCAAAGACCCAAGCCCACTGCTGGCGCCATACCTTAATCACCACTCCCCTCACAAAAGAGGCCTCTTGGTTGATCTCAGGGTAGGAGAAGGCAATTAGTCCCAGAGAGACTTGAGAGGCCATTGACCTCCTCCCTGTGCTCCCATAGCAATCTGCTCTCTTTGCCTTTCCTATACCCCCTACAGTCCAGCATGTGGGGCTCTAATCCAAGTTGTCTGCCACCCTCCAGTCCACAGTCAGGAACAGCTATGGGCAGCTGGGATCTTTTCCTGGCCCCCATCACTCTATCCTTGACCATCTTCTTCACCATGGTCTGCCCTCTCTGTCATCTTGCCTTCCTGGAGTTCTGGGGATAGCAGGGAATGGAAAAGGGGTACTGGGGAAATAAAGCCTCACTGAGAAAATAAAGCCTTACTGAGAATGGACCCTAAGGTCTTCCCTGGTGGGTTCCCAGGGAGCTCCCCTCCATCCCCCATATTCATGTCTCTCTGGCGATCTGGGAATCTGTCTCCCTCACGTTAGTCTCTGTCGGGTTTTCTTTTTTTTTTCCCCTGGAAGAGGAGAGGAAGGGAAGTGAAAGGGGGAACCAAAAGCGGGGAGGGTCTTTGCGGGGCCGCAGTCTTTGGAATTGCGGGCAATAAATCAACTAAGTGTCTTTAATATTGTCTTTCAGAAGTTCACACACACTCACACACAGATCAGAACAAGGCGGGGGCCGCCGAGGGGAGCAGGGAGCGGGGACTTGGGAGGTCCCATAGCCTGGATTCCCTTCTGCCCGGCTGCCCAGGGGCTGGGATGGGTGGAAGGGAGTATTTACAGAGCGTTTACAGGCAGGTTTCTTATCCCAGGGAGAAGGATCCTACACCAGGAACTTCCCAAATGTCCTTAAAAAAAAAAACAAAAGGAAAGGTTCTGGGATTAGCAAGAAAATAGGCAGAGACCTAGGTGGAGGGACGAAAATGTACTTGGAAAAAACCAGAGTGTGTGGGCGCTACTACCCCAGGGCTCGGTCCTTTTGCCGTAAGAAAGGGAGGAGTCTGTCCGTCTGTGAGCGAGGCCTGGAGCCACAAACCCAATCACTGGACTGAATCACCCCGCGGAGAAGAAAAGAAGGCGGAGCCTGCCGACCTGGAGGCGGGGTTTTGTCTGAGTTGGGGCGGAGCTTATAGAGGAGGCTGGGTTTTAGGGACAAAACCGAGGTTGCTCGGCTGGGGGCGCTACACTTTGAGGGTGAGGGGACCTGGAGCGACTGAGGGTCCGGCGTTTGGCCGGAATCCCGGAAAGCGGCGTCCCTGGGACTGTGGGTTTTGGAGGGGTTCCTGAGGAACTGGATTCGGAGCTTGCTCGCAAGGCGAGACGTTCCGTGGAGGCGGAGTTTACGATGTATCCAAGTCTGACGGCCCCAGAAGCGGGTGTGCAGGGCGCCCATTGGGTCCGCGGTATGACTGCAGAAAGAGCCTGGGAGGTCGAGGGGCGCAGAGTGGGGCCGGACCGGGGGCGTTTTTAGGGATCCCAGTAGTTCTCGTGGTGCTGCGCGGCGATGATGATGACTACGGTGAGGATGGTACAGAGCACCATAGCCGCGATGCCCACGGCCAGGGAGATGAAGGAGAAGTTCCGGGCCTCGCGTGAAGCGATCTCGGCCGACACCATGTCTCCGCGGGCCAAGGCCGTGCGCACCTATGGGGGAGGGGTGGGGGAAGGAGGTCAAAGAGCTGCAGCCTCGTTCGAACGTCTCAGCCTTTCTCTGAGATGGCCCCAGAACGCCCAGAACTCCCTGCCCCCGTCCCCAAACCGAGTATGCCCCTGCCCCTTACCTGCACTGCCTTGAAGATGGCAATGATGCCAGTAGGCCAGAAGCAACAGATGGTGGTCAGCACCGCGATGGGCATGTAATCGTGTGGCGGGCGCCTCGGCTCCAGCAGGGCCAGCCCTGGGCCCTGGGGCGGCGGGGGGAGAGTGGAGGTCACGCCTGTCCCCCCCGGGGTCCCGCCTGCATATGGCTGTGGAAGGAAAGTTGGGGGTAAGGGGCATCACTCCGACCCTCTCCCAGCCTACCAGCGTTGGGCGGCTGGCAGAGTGGCTTTAAAAGCACAATTTTTCCTATGGCTTCTCAACATAAAGCACCCACTACCCTTCCAGGACACCCATAAATTCCACCTAAGCCCCCCTCCTCCCTTCCTTGCTTCATTAACCACCATATTCTTGGGCTTTCTACATTCTCTCTCGCAAGGTATGGTCCCACTGGGGCTGTCCTGGCCTCACATCAGACCTTGTTTCTTCCCTCCAGACACCTGCCAGGCGTCCCCTACCCACTTAGTCCCACGCTTCTCCCACATCCCTCTTGGTTCCCAGCTTCCATTTTCCCCCCCGCCAGGCGGTTTCCTACTTTCAGACCTCCTCTGAACCTCTAGGCTCCGATCCCCCTCCCAGGCCCTGACTTTGGGCCCCAGTAGACTCCTACTCCCGGGTGTCTCCCTAGTCCCTCCTGTCTCAGGCGCCCTTCTTTTTAGGGCTTGTGCCGGGAACATTACCTATTTCCTGCCCTTGTTCCTCTATCCTACCAGCCCCCTGCGTACCCCCAGTTTCAAGTCCTGCGCGCCCCCCTCTTTCCCATGTCCCTGTCTGCCCGGCACTCACCGTGCCCACCGGGTAGACCGGCACGTAAGCAGTGCAGGGCTGCAGCTGCAGGGGGTATCCGGGTGCTACGTAGCCCCCCAGCGGCAGCGTGCCCACAGTCCCCGCGTGCGTGGGCACCACGAAGCCAGGGGCCTGGGCAGTCTGGGCTGGCGCCGGCGGGGGCGGGGCGGCGGCAGCGGGCGGCGGCGGAGGAAGTGGGCCCTCGAAGCGAGTCTCCTGCAGGTAAGGGTCGGGTGGCATGCGGGGCAAGGTAGCGCAGCCGGGTGGGGGTGCCCCGGCAGCAGGGCCGGGAGGGGCGTGGTGGGGGGGTCTCGGCAGCGTGGCAGAGGAGGAGGGACCGCGCTGAGCGGTGGCCGCGGAAGAGGCCAGGCCCCCTGCCCCTAAGCGCGGGAGGGTGGCGGTGCCAGACTGATGGTAGTGGTGGTGGTGGTGATGGTGCGAGGAAGGGGCTGCCTGTGGCGGTGGGGCTGGGGGTTCGGCTGGAGGCTGAGGGGCATTGTAGGGCGGTGGAGAAGTGTGAGGGACTGAGTCTGGGAGTCCTGGGGGAGGTGAGTGGAGGAGAGGATAAGGGGAAAGATGACACAGTGATGAGTTGAGGAGGGGTAAGGGGAAACACAGTCGGTCAGGGATGGAGAAAGATAATGGGAGATACACATAGAGAGAGACAGGTGAGAAACCATCTCTAATTTGAGGGGCAAGAGAGGGGCTGTATCTAGGCCATCTGCCCCCGCTCCTTCTTCCTTCCAATCTAGTTTTGAGGTCACAACTCTCCTCTGCTTCTTTTGTGTCTTTTTCATCACCATGCACCCAGCTCTCACCTGCAAGACCCAGTGTCCTCTCCTTTGCTATAGCTGCCTTTGGGCTGGCCTATCCGAGCTAGTTCTGTGTGTGCGTATGTGTAGACATGCAACCCTGTGTTAATATGTGCTCAATTCAACAGTTGTATAAACACATGTGGGATGACATGTGTTCCCCTCTGCTATTCCTTCAGTGGGGGGAGGAGTGCCCCAACCTCTATGAGAATCTCAGGACCTCTTTTAGGAAGGATTAAGAAAAGCCCTCTGGATTTTGCTCCCTTGACAACCCCCATCTGGTCATGTCTCCATATTTCTTCACAGGATGTCTCCATGCCAGCCAGTGATTGTCCATCTGTCACTCCCAACGATGCCATCCCTGCAGAACCTGGCTGTACCTCCTTCACCCTCTCAACCTACCCCCCTGCCCATGTTGTTGGCAAGGGTCAGAGGCTGCGACTGGAAAGAGGAAAGGAAGAGAAAGGGGGAGACAGAAAGAGGAGGGGGACTGGGGGAGTGTTGAGAGCTGGAGAGAAGGGAAATGAAATAGAACTACAGCTAAAGAGGGTAAGGGAGGGGGTTGGGGCAAGGGGGAAGGAGAGTCTGGAGACAGTGGAGGGGGTGGGAGGTTTTGTTATTGTTTTTACCTGACTTTTCGGATGACATGCCTGCGGTCTCGCTGGGACAGGGTCCCTGCAGCCGGAGTGGGGGTCCCTGGCCGGTGCTGGAGTCTGGGTGCTGGATGGCGCAGCCGGCAGCAGCGCAGAGATGGAGAGATGAAGGCAGCGGCGGGGGGGGCGGGGGGGGGGGGGGGGGGGGGGGGGCGGGGGGGGGGGGGGAGCTTAAAGGGACCGAGGCGAGGGAGGGGGAGCGCTTCAGACGTTTCCCACTTGGTCTCTCTGCTCTCGGACCACCTCTCTTCTCCTCTCACCCTGGCATTCAAGCCCCCAGTTTGGGCTCCTTTGGAGTTGTCATGGAAACACGGAGGCTAGACCAGGCGAGGCGGGTGGGACTAAGGAAACGAAGGAGGGAGAGAGAACTCTCTGGAGTCTCCCCCTCCAAGACTCACTTAGTGATTATATTGTGGGAGGAAGTGAACAGGTTCTCAGTGGAGTTAATGACCCAGATGCCTCCAGGGGCACGTTGTCTCCCCGTCTTAGCTCCCTGCAAGGTGCCAGGGTCTTCTCCCAAATCCTTGGCCCCAGTTTCCCCCTATTTAGAAGAGATAAATACTTGTGTGTGAGAGAGAATTGTGCAGAGTTCAAAACTGCGATGGTCTGAAAAGTTCCCAGGATATGGTGAACTTGCCAACCTAGCAGTAAAGAGGGAGGCCCAGGTCTGTAATTCGGGGGGAGCTGGGCCTTGGGGGGAAAAGGGAGAGAGAGTTTGGGCGGTGTGCATACATACCTTCTTCATCCAGGACTAAGGAGCTGAAGCTCTTTTGGAGGGGGTAGGGAGTATGACTTAACTGCTCATTTCTGGCAGCTCTGTTGGTAATGTGTGCTGGTTTCCCCACTTTCCCTTTGCTTTTAAAGAGGCTGCTTAGAGTCTCTGGGCCGGTCAATGTTCAGATCCATTCCCTAAACCCCCCTACTCCCACCAACCACCTCCCACCAAGACGCATCTCCACCTCCTGAGTCGACCTGCGGTACAGCGTTATTAGTCTTTTTATTTGCTTATTGCATCTTGGGAACGCGTGGGTGGGTGAAGGGAGCAAGGATAGGAAGTCTATGGAGATTTACACCAGTTTTTTTTTTCTTTTTTTTTAAACAAAAACACAGCCAGATAATCATTATTCTTCCCTTACACCCCCCCAGCCCCCACCTGGGGCAGTCGCTCTCCCGGCTGCGTCCCTTTTCGTCCGTGTCCTAGCGGAGACTACAGAGCAGTACAGAGGCTCTCGCTGAAACCAGTCTCAGGCTCCAGAGAGTCAGATCACGGCTTCACACCAGTCGTTCTGGTCACTAGGCGTTCGCGTGAGCCCTCAACCCCTTACCGCCACCCCATCGTCACTCTACACCACTCCGAGAGCAAAATGGTTTGACTGAGACAAATTTAGACCAAGCAATGACCTTGTCAACAGAGAGAGGGGTTCAGACATGCTGAGAAATCCTTCTCTCTAGAGAAACGTCTTTAAATGCTAAGTAAAAACCCTAACAAGTAAAAGCCCTGAGGCACTAGGGTGTCGGGTAGGGATTATAGGCGGAGAGGTGGGACGCCTGAGGGTCTCGGTAGGGAGCCACCCACAGATAACTCAGAGAACCACATTGTGGGGGTCGCTCAGGTTGAAAGACTGGTCGAAATTACAAGGGCATGAGTCAGCGCATCCCTATGCGCCCTCCGCCCCTTGGGGGTGGGTCGCTTATAGGGAGGGGAGTAGAGTAGGGCAGGAGAAATTGGGCCAGGCTGCACTTAGCTCAAGGGGCCTGGAGGACTCTCCGCGTCTCTGGAGACAAGGGCACTACACGCACTTCAGAATGAAGAGTTGTAAGTCGCTGACCTGGGGCGGACTGGAGGGTTGGGTGGGGGTGGGTATTGAGGGGCAAGCCCGGGCTGGCATCAGCCCTCCAGGCCACCCTGCCACTCACCCAGCACACGGCAAAATGCAGAGGACTACCTTTCCCTGGTCCACCCCCCGGCCGCCCCTTGGGGAATGAAAACTTCGTGTTCCGCTGCGAGCCAGACGCCTGTATTGGGAAGTGGGGAGAATCAAGGCGGGGGAAATCGGACCTTTGGGTCGCTGGGGGCAACGAAGCCTGGAGAGGCCTTCTTTCCATTCCCATAATATGTTTGCTGCTTTTTCCTCTCCCCACCGGCCTAAATGGATCGCTCCGCCTATTTCCTCCCCAGCACCAAGAGCGCAATGGAATATTCCATTGCCCCTCCGGTACTGGGTCTGTGTAGCCTGGAACGCTCGCGCGGTTGCCAGAGAAAGCCCCGGACGTGACGGATTTGCGCGACCCCAAGCAGCCCGTCCTTCCCCCTCCCATCCGTCATTCCCCTGCGCTCTCTTTCCTCACCCTTTCCCCTCCCCCGTGGGTTCCAGTCTTGGGAGAAGTAAACAGCGGGTGGAGCGAGGCCTACGGACCCAGGCCAGGTGGGAGTTTGCACGCTTCAAGGGGCCTGGGCTGCTGCTCGGGTATTACAGAACTCCGCGTTGTTCATGGGTGGGAAGATGCTTTCATCCCTGAACCTAGGGAACAAGTCCCCCGAACGCTGAGTTGGGGGCGGGACTTCGGGTGCGCGTTGGTGCGTCAACGTGGTAGGGGGGTGTGTTTGTAGGGAGAGGGCTGGAGTAAGTTAAAAGTAGGCTATTTTGTGACAGGGACCTGGTGAGGGACCTGGTGTGGGACCGAGAGGAGGTGGCTTGATTGCCAGGCGTCTGTTCCGAGGAAGGAGGGTGTTGCCATCTCCCTCACAGGCCTTTATCACCCTTTTCTCAGGCGGGAGCATGCTGGGGCTCTGGGGGCAGCGGCTCCCCGCGGCGTGGGTCCTACTCCTGTTACCTTTCCTGCCGCTGCTGCTGCTTGCAGCCCCCGCGCCCCACCGCGCGTCCTACAAGCCGGTCATCGTGGTGCATGGGCTCTTCGACAGCTCGTACAGCTTCCGCCACCTGCTGGAATACATCAATGAGGTCTGGCAGGGGACACCTGGGTGCAGGGCGTTAGAGGCGTCTACTGTGGCAGGGGAGGGAGAGCGGGGAACTGAAAGCCACCCCTCTGGGCCTGCCCAGTTCCTCAGGGAGCTGGTGCTGGCGTGGGGGAGAGTTGGGGGACGGGATCCCTGGTTCTAGCAGGGTACAATAGACCTGTGGATGCGGGCCAGGGGTGGCGTGTGGGAGCTTCTTAGCCTATCCCCGGTGGCTGCATTGCCCCCTTCCCACAGACACACCCCGGGACTGTGGTGACAGTGCTCGATCTCTTCGATGGGAGAGAGAGCTTGCGACCCCTGTGGGAACAGGTGCAAGGGTTCCGAGAGGCTGTGGTCCCCATCATGGCAAAGGCCCCTCAAGGGGTGCATCTCATCTGCTACTCGCAGGGTAGGCGACTCCCCTGCCCCTAACTCCTAAGCCCTATCTGAGGCTTGATCCTTATCTGAGGGACACTTCCTAGTGTCCCTTTTTCTGAACCACATTGCTCCAGGCACAACCCTGGTACCTGAGCCCTTCCTTTCTGACTTCCCTCAGCACCTGGGTCTCATCTCTGTCTTGAATGGGAGGGAGGCTCCCTACACTGCTACCCCTTTGTTTCCTATTACCCATGGTTCTTGGACATAAGGGCAAATGGGGCAGGTAAAAACATCTTAGAATTAGAGGCAGGAGGCCCAGCATCTAATTCGGGCTCAGTCACTTATATGATGTGTGACATTTTGGCACAGGGTGTGCCTGCCTTCCGTAAGCCTCAGTCTCCTTTATGTACAGTATGTGTGTGTGTGTGTGTGGCAGTGGGGGTGGGGGGTGCTGCTGGCTTTGCTGTCCTTAAGTGTCTGCCCAATGTGGTGTTCTGCCTACAGGGGGCCTTGTGTGCCGGGCTCTGCTTTCTGTCATGGATGATCACAATGTGGATTCTTTCATCTCCCTCTCCTCTCCACAGATGGGACAGTATGGAGGTGAGTGGGCACTAGACCCCACAGAATGCCCTGAGTTTTGGGGGAACAGAGGTTTATGGTCACTTAACACTGCCATTCTCTTGCCAGACACGGACTACTTGAAGTGGCTGTTCCCCACCTCCATGCGGTCTAACCTCTATCGGATCTGCTATAGCCCCTGGGGCCAGGAATTCTCCATCTGCAACTACTGGCATGGTGAGTGGGGATGCTGAACTGGGGCTTCCATGGATCAGGTCAGTTGCTTCCACCTCTGCTACAACCAATAGCAGTGATAACAATAAAGATAACTAACATTTATTGAGCTATTTGAACAGGGTCTGTTCAGAATTTCTTTTTTCTTTTTTTTTTTTGAGAAGGAGTCTTGCTGTATTGCCCAGTCTGAAGTGCAGTGCACGATCTCGGCGCACTGCAACCTCCGCCTCCCAGGTTCAAGCGATCCTCCTGCCTCAGTTCCCCTAGTAGCAACTTGCTATTGCTGGGATTACAGGCAGGTGCCACCACGCCCGGCTAAGTTTTGTATTTTAAGTAGAGATGGGGTTTTGCCATATTGGCCAGGCTGGTCTCAAACTCCTGACCTCAGGTGATCCACTCGCCTCGGCCTCCCAGAGTGCTGGGATTACAGGTGTGAACCATCGCACCCGGCCCAGAATGTTTTAAGTGTGTCACCTTATTGCCTTAGAAGGTTTAGTCTGTTGTGGGAGTCAGCAAACCTTGTCTATAAAGGGCCAGAGAGTAAATATTTTTGACTTTGTAGGACACAGAGTCTGTTTCACAACTCCTCAATTCTGCTGTTGTAGTGTGAAAGCAGCCATGTACCATATGTAAATGAATGTTCCTGTGTTCCAATAAAACTTCATTTACAAAAACAAGTAGCGGGCTGGATTTGGCCCATTGGTCACAGTTTGCCAACCTCTAGACCAGACCATGGGACCAGAATACTTGGGTTTGAATCTTGACCCTATTGGGTGACTTTGGGCAAGTTACTTAACCATTCTGTTACTTACTCAATTTTCCTTATCTGTAAAATATTATAGCATATACTTCACCAGGTGGTTGTAAGGATTAAATCAATAAATGAATGCAATGTACTTTGAATAGCACCTGGCTCATATAGTAGATGCTAGATAAAAGTACTTGCTATTGCCAGGTGTGGTGGCTCACACCTGTAATCCCAGCACCTTGGGAGGCGGAGGTGGGCAGATCACCTGAGGTCAGGAGCTCAAGACTAGCCTGGCCAACACGGTGAAACCCCATCTCTACTAAAAATACAAAAAAATTAGCTGGGTGAGGGCACACGCTTGTAATCCCAGCTACTTGGGATACTGAGTTAGGAGAATTGCTTGAACCTGGAAGGCAGAGGTTGCAGTGAGCGGAGATTGTGCCACTGCACTTCAGCCTGGGTGACAGAGATTTCGTCTCAAAAAAAGAAAAGTGAGGCCGGGCGCGGTGGCTCACGCCTGTAATCCCAGCACTTCGGGAGGCCAAGGCGGGCAGATCACGAGGTCAGGAGATCGAGACCATCCTGGCTAACAAAATACAAAAAATTAGCTGGGCGTGGTGGTGGGCGCCTGTAGTCCCAGCTACCTGGGTGGCTGAGGCAGGAGAATGGCATGAACCCAGGAGGCAGAGCTTGTAGTGAGCTGAGACCGTGCCACTACACTCCAGCCTGGGTGACAGAGCAAGACTCTGTCTCAAAAAAAAGTACTTGTTACTATGTTTACAGTTATTATCACTACTATTATTATTATTTTGAGACGGAGTCTCACTGTGTTGCCCAGGATGGAGTGCAGTGGTGCAATCTCAGCTCATTGTAACCTCCACCTCCTGGGTTCAAGTGATTCTTGTGCCTCAGCCTCCTGAGTAGCTTGGATTACAGGCATGGACCACCATGCCTGGCTAACTTTTGTATTTTTAGTAGAGACAGGGTTTTGCCATGTTGGGCAGGCTGGTCTCGAACTCCTGACTTCAAGAAGTGATCCACCTGCCTCGACCTCCCAAAGTGCTGGGATTATAGGCGTGAGCCGCCGCACCTGGCCCATATTATCACTACTATTTTATTACTATCCACCTTGACTATTGCTGCAGCTTCCTTATTGGGCTTTTCACCACCAGTCTTGCCTCCTTTTTGTACTTCTTTTTCTAACTGCCCTTTGTACCCAGATCCCCACCACGATGACTTGTACCTCAATGCCAGCAGCTTCCTGGCCCTGATCAATGGGGAAAGAGACCATCCCAATGCCACAGGTGAGAATTCAGGCTCCTACCTGTGTTGCTTTTTCTGCTTCTTTGACTCCCTATGTCTCCCTCTCCAACCTATCCTGACCCCTGTGGCTGATTCAGCCTCTCTTCTTCCCATCCTACAGTATGGCGGAAGAACTTTCTTCGTGTGGGCCACCTGGTGCTGATTGGGGGCCCTGATGATGGTGTTATTACTCCCTGGCAGTCCAGGTAATAAGGGATTGTGTGGCCTGAAGATTGGCTAAAGACATCCCCCAACCCCAATTGGTCTTTATCTCATGCCTAAAACTGGCCTGCTCCTTCCACCGTTCAGTTAGTGCGCCTCCCCCCATTTCATCATGTCACCCAAGACCAAAACCTGGGAGTCATATCCCAACCCCTTGTATCAAACCAGTCACTAAGTCCTGCTGACACTTCTCCTCTCCATCCCTATCACCCCCTCCCTCATTTTATAAAAACTTTTAATTTTGAAATTCTTATAGATTCATAGGAAATTGCAAAGATAGTATAGAGAGGCCCTTCACCCAGCTTCCCCCAGTGGTTGCATCCTATGTAATTATAGCACAATATCAAAACCAGGAAATTCACATTGGTTCAATGTGTGTGTATAGTTCTATGCCATTTTATCACATTTCCTACCACCTCTTTATTTACCTGGACTATTATAACAGCCTCCAGCTTTGTCCTCTCCATCCTATTCCTTAGGAAAAAACCCATGACTCCATGGTACTATGTGCTTTCCTGTGTTATAGGTCACCATGAGTGATCTGTAATGTCACCTGAGCTACTTGAATCACTCAAGAAATATTTATTCAACATTATGGGCTCAGGCTTGTTCTGGGCCCTGGGGATGCAGTGGTAAATAAAAGAGAAGTCCCTAATGTTACCTAGCTTATATTCTAGTTTGTAAGACAGCTGATACATATATACAAATATATATGTCAGGTAATAAGGCAGGGGAAAGGATTAGAGGATGACTGGGGCCTAGTTTCAATAGTGGCCGAAGTCCTCCTGGAAGAGTTGCCATTCAATTAGAGACTGAAGGAAGCGAAGGAGAGAGTTGTGCTCTGGGTGGAAGAACCCCCCAGGGAGAAAGTATGGCCCCCATGCCCGGCCTTGCCCGGCCAATATTTTTTAATTAAAAGATTTTAACTCCATCTGGCTGGGCGCGGTGGCTCACGCCTGTAATCCCAGCACTTTGGGAAGCCGAGGCGGGTGGATCACCTGAGGTCAGGAGTTTGAGAACAGCTGGGCAATGTGGAGAAGCCCCGTCTCTACTAAAAATACAAAAAGTAGCTGGGCATGGTGGCGCATGCCTGTAGTTCCAGCTACTCAGGAGGCTGAGGCAGGAGAATTGCTTGAAACTGGGAGGTGGAGGTTACAATGAGCCGAAAGGGTGCCACTGCACTCCAGCCTGGGTGACAGAGCAAGACTCCATCTCAAAAAAAAAAAAAAGATTTTAAGACCTTTTTGTTTTGAAATAATTTCATACTTAAGAAAAGTTTGCGCCTGTAATCCTAGCACTTTGGGAGGCCAAGGCGTGAGCCCAGGGGTTTGAGACCAACCTGGGCAACATGGCAAAACCCTGTCTTTACCTAAAATACAAAAATTAGCTGGGCGTGGTGGTGTGCCTTTGTAGTCCCAGCTACTCAGGAGCCTGAGGTGCGAGAATCACTTGAGCCTGGGAGGTCAAGGCTGCAGTGAGCCGAGATCTTGCCATTGCACTCCAGCCTGGGTGACAAGAATAAGACCCTGTCTCAAAAAAAAAAAAAAAAAAAAAGTTACCAAAATAGCAAAAAGCAGACATGTATACTCCTCACCTACATTTCTCAAATGTTAACATTTTGTCATGTTTACATTAATATGTTTTTTTCTCAATATATATACATTTATTTATATATTTATTTTAATGTTGTGTTTAAAAATAAACATAGATTCAAATTGCCCTGAATATGCGCTCACAGATTATTCAAAATTTTCCAACTGTCCTTATAGAAAAAAATAATATCCAGTGGAAGATCCAAATCAGGATCTTGAGTTGCATGATCCTGTCATGTCTCTTTAGTATCTTTTTTTTTTTTTTATTGCGTCTGAGTTTTGCTCTTGTTGCCCAGGCTGGAGTGCAATGGCACAATCTCGGGCCACTGCAACCTCCACCTCCCAGGTTCAAGTGATTCTCCTGCCTGAGCCTCCCGAGTAGCTGGGATTACAGGTGCCCGCCACCATGCCCAACTAATTTTGTATTTTTAGTAGAGACAGGATTTCTCCATGTTGGCCAGGCTGGTCTCAAACTCCTGACCTCAGGTGATCCACCCTCCTCGGCCTCCCAAAGTGCTGGGATTACAGGCATAAGCCACCACACCCGGCCTTTTTTTTTTTTTTTGAGACAAAGTCTCACTCTGTCTCCCAGGCTGGAGTGCAGTGGCGCGATCTCAGCTCACTGCAACCTCTGTCTCCCAAGTTCAAGTGTGCCTCAGCCTCCCGAGTAGCTGGGATCACAGGCATACACCACCACACCCAGCTAATTTTTGTATTTTTAGTAGAGATGGGGTTTTACCATGTTGGCCAGGCTGGTCTCGAACTGCTGACCTCAGGTGATCTGCCCACCTCGGTCTCCCAAAGTGCTGGGATTATAGGCATGAGCCACTGTACCAGGCCTCTTTAGTATCTTTTAATCTGGAATGGTTTTTAGTCTTTGTCCATGACATTAATATGACATTGATATTTTTGAAGCATACTGATCAGCTGTTGTGTAGAATTTCCCTCAGTGTGGGTTGGATATTTCCTTATGCTTAGGTAATCTTTTTTTTTTTTTTTTGAGATAGGGTCTCACTCTGTCATCCAGGCAGGAGTGCAGTGGCGCGATCCCGGCTCACTGCAACCTCTGCCTCCCAGAATCAAGCAATTCTCCTGCCTCTGCCTCCCGAGTGACTGGGATTACAGGCGCCCGCCACCAGGCCCAGCTAATTCTGTATTTTAGTAGAGACAGGGTTTCTCCACGTTGGCCAGGCTGGTCTCGAATTCCTGACCTCAGGTGATCCACCCTCCTCGGCCTCCCTAAGTGATGGGATTACAGGCTTGAACCACCACACCCAGCTAATTTTGTATTTTTAGTAGAGATGGAGTTTCGCCATGTTGGCCAGGCTGGTCTTGAACTCCTGACCTCAGGTGATCCGCCGGCCTTGACCTCCCAAAGTGCTAGGATTACAGGTGTGAGCCATCTCGCCTGGCCAGTAATGCATTTTTGATGGGGTTTCTACAGAAGTGAGGTCGTATCTTCAGTGTATCACCTCATGAGGTACCTATATCCAGTGAGATATTTTTGAGTGTCCTCCCTTGCTGCCTGTCTCCCCAGTAGGCCTTGGGTTCCTTTGGGACCTTGGCCCACCTTGATTTCTTCCTTTTTTTTTCCTTTTTCCTTTCCTTTTTCTTTTCCTTTTTCCTTTCCTTTCCTTTTTGAGACGGGGGTCCCACTCTGTCACCCAGGCTGGAGTGCAGTGGCTTGATCTCAACTTACTGAGATCTCCACCTCCTGGGTTCAAGTAATTATCCTGCCTCAGCCTCTTGGGTAGCTGGGACTACAGGCACCTGCCACCATGCCTGGCTAATTTTTGTATTTTTAGTAGAGATGGGGTTTCACCATGTTGGACAGGCTGGTCTCGAACTCCTGGCCTCAGGTGATTTGCCTGCCTTGGCCTCCTAAAGTACTGCAATTACAGGCATGTGCCACTGCGCCTAGCCAGATTTTCTCCAGCTCTTCTGATAACTTCCCCACAAATCTCTTTGTAGCTTCTTTGGTTTCTATGATGCAAATGAGACAGTCCTGGAGATGGAGGAGCAACTGGTGAGCCCCCTGGGATTACTTCCCTTCCATCCACTGTCCCACCTTATTCCAGAGCCCTCTCTGTGACTCCCAAGCTGAAGGGTTCACCCTGTGGGGAGGAGGTCCAGGATCCCAGCAGTAACTCACTTTGTCTCTCCTTATGTCTCTCTTCCATGCTTCCATGCCCCTTCGACCACTTTGAAGGTTTATCTGCGGGATTCTTTTGGGTTGAAGACTCTATTGGCCCGGGGGGCCATAGTGAGGTGTCCGATGGCCGGGATCTCCCACACAGCCTGGCACTCCAACCGTACCCTTTATGAGACCTGCATTGAACCTTGGCTCTCCTGAGGATATATTCAGGGGTCCCCAGGAACTCCTCAGTCCAGAGACCAAGTGGTGGCCTTGGAAAGCAGATGTCAGGCTTTGGTGTGCCTGTGACCACCTCATTGCTCCCATATTATCCCCCACCAACCTGGCCTCCCAGAACCCCCTTCCTCTGCTCCTCCGTGAATGACAAGTCCAGGCCTCCCCTACCTCATGTCTTCTCATTTGGGGGATTGCTCCGTGCTCTCCCTTTCTCTCAAGGCCGAAGTTGGGAATTGAGAAACCATGTTTTTAACTTGTGGCTGCTTTTGCTGCTGCTGCTCCTCCGTATCTGGCTGTATGGGAGGAGAACCCACCCCCTGCCCACCACAGGGGTCTCCTTCCAGGCCACTCAGGACATTTTTAGCTTCTCTTCTCCCCATGTTCCCTTTTTTCTCTGAAGTCCCCTGTCATCAGCCCTCCTGACCCCTAAGAGAGACTACCCATGAGAGTGGGGTTCTGAGGCTCCCCTATGGGGACAGTTCCACTTTTTGAAGTGTCAGTGTTGGGGAATATCTGTGGCCTATGAGGCCCATCTCAGGTTTGGGGATCCCCCAGTCCCTATGATCAGTGTTGGAGTACCCCCCTGGGAGAGCCCAGTTTCTTTGAGGCCCCAGGCCTTCTTTTAACTACCCTTGAATGGGTGTAACCCCTGTATTTATGGAAATAAAGTTCCATTTCCTCAGTGTGACGTGGCTCATTTCCAGGTGGAGGGGACCTGGCTCCGCAAGGAGGGTGGGGACGGAGCCTGAGGCCTGGGTGCCCAGATGCCTGGTCTAGGGTGGGGACCCCCTTGGTGTTTCCGCTCTCTCTCAATGCCCATTCTTTGTGGGTTCCTGATTCTCTGTGGGTTCTTTCCTGCTGAAGACAATTCTTTTCCTCTCCCAGTCCCCAAGACTGGGGGGTTAAGCTCAGGGCTCCAGTGGTTTGGGCCTCAGCCTCATGAGTGGAATGCGCCTGCCACCCCCAGGCTAGACGAGGGGGCAGAGGGTCAGGGTGGGCATTTTTTGTGCCCCTTTTGAGCTTTGTGGGCCAGAGCTGGGTGTAGGGCTGGACAATGAGCCTCCTCTTCCTTGAAAGAAGGAATTTTGGCTGAGACAATAGGGCCCTGTCTGCTCTGGCATGGGAGGTGGTGGCTGACTCAATTCTGCTCCCCCTAAGCCCTAACAAATGTCCTCAAGAGAGGGGGGCAGTTTTCCCCTTGGTGCCCTGGGCTGCCCCCCTGCCCCTTTGTGACGACTTGCCCTTCTAGCTTTCCTCAGCTGATCTTGCTTTTTCTCCCATAACCTGACCTGCTTTGTTCCCTGCAGCTGTTTCTCTGCCCCCTAACTCTCTCCTAGTCTGTGTCGGGTTGAAGGGGGTACTGGTGGTGTTACAGAGCTCGTAGCTTCTGATCTGGGGAGTCCAGAAATAGGGGCCTCAGAGGGTTGGAAAGATACTTCTAGGGAGCCCTTTGCTGGGGCGGGGATGAGGGTGGTGGGACTTGACCCTACTGAGCTGACCCTGCTGGAGCTAAGGAGGAGGCTTGTGGGAGGGGGCAGGAATGGGAGGACTCTCTGGCCCAGCCCCTCCTCTCCTTCTTAGCCTGCCAGGCCCACCCACCAGTCTGAGCTGCTTCTGCTGAGGCTGGTCTGCCTGAAGCCTCCCAGGAGAAAGGAGAAGCCAGGTGGGAATGGAGAGAGCGAGGAAGGCAGGTGGGGAGAGAATTTCAATGGGGAGAGTGGGGTTTACTCAGAGACTTAGGGTGGGCGTGAGTTGAGGGGTGTTTTGTTGGAGCAAGGGATGTGCATTTAGGGCGTACGTGATGGTGTGGGTGTGTGAGGGGAGTAGCAGTGTGTGAAAGGTGTGGAGTTTCCAGGTGCTTGGTTTATGTGTATGGTGTGAGGGTATATAGCTAGGGTTTTTTTTTTTTTTTTTTTTTTTTGTTTGAGACAGAGTTTTGCTCTGTCACCCAGGCTAGAGTGCAGTGGCACGATCTTGGTTCACTGCAACCTCTGCCTCCCCGATTCAAGTGATTCTCCTGCCTCAGCCTCCCAAGTAGCTGGGATTACAGGCACCCAACACCACGCCCAGCTAATTTTTTGTATTTTTAGTAGAGATGGGGTTTCACCATTTTGGCCAGGCTGATCTCGAACTCCTGACCTTGTGATCCACCCGTCTCTGCCTCCCAAAGTGCTGGGATTACAGGCATGAGCCACCATGCCCGGTCAGCGAGGGTTTTGAAGGTATGAAGTTATAAGAGGGCATGTTAAAGACAGAAGGGTCGGCTGTGCATGGTGGCTCACACCTGTAATCCCAGCACTTTGGGAGGCTGAGGCGGGCAGATCACCTGAGGTCGGGAGTTCAAGACCAGCATGACCAACATGGAGAAACCCTGTCTCTACTAAAGAAAACAACAACAAAAAAAAAACAAAATAAAACCGGCCGGGCATGGTGGCTCACGCCTGTAATCCCAGCACTTTGGGAGGCTGAAGTGGGCGGATCACAAGGTCAGGAGATTGAAACCATCCTGGCTAACATGGTGAAACCCTGTCTCTACTAAAAATAATAATAAAAAAAGCCGGGCGCGGTGGCAGGCACCTGTAGTCCCAGCTACTCGGGAGGCTGAGGCAGGAGAGTGGCATAAACGCGGGAGGCGGAGCTTGCAGTGAGCCTAGATCATGCCACTGCCCTCCAGCCTGGGCGACAGAGCAAGACCTGTCTCAAAAAACAAAACAAAACAAAACAAAAAATTAGCCAGGCGTGGTGGTACATGCCTGTAAACCCAGATACTTGGGAGGCTGAGGCAGGTGAATCACTTGAACCTGGGAGGCAGAGGTTGCGGTGAGCCGAGATCGTGCCATTGCACTCCAGCCTGGGCAATAAGAGTGAAACTCCTTAAAAAAAAAAAAAAAAAAAAAAAAGGAGGGTCATAAGGGGAGGGTTGACTGTGTGTCCCTCCAGGTTGTGCAGAGGGGATGAGAAGTAGGTTAGAGGGGAGGTGGAGGGAGTGTGCTAGGATGTGAGCTTTTATGATGCTGAATGGATCATGATATGCTAAGGATAGGATAGCGCTGGGTTGTACACACAGGTGTAGGCAATTCTGGTGGCTAATATGTAACAGTGAATGTCCTGACTCCCTTAGAGGGCACCTGCAGAGTGCCCTTGGAGGGACTAGTGCTGGAGAAATTAATAGGAGAGAGGAAGGACATCCATTAACCTTTTCTTGCCTGCAGCCTGTAGGGTCCAGCGTCAAAGAGAATCATGGGGTCCAGGGCTGAGCTGTGGACTCTCTTAGGCGGATTCTCCTTCCTCCTGCTACTGATATCAGGCGAGGGGGCCAAGGGTGGATTCCTCAGAGAGAGGTGACAACAGAGGGGGTGGGACCCGGGTGAGCTCTTCTCGGGAGCCTTCTGTTGGGGATGGGGCTTGACAGGAGGCAAAACTTAACTGAAAGTTTAGAATGGGGGTGAGAGGCTGTCATCTGGAGGGGGCGCGGGGCCTCAGTAGCCTCTTGAGGGAAGTGGGACTCCTGGCTCCCCAGGGCCTGGCCTACTCAATCTCTCCCACCTCATCCTCTGGCATGGACGCAGTCAGGGAGTCTGCTCCAAGCAGACACTGGTGGTCCCGCTCCGCTATAACGAGTCCTACAGCCAACCAGTGTACAAGCCCTACCTGACCTTGTGCGCTGGGAGGCGCATCTGCA
Organism: Theropithecus gelada; assembly: GCF_003255815.1. Taxonomy (NCBI): domain Eukaryota; kingdom Metazoa; phylum Chordata; class Mammalia; order Primates; family Cercopithecidae; genus Theropithecus; species Theropithecus gelada. The sequence goes on from NC_037671.1 coordinate 34,603,841, forward strand.
GCACTTACAGGTGAGGGATGGGGAGACGGGACCCCAAGAACCCCGACCAGGACCCGTACTCAGGGTCCTGAGCCAGGCGCTGTGTTCCAGGACCACGTACCGCGTTACGTGGCGGGAGGTGAGGCGGGAGGTGCAGCAGACCCATGCAGTGTGCTGCCAGGGCTGGAAGAAGCGGCACCCGGGGGCACTCACCTGTGAAGGTGAGGCTGAGTCTTCCAGGCCTTGCGGGGAGGCGCGCCCCACGGAGCTGGGGAGCTGGGTCATCGGTTAGAGACTGAACCCCACTTCTCTGTCTGCAGCCATCTGCGCCAAGCCTTGCCAGAACGGAGGCGTCTGCGTTAGGCCTGACCAGTGCGAGTGCGCCCCCGGCTGGGGAGGGAAGCACTGTCATGTGGGTGAGTCAGCTTGTCCTCCCCACCTACCCTGGCGCTTTCCCCCGCCCCCTCTCTCAGCCCCTTCCTCTTTTCGGTAACTAGACGTGGATGAATGTAGGACCGGCATCACCCTCTGCTCGCACCGTTGTCTTAACACCGCAGGCAGCTTCACCTGCGGCTGCCCGCACGACCTAGTGCTAGGCCTGGACGGGCGCACCTGCACGGAGGGGTACCCAGAACCCCCAACCAGTGCCAGCATACTCAGCGTGGCCGGTGAGCGGGCAGGAATACAGGCCACCGGGGGAACCCGGGACAGGCGTCCAGGCTTGGGCAGTGGTTATGTTCTTGGTCTTCTTTGTCCCTAGTTCGGGAGGCTGAAAAAGACGAGCGCGCTCTGAAGCGGGAGATTCGCGAGCTGCGAGGGCGCCTGGAGCGGCTGGAGCAGGTAAGCTAAGCCTGCTGGGTGGGGCGAGGCCCGACGTCACTATCCATACCCTGAGGCATCTCTTCCTTTGTAGTGGGCCAGTCAGGCTGGGGCCTGGGTCCGAGCGGTGCTGCCCATGCCGCCTGAAGAGCTGCAGCCACAACAGGTGGCTGAGCTGTGGGGCCGGGGTGACCGGATCGAATCTCTCAGCGACCAGGTGCTGCTGCTGGAGGAGAGGCTAGGTGCCTGTGAGTCCTCACGCTCCTCCCGCCTTGACTTCTATTCCCCAACCTTCCCCAAGACCCCTCCCCATTCAAGCACGCCCTCTTTTCTCCAAGCCCCCTCTCCAACATTCACTGTCCTCATGCTTCTCCACTTCACCATCGTTCTCTTCTGAAATCCTGTCCCCAGCCCAATAGTTTCACTTACTGTTTGGTGAGAGTGGCAGTGTAGTCCACTCCAGGCTGACCACAGCCACTGTGTCTGCCATGTCATTAACCAGGCTCCTGTGAGGACAACAGCCTGGGCCCTGGCCTCAGTCATCGATAAGAAGCCTCTACAGCACCCCTAATTTATACAGAAGCCAGACCCACTAATCCTCTGGGATTGGCCGACTGTGAGCTGCAGATAAGGCTATCAACCACCAAAGAGCAACGAACAATGGAAACTTCAGAGAGCTGAAGAAAGGGGGAGGCCTGTGTTCTGGGCCCACCCCTGAGTCTTCTGGCTGGGGGCAGGTTGCCTGGGCAAGAACTGCTTCTTCGATTCCTTAACAAATGCAACCACCAAGCACCCAGATCTTTCTCTCTCTCTCTTTATTTTCAGTTTTTTGCTGTTATCCAGATAATTAATAAAAACCAACCACGCAAAACTGGGTCCCACCCTCTCCTTTTGCTCCCAGCCTACCTCCCCAGTTGTGGGAATAGGTCTGGAGCGAGAGGCAGGGAATGGCTAATGCCACCGGGAAGAAATGAAAACTGGCTCAGAGAGGGGGAAGCCTCAACAGAAAAAGAAATAAATTAAAAGCCCTCCTATCCCCTCCAGCCAGGGTTTGTTCCTTTCCCCAACTCCCCAGGGGGCAGAAGTGAGCGCAGCACCTGATGTCTGCTTCTTCCCCTTGTGTCTGGTGAAATGGTGCAGCAGGGCTGCAGGGGGCTGAGTGGGGTCAGGTCCACTGAAGAACTGTACCATGGGGACAAAGAAAACCAGAAATGTGGAGACTGAACTGGTATCCCAGAGAGTACACAACCCTGGGCATCTGGGCAAGGGCAGGCATGAGACCTCTGAATTAGAAGGGTCCAGCCCCCACTGACGGGAGGCTACACTGGGAGGGAAGGTGAAGGTGCTGAGGAAAGCTCCCAGGATGAGCCTGGGAGGACTGCTCCAGGTATCAGCTTCCAGCCACAGGGTGAGAAGTCCTCCTCACATGGATGAGTCCATTGAATCCATGGACTTTGGGGTGGGGGAGAATTGTTCCACAGAATGGATGAGTCCACTGGCCAATGTGGAGTAGAGGGGGAGAGAAGACCACACAGGAAGAGACTCCACTGTCAGGATGGAATGTTCCCCACCCTTGTGTAGGCTGAGTCACTGGAGATGAGGGGGAGGCAACTGTCCCACAGACAAAACAGTAGGAGGTGGGGGTCAAGAGTGGAGACTGCACGGAGGCAGGAGTCCATGGATGGGGCCAAGAGGGGGCAGGAGTGGCGCTGTATCCACATTCACTTCAGAAGTTGAAGATTCCAAAGAGGAGAATAAGTGGGGAGAGGGGAGACAAGGAAGAAGGTTTGGCCCTGCTTCAGGGCCCACTGGGTGGGTAGGTGTGGGGAAGAAGATGGGGACAGATGGGAGGAGAGCTCAGAGCCAGGGTTCACCCACCCCCGCCAGGCTTCTTCAGATAGTCACCACCACCCCGGCCATCGGTGGAGATTTCCCGGAAAACAGTGAGCATGGAGTGCCGGACTCTGTCAGCCAGAGCTGGGACGTCATCTGGTGTCAGCCCTTCTGTGGGCACTGGGGGCAGCACCCGCACCTGACATTGTCCTGGGGCAAGGGGAGCACCATCATGGCCTGTCCACCCAGGTCTTTGCCCACAGGTGGGGCCCAGCTTCTGAGGGATACTCTTCCTCAACCTTTCAGTTCTCTTCCCCCAACCCTGGACAACCATCCCTGGGCTTGCCAGCTGCCACTTCTGAGGCCCTTCTATACAAAGCCTTCTCCAATTCCCAGTCCAGACATCTCCTCAGCACTCCTCCAGCCCCCCTTTACTGCTGAATGAGTGTTATTCATTACAGCTTTGTGCACACAGGCCTTATCTTTCCTGCTAGATTAGTAACAGCCTCTCTTGGTGGCACCAAGTGCTACCCACCTGGCAGGGTATGGTGGTGCTTGGTAAAGACTTATTGGCTGCTGTGGGTTAAACTAGATGACCGTGTGGACATCTCATGGCTCTGACACTGAATGATCCCCCTGCCTCACAGGGATGTCCTCCCAGCCTCTCAGGACACACCCGACCCCAGAACTGCTCAAAGCCCTCACCCGAGGTGAAGCGGCGCTCCTTCTTGCAGTAGAAGTCTTGGTAGGAGGACATGACTATGGGGACAATGGGAACCTGGGGAAGGGGTAAAGCAGGTCAGTCCACAGCTCTCTTCTGAGACTCCTACAATAAGCCCCTGCCCAGACATGAGGGAATGGTGGGGGTGGGCAGCTGAGTAGCAGAACAGGGAGCAGTAGTCACCTGGGCCTGCACTGCAAGATGGAAGGCGCCACGTTTGAAGGGCAGCATGGAGCCGTTGTGGTTTCTCGTTCCCTCAGGAAACACCCAGACCCTCACCTGGGGGAGAAAGAAGGTCAAGGAAGACAAACACATATGGAGGAGTCAGAGTAGGTGTGATGTTATAATGGGACCTCTGAGGCCCATTGGCCCTGCATATCAGTTTATTTACAACTATTCTACTTTCTATCCCTCCAATCCCCCATTTCCCCAGGATGACTCACGTCCTGGGTGAGCAGGGTCTGGGCGACCTCAGACATGACACTGATGGCATCCCCCGTGCGCTTCCGGTCGATGAAGATGACTCCTGCCAGCCAGCAGGCCAGCCCGGCAGAGCCAGCCCACAGTAGCTCACGCTTGGCAATGGGCACACAGCGGCCTGGCAGCACTTCCATCATCCCTTGGGCAGGGTGGGGGTGGGTGAGGATTGGGGTGGAGGCAGTGTCACAGAAAGCAACCCACCTCACCCAGATCATCACCCACTCTGGTAGGGACTGGAGGTGAAGGAGGAGACTAGGCAGGGGGAGCCCCAAGTGAAGGAAAGGGTAACCAAAGGTGTATGTACCCTGCTTATGAGGGCAGTTCTACCCAGGGAATGAAGGCCTGAGCGGGAGACAAGGGGGCAATGTCCCAGAGGAAGGAGAATTAAGGATCTCAAGGAGAAGATATTCTAGGGAAGGTTCCAGGAGGGGAGGCATGACTGGGGGAGGTGTGCCCTGTGGTGGGGTCTCACCAAGCAGATCGAGGGAGCTCTGGTGGTTGGAGACAACAACATAGGGCTGTGAGGGAGGGAAGTGGTGAGCCCCTCGCACCTCCACTCGGATCCCGTACAGGTATTTGATGTGGAGCAGCATTAGACGCAAGATCCTGTGGGGTCACGGCAAGGGGTCCCAGTGGGATCCATTGATGTCCATCTGCATGCCTCAGCTCCCCCCAACCCTACTGTCTTTCTGACCACCTTTGCAGTCCTCTCCCCATTCCCTGTCTCTGGTCTCTCTCAGTCTTTTCTACACACACCATGCCCCCTTCCCCCAATCCACTACTCGCTTTGTACCCTTAGGTTCCCTCATTGCCCAAGACCCCTTGCCCCTCACTTCATGTTCTCAACGTTGCGTCCTCGCACGGCACACACAGGGATGGCGAGCACAGCCAGGAAGAGGATCCAGCCATTGTAGAAGGCCATCTTGAAGAAGTACTTGGCACTGGGGCTGCAGAACCACAGGGTGGGCAGCAGGAAGAGCAGCAGCAGGAAGAGCAGCAGCAGCAGCATCCATGCCCCTGGCCAAAACTCCATTCTGGCCACCTGCAGGGGATGGGGCAAGGGACAATCAGCCTGGTTTCTGGAGGACAGTGGGGTACGCAAGGCACAGAAGGCAGGGTTGGGGACTGGTGCTATGAGGACAAGGGCCAGAGAAACAAGCTGGGGCAGGGTTCCCATTGAAACCTTCCCAGGAAGCCTCTCTAGGATGAGGGTGGTGGAGATAGAGCTCAAGACTGCTCTCCCATTCCTCTTCCCGAAGGCTCCAGATATATTCAGACAAGAGACACAAGACATGGACATCTACAACTCACAGATACCTGACAATAAATGACAATAAGAATGATAGTAACACTTGTAGCTGGTAAGGGTCTTATAATGGTCTATACTTGTGCCGTCCAAGAAAGTAGCCACCACCTACATGTGGCTACTGAGCACTTGAAATGCAGCTAGTCTGAACTGAGGTGTGCTGGAAATGTAAAATACACATCATATTTCAAAGACTGAATAAAAAACAAAATGTAACATATCCCATTATTAATCTTTTATACTGACTACATTTTGAAATTATAATCTTGGGCCAGGCGCGGTGGCTCACGCCTGTAATCCCAGCACTTTCGGAGGCCGAGGCAGGTGGATCACAAGGTCAGGAGTTCAGGACCAGCCTGAACAACATGGTGAAACCCCGTCTCTACTAAAAATACAAAAATTAGCCGGGCCTGTTGGCACATGACTGTAATCCCAGCTACTTGGGAGGCTGAGGCAGGAGAATTGCCTGAACCCAGGAGGTGGAGGTTGCAGTGAGCCCAGATCACACCACTGCACTCCAGCCTGGGCAACAGAGTAAGACTCTGTCTTAAAAAAAAAAAAAAAAAAGAGAGAGAAAAGAAATTATAATCTTTTAGATGTATCAGATTCAAGAAAATACATCACTAGGCCGGGCGCGGTGGCTCAAGCCTGTAATCCTAGCACTTTGGGAGGCCGAGACGGGTGGATCACGAGGTCAGGAGACCAAGACCATCCTGGCTAACACGGTGAAACCCCGTCTCTACTAAAAAATACAAAAAACTAGCTGGGCGAGGTGGCAGGCGCCTGTAGTCCCAGCTACTCGGGAGGCTGAGGCAGGAGAATGGCGTGAACCCAGGAGGCGGAGCTTGCGGTGAGCTGAGATCCGGCCACTGCACTCCAGCCTGGGCGACAGAGCAAGACTCTGTCTCAAAAAAAAAAAAAAAAAAAAAAAAAAAAAAAAAAAAAAGAAAATACATCACTAAAATTAATTTCACTTTTTGCCTTGTAAAAATGTGGCTACCATAAAAAAATTATATATGTGGCTTGCATTATATTTCTGTAGAATAGCACTGGTCTATATATTAAGTTAAACTCTTAAAATGATCCATACAATAGTCTAGAAAGTACTATTATTATTTACATTTTATAGGAAATAGGCCCAGAGAGGCTAAATAACTTACCTGAGATCATACAGCTCCTGAGTTAGATCTAAGCCGCCTGTGTTCCTAACCACTCGGTTATGCTGACACTGGTATGTACTGCATATATATATACGAACACAGCACACAGCATATATGGTGACTGTGACAGAACACACACAGCCATATACCCAGGGGCCAAATGGCAAGATTAAAAGTTCATGTCACTAATGCCAACACACAGTCATACAAAGACTAACATGTTCACACACAGACACAAATTTATAATTACACCCAGTGACAGATAAAATAATGTGAATGCGTAACTAGTAACTAGAAAAATCCCTCTCCACCCAGGCAGCTCCCCCATTCCTAGGTAGACTTATGGACATACCTGGAATAGTTACAAAGACCAATCCTACCTCCACACAGGCAAATGAATCCAACTACCCTTTCCCTTCCTTCTAGTGACACTTTGCGTGGGCAGGTACAGGGTGTAAGGCCTCACCAAGTGAAAAATGGAGGGCAGGGAGTAAAGGGGACATAACAGCACTTGCCCTGGGAGAGGAAAGGGCTCAAGAGGAAGAGTGGCAGGAACACAGAACCTGTGTTCTAGGTTCTTCCTCCTTCCTCCACTCTGCCCCACTGTTGGGGGCAGGGTAACAATTCACAAAAAGGGTGTACAGGCAAATACCTGTCATTCCTACTGAGGCCACAGGCACTGTCTTCCCATGACGGGAAGGGCTATGCTCAAAGGTAAGCCTATTGCCAAACAAGAAGGTAACAGGCAATAGAGGAAACAGGAGACCTTGTCAGTTGGAATACTGTAGGCTTTCTGAGCTGCTCCATCCCACTGCCCCTACAAGTTCAGAACAGCATCATTTCTCCCCTGAACTATGTGGAGTAGGCTCCTAACCCCCTCCAATCCATCTTCCACGTAGCAACCACAGAGATTTTTCTGTTAATACAAATTTTTCTGAAACGCAGAGCATTTCCCTGTCTTGCCTAAAGGTTCTTCTTGACAAGTTGACTTCTGCTTACATCTTCGACCACATCCTCACAAAACTCTTTTTGTTCCAGTCAAACTGATTCACTTCAGTTCCTCAGACACCATGATCTTTCACGCTTCCGCACCTTGAACATGCTGTTCCCTTTGGCTGGAATGCCCGGATCTTTTCCTGCCTCACACAGCTCAGTGTCACCTTTCGGAGGGCTGCCTGAACCCCTCCAGGCCTGTGCTTTCATTACACTTTTATCTTGACCAGTGGGTCTTGAAGTGTAGAAATGCAAATTATTAGACTTCACCCCAGATCTACTGAATCAGAAATTCTGGGCATTAGGTCCAGCAATCTATTTTTCTTTTTCTCACTCAGACTGGTTTTGAACTTCTGGCCTCAGGTGATCCTCCTGCCTCAGCCTTCCAAACTGTTGGGATTACAGGTGTGAGCCATCGTGGCTGGTTAGCAATCTGTATTTTAACAAGCCCTCTGGTGAGTCTGATGTGCGCTTGAATTTAAGAACCACTGATCTTGACAACACACTATGTGTTGACTGGCATTTTTGTTTCCCTCCTTAGGCTGTAAGCAGCTTAAGGACAGGGACTCTGTCTTATCTCCAATACCAGGACAATAGGAGATGGAGTAGGTGCTCAACAAACACTTGCTGAACAGATTCTAAGGCTATATACACACCCACAGAGCCACAACTAATGACAGAGATGGCAGTTCTGATCACAAATTAGATAGTTACCCTCTTGAGTAGTACTGACTACTAAAAGAAAAGTCACTGAGAAAGTAACGAACACATGAAGCCTAATGGTAACCGACTCTGAATAGACACATGCAATACATGGCCATAATGAAGGCAGAGTAACAATAATCAAGAAGAGGTCATGTCACAAGAGAAATGCACAGAATGGGATTAACATGCCACAGGGAAAGATGCTGCTCTCATCAAATGTGTGCCAACAGTGAAAAGAATGGAAGATAATGTCCATAAATACCAACGATGGGGTTCACAGCAGGATTGACCCTGTGACATGCATTGATCCCATGGACACAGACTGTACACAGTCACTGGAAAGATAATGTTTGTGTAGAGAGGTATGGGCCAGGGAGGTCACCAAGGTAAGGCATGCAGGGATGGTTCTTTGCAGACCTGGAGACCCAGTTACCTTCTTCTCTAACACTTGATATTAAGTGACCCTCTTCAGAGAACAAAAGTCCAAGGATTTAGAAATGCAATGGAGGGCCAAATTTAATGAGCGTACGGTTCATAAAATACACTGACGATAAATTTATAACACACATTCTATGGTCCTGTTACATCAGTGTATTGTGCAAAGGGGCATACACATGTGTTCTGTGAACTGTGACTGGGAAAACACAGCAAACGGGCCAACTGAGTCAGACATGAGTGTGTAGGCTATTCAGCCAAGCCATGGGATCCCACACATGAAGACTACTGCAAATGGTAGGACCACAGACATGTCAACCAAAGTAAAATAAGGTATATAACCTTCACATGCTGAAATAAACATGCCAAAACATAAAACGTGCAAGTAACAGGAAACTATAAAACAGGTGCAATATATGAAAACTCACACACATGCGGTACTTGAACATGTCAAAACTGGATGTGAGACGTGGACACAAGAACGGAGAATGGGCAATTCTGATGGAAAATAACACACCATTTCTACACAGCCTATGGAGAGCATTGGGACAACCTAGTTGCACACAAGCCATTAAACATGTCAAAGGCACACAGACTCAATGTAGAAAACATGGCTCCCATAAGGCATTTGTGTGTAAGGGTCCAGCAGTGTGGAAGGCCACTGAGAAACAAGAGGTCCTGTGCCTAGATGGAAACAGAGGGGCCTAAGGGTATATTCCTAAGAGGCAAATTCTGCTGGCCTTCTCCCCTCATGACCCCCGCAAGAGTCATGTGGGGTCAAAGGGCAAGAAAAGGAATTGGGGAAGGTGTAGGGAATTCCCTCTCCAGGATTCCCTGTGCACACTCCCAGTCCCAAATTCACAAGGGTTTCCATTTCTCCCCCTCCCGTGTCTCTTCCATCCTTCCTCCCTCTCAGGTCCCCTCTCCTATCCCCAGCAACCCTCTTCCCAGTCAGCCCCTCTCCTTTCCCCAGCAACCATCTCCCCCAGTCGGCCCTCCCAGACCCAATCTCTCCCCTTCCCCTCATCCTAGTCGCTTTCAGCACCCTCTTCCCTCCTCCTCCCATCCCTTTCCCGCCCACACCTCAGTGGGGTGGGGGGCCTGGGGGGCTGGCCCCCTCCCCAGCCAGGCTGCGGCAGCGGTGGTGGCGGATGGCTGTGTCTCTGCCTCTGTCGGGGTGTCGGTGCCAAGGGGGTGACGGGATTTGGGGGTGTCCTAGCCCCGGCCGATGGAGGGGAGGTGGGAGTGGGAGGTTGGGCCCATAGCGGTAGGAATGGTGGGGGGTTGTCCCCCCAGCACCCTCCCTCCCTCCCTTTCTGCTGTCTTTCTGAGGGCTGGGGCTTCTGCTGCCGCTATTCCCCCCCCCACCCCTCCCCAACGCCTGCTGGTTTCCGGGGCCGGCCAGGAAGTGGAGGGCGGTGATGGGCAGCCTGTTTTGCCAATCGTCTCCCAGAAACTCAGGCATCTCCTCCCCACGTCTACCAGTGTACTCTTGGGAGCCCCGCCCCAGGAGGGCTCAGGCGGGCCCTCCCTCTGCCTTTGCTCCCATCTCTGGCTCCAGCTGCATCTTTTTATTCTCTAACTCCCTTTGAGTTCTGGATCCCCTGGTGCTGTATTTCTCCTTCGGCACATTCCTTCCTTTATTCTCTATCAGCTCTCTTTTAACTGCCACTTTTACTTGGTCTCTTTTTTTCTCAACTCCGGTTATCTGCTGCTTATTCCCCGCAACTATTCTTAAGGACCCCTCTTCCCGTTCCCCTTTCAATTCTAAGCATTTATCAAACACCTACCTACCATATGACAAGCATTAAGTTCACCTCTCTTCTTTTTCTCTCCAGGACTCCATCTCACCCCATCTCACTCTCCAGCCCTCTGGTCTGGTTTCCTTTGCCCTTTGTCCCTCACTATCTCCCAGCTGTCCAGCTCCCCCCTCCACCCGCCTTCTCTGACCTTTAAAGAGATCTCTTTGGCCTCATCCCTGACCCTTTCCTTTTCCATGCTCTTTTCCTTCTGTACTTTTTCTTTCCTACTTCCTTCCTATCAGTCTCCTTACTTCCCCAAGCTGAGACAACCCCTTCTCACAACATACAATATGGGTACATCTTTTCTTCCAATGGAAATTGGGCGTCAGGAGTGCTTTCTAGAAAAAGACAAAGTGAGGAAGAATGCCGATTCCTCTGGATGAGGATGCCTCCTTAATTTGGTAGCCATGTATCTAGTTTTCCACCCCCTCTTCTCTTCCTCCACTCCCATTATCACTTTACTAGGATCATTCCATCACTTCACTCTCCTTCATTTCCACCTTTCCCTCTCAATATCTTAAACCTCCAGTTTCCTGAATCCTCATCTGCCCCAGTCCTTCTTTACGCAACTGCTAACTTCTCATCTTTCCTTACTTTTGAGTCACATGGGATCTTTTATCAAGGTCCCGCCTCTAGCCACACCTTTACCCTGCATGAGTTTACATGCCCTCGGGAAGAGGATTGGTAGTGGGAAGACTGTTACCTAGTTCTGCTCCTTTGGACACAGTGAGGGTCAGTGATTGTAGGAAAGGCCCAAACTCTCCGGGGTCCAACCCTGGAAGAAGACCCTATTTCTGATGGGCAAATTATAAGGAGGAAAGGGCGGGTCTTAAGGAGACCCCCCGCGGGTCTCCTTAAAAGGGGCGGGCCGTGCCCCTTCTGCACCAGTCACAAAGAGGGTGAGCGCAGAGCTTTTCTGCTCTGAAGGTTTAAAACGGAGTTTAAGTCAATCCTGTTCTACTCTGTGTACAACATTAAGAAAGGAGTGGGCCTTTAGTTCAGTTTTGCTCTGTAAATCACCTAAAGTGGGGAGGGCTGAGTCGTCCAGCCGAATGAGTTAACACCAGCTCCGCAGATCGATGTTCGTACTATCCAAACGTCGGGCTAATCCCAGTTCTGCTCCCTTAACTAAAAGTGAGGGGCAGACCCAAGTTCTGCTCTCTACGTCACCAAAGGAGGTTGGAGCCATTTTGAACCCTGCGACCCTAGTGTTTTCCCTCTTTCCCTAGCTCTTCGCCGTCTTTCCCGATGTCGGCCAATCAGGGGAAAAGGAAAAGGCCCAATCAGCAGAAAGTCCACAGCTGAAGGACCCGGATGAAGCGAGCCGAGGACTTGGAAGTGCAAGCCTCGCCAATTGTAGAGCAGTCACCATAGCGACAAGATAGGGGTGAAGAGGTGGAACAAGATAAGGTTGAACCCTCACGCCATTGGCCCACCCCCGTCCCGCCGCGTGCTGCGCAGGCGCGTTTTACCTAACCACCATTTTCCGTCAAGTTCTAGCCAATGAGTTGCTTTGGAGCCATACGCTCCAAAGTCCAATAGCAATCCGGACATTCTCAGAAAGAGGAAGCGAAGGAAAGAAAGGGGCTTATAGTGGGCGAGGTCTATAGGTAGTCCCGAGCAAATTGCTTCTGGCTTTGGTTATGACTGACAACTACTCAGACGAATAAAGCCCTCCGCGGCCAGGCGACAGGGTGTAGCGAGTTATTACCAATCCCTTGGCATTGCACATTGACTTAGACCGTATCAGCCAATAGCCATTGTGCGAAGGCAGGACCACACTAACCTTTTCCCGCCCCTGTCCTTTGGGCCAATCCTTTCTTTTGAATTCTTTGTGATTGGCAGGCATTCAGGCCAATAGTGATTAGGAAACCTTCACGCCTGCCCAACGATCCTGGGCAGGAGGTGGTTTCTGGTTTGTTGGGGCGTGTGTATGTGTATTTGGGGGGACTGAAGGGTACGTGGGGCGAAACAAAACCGGCCATGGCAGCAGCGGAGGAGGAGGACGGGGGCCCCGAAGGGCCAAATCGCGAGCGGGGCGGGGCGGGCGCGACCTTCGAATGTAATATATGTTTGGAGACTGCTCGGGAAGCTGTGGTCAGTGTGTGTGGCCACCTGTACTGGTGAGAATCGAGGAGAGGGGCGGAAGGCGGTGGGTCTCGCTTATATACTGGGGAGGCTAGGAGCGAATAATCATACAGTCATACAGATAATCGGAGGGCACGTTCCCATAGGTGAGGCCCGACAGGAGACATAACGACTTTGCTGGTATGTGTGGGTGGGAGTATAATGTCTCTACGGTCGAGATCTGTGGAAAGAAAGGTCTTAGGAACCAGGAGCGGGGGCATGTGATGTGCTGAGAAGAGGAGGTGGGGCGGGGAGTGGCGGGACAATGTGAGACCCGAGCCACCTTACCCCAGAGAAGCGAGGGGTCTTAGCTGTGCAGGTGGAAACAGATGAGACACAAAGGTTAAGGGGAGGCACGCATCAATTGAGTCGGGGAGAACCAGGAAATATGGATCACATTCAGATGAGATCTGGGAGGGGGTTGGTACGAAGGCACTGTGGAGAGGCAGATTTGAAAGGTTAAAGGGTCGTAAAGACAGGGACATTATTGAGCTTGAAAGTGAGGAAAAGGTGTAATGGGAGAATGTGCTAGTAAAGGGGTTTGGTTTGGAGTGATGGGGTTGGGGTTGAAAAGCGGGGTTGGGGTTGAAAAGCGGAAACCCGGAAAGAGGTGGCTAAAGGGAATTAGAAATTAACTTGAAAGGCAGAAAAGAGAGGGCACGAAAATTTGTACGTGTTTGTTGGGGAGAGGAGAAAGGAGAGGGTTGAGTGTGTTGAGGATGGACAGAGCTTTAGATGTTGGAAGATCAGACAAGCAGGAAGGCCAAGTTGGCTGGCATGGTAGAGGTTGCAGAAAATCTGAAAAGCAACAGCAGGTTGCCTGGAAAGAGGAGTGAGATGGGATTCTGTGAAGTCTGGGGGTCTGTGTCTCTCTTTTCTGTAGCTAGTTTGACTTTTTTTTTTTTCTCCCCCATCCAGTTGGCCATGTCTTCATCAGGTGCGTACTCGGGAGATGAAGAGGGAAATGGGGAGGTCTGAGGAGCTGGAAGACCCTCTTGTATACTGGAAACCACTTTTTTTCTCCCCAGTGGCTGGAGACAAGGCCAGAGCGGCAAGAGTGTCCAGTATGTAAAGCTGGGATCAGCAGAGAGAAGGTTGTCCCGCTTTATGGGCGAGGGAGCCAAAAGCCCCAGGATCCCAGGTGAGAGACTGGAGGTGTTGCTCAGGGAAGATTGAAGGCTTCTGCCCTTGGAAAACGGTGTGGAAGATGACAGGAGAAAATTCTCTGTTAACTTTCTCTCTCCTCTTCCTCAGATTAAAAACTCCACCCCGCCCCCAGGGCCAGAGACCAGCTCCAGAGAGCAGAGGGGTGAGTCTTCCTGTCCAGTTGTGTCCCTTCCTTGACAGGTTTTCCGGCTTCCCATCTGACTTTTTCTACCTCCCTAGGCATTCCAGCCATTTGGTGATACCGGGGGCTTCCACTTCTCATTTGGTGTTGGTGCTTTTCCCTTTGGCTTTTTCACCACCGTCTTCAATGCCCATGAGCCTTTCCGCCGGGGTACAGGTAAGAGTCACATTCAGCTCCCATCAGGGAGCCCTGTGAATCCCCTCAGGCCCCCTCCCAGCCTAGAAGCATATGCTTCCACAGCTTTCCTCTCTCCCACAGGTGTGGATCTGGGACAGGGTCACCCGGCCTCCAGCTGGCAGGATTCCCTCTTCCTGTTTCTCGCCATCTTCTTCTTTTTTTGGCTGCTCAGTATTTGAGCTATGTCTCCTTCCTGCCCACCTCCAGCCAGAGGAGAATCAGTATTGGGGGTCCCTGCTGACCCTTCCTTACTCATGGACCCCCTTGACCTCTCTATTTCTGTTGGCTAAGGCCAGCCCTGGACATTCTCCAGGAAAGCTTGGGGAGGAGGAGTGAAGTCTGTGCATAGATGGGAGAGCCTTCTGCTCAGAAGCTCACTCAGTAACATTATAATTCTCTGCCCTGGGGAAGGAGGATGGATTGAGAGAATGTCTTTCTTCTCTTCTAAGTCTTTGCTTTCCCTGATTTCTTGATTTGATCTTGAAAGGGGGGCAAAGCTCCCTCTGACTCTTCCCCCACTCCCATCTTATTGATTTAATTTAATTTTTCACTCCCCAGAGTCTAATATGGGTTCTGACTCTTAAGTGCTTCCTCCCCCTTACTACCTCCTTTAATACAAATTCAATAAAAAAGGTGAAATGTATTGATGGGATCTCTTCCCAAGTTTGCCCCCCTCCTTCCTCCCTCCCTCTCTTGACAGAAGCATCTTCTCCCCAACTTGAGTAGATGTTTGGTGCAGTGTGGGGGTGAGTCCCTTTCCTTCAGGGCCCTCAAGGGTGTAGGGGTGAGGTTGCGTCTCACACACATATACACAGACACACAAGAGCAAGATGTGTCAGGTGTTTACTCATCATTGTGGGGGGCTCTGGTTGTAGAAGAAAGTTTGGCAAGGTGGGGTTATACAGGAGAGAGTTGGTCTGGGGCCCGAACAGTTCAAGGGAAAAAGAAAAGGGAGCTGATGGATGGGATCTCTCTGTGGGCCCCTCAAGGCCCTCCAGTACCACTCTCGCCTGCCTCAGGTTCCTCCGACTGATTCAGCTCTGCACGCTCCTCCTCTTCCTCCTGGTTTTCTGAGGCCTTCCTGAGGAGGAAGATTGTGGAGAATGCTGCACGTTGTCGTTCCACCCCCCACCCCTCTTCACTTGCTGCCTGGAAGCCCTAGGTCTGAGGAGTCTGGCTTTCTCCACTCACCTCTCCTCTCCTTGGCGTCGCCGCCTTTGCCACAAGATGACCCCAATGAGCAGAGCGGCTGTCCCCAGGCCTCCCAGGATCCCCAGGGCCAGGGCTAGAGTTCCTGGCCCTGATCCTCCCACAGAGCCTGTAGGGAGACAGGGAAAATTGAGAGCACAGCCCCCACCACTCACCATTCCTTTCTTTTTTTTTTTTTTTTTTTTGAGATGGAGTCTGGCTCTGTTGCCCAGGCTGGAGTGCAGTGGCCGGATCTCAGCTCACTGCAAGCTCCGCCTCCCGGGTTTACACCATTCTCCTGCCTCAGCCTCCCGAGTAGCTGGGACTACAGGCACCCGCCACGTCGCCCGGCTAGTTTTTTGTATTTTTTTTTGGTAGAGATGGGGTTTCACTGTGTTAGCCAGGATGGTCTCGATCTCCTGACCTCGTGATCCGCCCATCTCGGCCTCCCAAAGTGCTGGGATTACAAGCTTGAGCCACCGTGCCCGGCCACCATTCCTTTCTTGTTGACCATCCCCGCAGTCACATGTGTTGGGGGCTATCTTCTGCTTCCCTGACTTTCTCGAACCCCTCACCTGCAGTTGGCCCCTCCTCGCCTGGTTCTGGAAGACAAAGTTGGATCCAGTCAGAAAGGAAGACTTCGGGTTGAGAGAGGGTTATTTAGTGGGAGCTCCAGTGGAGTCTTTCCCTTTCTTTTTTTTTTTTTTTGAGATGGAGTTTCGCTCTTGTTGCCCAGGCTGGCATGCAATGGCAGGATCTTGGCTCACCGCAACTTACGCCTCCCGGGTTCAAGTGATTTTCCTGTCTCAGCCTCCCAAGTAGCTGGGATTACAGGCACGTGCCACCACAACTGGCTAATTTTGTATTTTTAGTAGAAATGGGGTTCCTCCATGTTGGTCAGACTGGTCTCGAACTCCCAACCTCAGGTGATCCACCGGCCTCAGCCTCCCAAAGTGTTGGGATTACAGGCGTGAGCCACTGCGCCCAGCCGTCTTTCCCTTTTTTTAGTTCAGAGGGAAGAAGGGAGAGGCTTGGCTGCTCTCTTGGCAGAATTTGGGTGGGGCAGGGGAGGTTTGGGTGTGGGTGCACGGAGGGAGAGGTGGGCTGGCTCTTGGGGGTAAGGCCAGAATGGGGCAAGAAATTAGAGCCTGTGCTATCCTGCACCCTAGCCCCAGGGTCTGTAGGGCTTGGAGAGAGGTCTCACCGATGATGCTGATGCTGACAGCACGGCTTTCCTGGGGCCCGTGGCTGGGATGGGTGGCCACACACCTGTAGGTTCCCTGGTCCTGAGGCCCTATCTCAGGGAGGATCAGCACAGGGCTGGGGGAAAGGGGTAAGGGCACACCCTGGTGGGGGAAGGGGAGAGGAGACTATTTCAAAACTCTTGTCTTTTTGTCTCCACATCTTCAAATACCCTCTCTTCCTCCTCAGCTCCTAGCCTGCCTTTCCCTCGTTAGCCCTCTGCCCTCCCTGTTGCTAGTTATGGTTCACCCTACCTCCCAGCCCCTCTCTCCAGGTCACTCACATCCTTCATCCAGTGGATCTGAGGAGAGGGCTGGGCAGGGACTTCACAGGTCAGGGTTACGGTTCCACCAGGAGCTACTGCTCCACCTTCTGGCTCTACCACCAATTGGACCTCCTCCAGAGGCACAGGCTCTGGGAGTTGGAAGGGTTATGAGGTGGAGAGTTACACTTGTGAGTGATCCCAGTGGCCATGGGCTTGACTCCCTCTTTCCCTAAGGGTCCGACTTCCAGAATGCACTCACATGAGCTTGGAGCCCTCCCCACCTCTGCTCACCCCAGACACGGGGCTGGATAGGGGCTGTGTGCAAGGCCCGGCGTCGGGGAAGGCCTGGGCTGAAGCTACAGGAGAAGGTGGGATGGGGATTTCCTCCCCGGGCTGGGGTCACCATTAGCTCCGACTGCAGTGTGAAGAGCCCCGTCTCAGGGTGTCTCCTGGTCTCTTCCTTCACAGATACTCCTATGGTAGGAGGATAAGACAGATTATCCCAGGGTGGGTGTGGGAGTGAGATCAGGGAGAAGGCAGCTTGGCGGGCACCTTCGGACTCACCCTTCTCATTAGGCACCAGGGGCTTCCCATCCAAGTGCCAGCTAAGAGTCCCTGCAGGGTAGCTTCCCTCTGACACACATGTCCCCACCTGGGGAAAGAGTGGTGACCTCAGAATCCTTTGAAAATGAGAGATGCCACACACCCACACACACTCGCCTCCTGTTCACAGGACCATTTTCTACTTCTCCTTTCTTTCACTACCTTATTGGGAACACCAGCTGTGAGTTCAGAGGCAGAATCTATAATTTCCGGCTTCCCAGGAATCTCTGAAGAAGGAAAAATCCAATCAGAGGCTGTAATTGTGAAGGTTCTCAAACTCTGTGTGTGGAAATGGGGCCAGTGGAAGTCAGAGGCCCTCATGGGCCAAGGCTAGGGTTGAAGGCTTTTTCTGAGATAAGAGAGGGGGCCTTGGAGAAGGCCCTGGAATTCTTACGGTAGACACGGACTCGGTAGTTGGACTTGGTCTCCTTTCCATTCCTGTTCATTGCCTGGCACCGGAAAATCCCCTCATCCTGGATCCCGACAGCCGGAAGGAAGAGGGAGCCGTTGGGAAGGACACGAGCCACACTATCCCAGGGGCCTCCCTGGGGAGATAGGACCTTCCAAGCTTCTGTCCGGCCTGTATTCTAGAAGCAGAGAAGCAGGGCCTAAACAGTGCAAGGCCTTTGGGAAAGTACTGTGAGGCAGAGTGATGGGGATCCGAATCATTGCTGGTCTCCCTGGAAGTTGGGAAGCTGCAACAGGATCCCCACTTACCAGTTTCCATTCCAGCTGCTGGGGTGGTTTCTTGGGGGCCCCCTTACACTTCAGCACCAGTGGCTCACCGATCCGGGCTGTGATGTTTTGAGCACCTACTACTGCCCCTGGGAGACAGCATCGTGGTAGAGGGGCAGGAAGGTAATGAGGGCTAACAAAATTTGGACAGGGTGCGTGAGGGACCTTGAAAAGCAGTTCCCTGGGTTCTGGGAAAAGTTCTAGGGCAATTGGGGTATGGGGTTCAAGTGCTTTCTGCAGGAAGGGTCAGTGGGTGGGGGGAGTGGCTCACCCCACAGACTGAGGACCAGCACCCAGGCTCCAACTGCTGCTCCGGCTGCCATCCTGCTTCCTTCCAGGCTCATAGCTCTGTCTGCCCCTCTCCGCGCTGTGGCCTCCGCCCTAGGTGGGGCCTGTACCCTCTCTCCAGCCCCCATCTTTCAGTCATCTTGTCACAGGGAATGCTAGGAATTCATGCCTTTGGGACAAGAGTCCTTCAGGTACTAGAGAAATAATTATCACCCCACCCCTGGGCACTACCAGCCTCTGGACACAGTCACTTCCCTGGGGGATGGGGAGTGTACCCTCTAGGGTCTCATTCCCTCAGAGCCCCCTATCCTATTTATTCCATCAGTCCATCAGGGCTGCCTGGTGACCCACTGGAGCCCCATGTTGACTGGGCAAGGTTGCATCAATAGGGTTCAGGCCAGACTGTTGTTTGCAAGGGTGCAATTGGGACTGCATCGTGAAGGCAAGGCTGGGGGACAGGAGAGAAACCTGTTTGGAGCTTCGTGAAAGAAAATATATTTTTTTTTTTCTGGGGTTTCTCATGTTTTTTGAAAAAAATTCTCAACTAAACCCAGGAAAAAAAGAAACTTCTTTATTTAAAACTGCATTTTGTTTTTTTTCTGTGAAACTACACAAGTTTACAAGTGAGGAGAGAACTGCCCCCAGCCCATGCCTCCCACCCCCCCACCCATCACACTTCCAACCTGTCCCCAGTCCTGCCCAGATCTTTAATGGGAGGGGTTCCCCACTCTGACAGTCTTGCAAAATCCTGAGAATGTCTGAGGGGATCAGATGGTAGGGTTTAGGGCTGAGGATGGGACAGTGTTGATTTTACTTTTCCCCCACACTTGGCTTTTTGCAACCTCCTCCCTCTCCCTACCACTTGATTTTGGTGTGACAAAAAGATACCTCATTTCTGGGGAAATTGAGGAAGATACATATACAAGCACCCCAACCCATATTTAACATATTTGGCAATAACTCCCTTCCCATTCTTCCCCCTCCAATTTTCAAATAGTAGTTTTTTAAAAAATTAAAGACATGTCACTCACAGGGGAAGATGGCATCTTCGATTTCCTCAAAATTACTGAGTCCAGCCCTGCCCAAGGTTTGTGGGAAGAAGGGGGATGAGAGGCCAGCAGGGCAAGCCCTTCACTGCCTCCACACCAAATGCGGCAGAAACTGCCTGCATGAACAAAGAACACGTAAGTGATTTTAGGGGGCAAAGCTTGGTGCCCTGTAAAATTTACTTCCTGATGGACAGGCCTGGAGCCAGGGGGGCCTCTTCACCAGTTCTGTTTGTCCTCCCTTTCTCTTACCAGGACCCCTTTGGCTATCACCCCTAATATGGGAAAGTAAGAAATTTTTTTTAAAAAAGACAAGAAATCAACATATTTATAAAAAAAAAGCTACTTCCCCAAACTAAATTAAAAATTAAGAACCACCACCACCACCAAAAACAACAACAACAACAAAAAAAACAGATGGATCCCAGGGTTTCTTTTTCTTTCTTTAAAAAAAAAAAAAAAAGTTCAACCCCAAAGCCCAGTCAATAATTCCCTAAAGTAGCAGAAACTCCCTCCGAGGTAGATATCTGAGTCAGACACTCTCGTCCACCGAGCGATTCTATTGGTTTAAGATGAGCTGCGTATGAGGTAAGTAAGCCGTCTGGAGGGGCGGGGGTGGGGATGCATGGGGGCGTGGCCCATGTCCTCTGTCCAGAAGTCATGTCCCCATTTTTGGCATCTCTGGTTGGGCAGGGCTGGCGTCTCCAGATTCCAGAACATATAAGTGGGGTGGGGAAGGGAAAGTGGGGGAGCCCAGAGAGAGAAACAGAATAGTTGCAACTGGGAGTATGTGTGTGAGGTGTGGGAGAGGGAGAGAGAGGAAGACAGAGGAGAAAAAGGGGTCTGAGAGATAGGTTTCTGGGTATATGTATGTTTCTGTGTAAGAAAGAAAGCGAGAGGAAAAAGATGGAAAAAAGGGGGAGACAGACCCCACACTCCCCTTAGAGGCCCCATTCTTCCTGCCATGTAATTAGCACTCCCAGCACAGAGAGTCTAGTTAGGGAGGGGATGACCCCATTGGCCCTTCTCTGTCTTGTGCTTCTCCTGTATTTGGGGTTTGTCCTCTGGAAGCCTGTGTCCTCTTCAAGAGTCGCCTTGTGAGAGCCCCCACCCCTGTGACCCTGAGGGGCAAGATCAGTTGGAGGTGTCAGAGTGAACGCTCCCTGGTCCCTCCGTTGGGGATGTCACTGAAGAGGGGGTCACAGCCTCCTGCCAGCTGCCATTTGCCTGGAAGAAGAGAAAAACAGAGTATAGAAAACAGACAAGGCCCCGGGAGTCCTGTGTGGGCACAACACTACTAGGGAAAATGCCCCTCTGTCCTGCGAGAACTGGACGGAGAGGGGCTTCAGGATCCACTCACCCTCATTTCCCGTGGGCTGTACATCTGGCCTCCCCCGAGGTTCTCCCCATAGCCCCCGGGCCCCATCGAGTGTCGGAGTGATTCCACCTGCAGGCAGCGGAGGAAGGTGTGACAATGAAGAGAAGCCTCAGAGGAAAGAGGTCTTGTATCCTCAAGTAGGGGAAATGGAGTTGGGGAAAGCCCTACTGGAGAGGAGATGGGCATCTGACCTGGGAAGCAGAATAGGAATCTCCGTTGAGCCCAGGCATCCCCAGAAACATGTCTCCAGATCCTGAGAGATTGAAAGAGCCGCCAGAGCCTTGTGGGGGGCAGAGAGGGAAGAGTGTAATAGAGCCCGTGATGGTAGAAAGGGGATGAACCACAACTCTCAGCTCTTGTGGGGACGTGCTACTATACTCCAATTATCCACAAAACAACATTCCAACACGCAGAAACAGCAGGCTGTTCCTTAGCCTCCTATGGCCACCCGTGGGAAGAAAGGCAGAACTAAGTTCACTGCAGTGGCCTCTGTCCCTTGACATCTCCAGCCTGTCTCAGCTTGGTCCCTGTCACCCCAAAAGGCCCCCTCTCTGCTATGATCTTGCCTAGGTAGGAAGTGGGAACAAAAGCAGGAAGTGTGCAAAACAGTCAGCCAGGGTGACAGTGGGATCCACCTGCAGAGGAAGGGGGTGTCGGGGAGCTGGTGCGGCTGTGGCCCCCCTGGGTGACTGACACGGCGGTCTTGACAGCATAGATGTTTGCCTCCTCTTGGAACTTTCCGATGTTCTTCTTATAGCGAATCCTCTTGTTGCCAAACCAGTTGGAGACCTGTGGGGCAGAAAGGAGGGTCGGGTAGAAACATTTGCCTCCGAAGTCCTTCACTGAATAAGATGTGAGTGACAGCATTTGTTTTTCTTCTGGTCTCACTATGCTGTTGCCCAGGCTGGTCTCCAACTCAAGTGATCCTCCCACTTCAGCCTCCCTAGTAGCTGGGATTACAGGAACACACCACTGCACCTAGCTGAGATGCGTGCATTTTGCCTGACAACTCCTCCCGAAACCTCCATAATACCTGAGACACGGTGATGCCACACTTCTTGGCAAGCTCCTCCTTGGCCTCCTCACTAGGATATGGGTTACTCAGGTGGGAGTAGAAATACTCATTGAGGACCTCAGTGGCCTGTTTGCTGAAGTTACGGCGCTTTCGTCTACAGAGAAGGGAGAAGAGCGGTGAGGAGGGTGTTGGTGTCCTGGCAGGGCTGTCACATGGCGTGACCCCAGAGTCACCATTGTCATGGAGTACCACGTTGTGCAGCATGGCAGCTCAGGGTCTTGGAGAGGAATGGGAAGGAGCCCAGTGCTGGGGGCCAGCTCGGGTCCCTGGGCCCACCTGGCATCCAGGAAACGGGAACGCAGGATCATGACAGCCTCGCAGGTGCTCTGCTTGAGCTGCATCTGGATGGCGCTGAACTTTCGATGGATGATGCTCACCATGCGTTCCATCTCTTTGGGGGCCACGGGCCTGGTGCGGCTCTGCTCCCTCAGCAGGTTCATGACATGGGTCGTGAACTCATTACATGCCTGTAGTGGGGGCCAGTGGGCTGCTGAGAAGGAGCCCTTTGGCCATGGGATTCCCCTGCAAGAGCCCTTCCCTCCACCCTCCTCTCCTTACCTGCTCATACTTCTCCAGCTCCGAGTGGTATATGTGACGGATCTGGGCAAGTTTGCTGCGATAGTCCGAGTGTTCGATGGAGTTGTCAGGGGACACGCCGCCCCCAGAGGCTGCAGCGGCTGCAGCTGCTGCTGCTGAGCCGCCCCCTTTCTCGGGCCCAGCCACACCCTCTGCCAGAAGCATGTTGTCCAAGCGCATCAGCTGTGGGTCCACCGGCTCCTCCTCCTGGGAGCTCCGAATGCTGAGGCCTAGCATGCAGGCGAGTGGACTTAAGGACCCAGGGACCCCATACCCAGTGCTCAGTCCTCCTGGTGCTTCCTGGAGAGCCAAGTTCCCAGGCTTTGGTTCCTTCCCCAGTGCCCCTGACTCCTCACTTTCCTCAGGCCCCCAAGCTGTCACACTCTAGCCCTATAATGAAAAGATTTGTGTCCCCAGAGTTGAGCAACCAGAGGAGGGCCCACATACCGGTTTTCTCCTTGATTTCACACAGGACGCTAAAGAGAGCAGGCTTCATTCGGTGGCAGTTTAGGGCGTGTTTCCTTGGGAGGAGTGGGAGTGGGGAAAGAGAAAAGTTGAGGAGCTAGAGAAACAGAGCAGGGGGCCTGAGAACAAGGAGGGAGGAGGGTCAATCTGCAGAGGGAGGAAGCGGATTGGGGGTGGAATGGAGTTGGGGAGGGGAGTTCTTGGGAAAAGATCAGCTCCCAGAGCATGGGGAAGCTGCTCGGCTTCAGGGTGACACAGGGAAGATGCAGGCAGCAGGCTAAAGGCCGGGGGCTTTGGGAGATGGTCTAGAAAAGTATGAGGAGGAATTTGGGAGTGGATGGAGAAAGGAAAGTGACTTGGTAGGTTTCAGAGGTAGAGAGACTGAGGCTGGGGTTGAGAAGAGTCGGAGTTTGAGGTGGCAGAGCGGGGCTGGGGGTGCCGAGCTAACTGGGGACATCAGTGTAGTGTGTGTGAAGGGGTCCTGGGGCTGAGCAGGTGGGAAGCTTTGATGCACCTAGTGTCTGGCTGAGCCGTGGAGAGGAGCTTTAGGGGCTCCGGAGAGGGTGTGGAGGTCTCCACATCTGGACAGAATGAAGGGGCTGGGTGGAGAGTTAGGGAAGAAGATAACATAGCCCAAGAACAGTTTCTGAGTCTGGGAGCCAGAGGGGGCTCCCGGAGATGGGGCTGTTCCAGGGGAGTGTGGGGGTCAGCAAAAGGTTAGGAGTGGGGAGCGGGGCCACCTGGGGTTCCCTCTGTGAAGGTTTCAAGGCCTGGGGGTGAAGGGAGGTTTGAGAGGGATCACTTTTCTAGGGGCTCCCAGGAATGAGAGAAGAGAGCTGTTGGATCCTGGAAGAGGGCCCTGGAGTTGGGGGGCTCCCAGAAGATTCAAAGCATGTGAACGGGGTTTGCTGGGTCTGTGTGGGGTCCCGGGGTGGGGGCACTCACTTGGCCTGGGCCTCGTCCAGGCTCTGGTCGGTGATGGTCATTATCTGCTGCAGAATGTCCCCGATGTCTTGCTTCCCTCGGCCTCCCGGGACCCCCCCGCTACCCCCACCGGGGTCTCCGCCACCGGGAGGCTCGCCAGGGCCCCCAGGCTCCCCACCCACCAATCCCAGGCCCCCCCGGCCCCCGCCTGGAGGGGGCGGCCCCAGTAGCCGCTCGTCCATAGCTGGGGGGGGGCCCTGAGGCCCCCTCCCTGCTCCGCCCCTCCCCCCGCCTGGTTACTTCTCCCCCCAAACTCGCTGGGGCCGCTGCTCCCTCCGCCCCAACCCCCGCCCGTCTGCCCCCGGCTCCCGGCTCCCCCGGGGGTTCACCCCGGCACTGAAGGGAGACCTGGGGTACCGGCTGGGCCCCCCACAGGAGACCCCGGCCCCCGGCGGCGGAGAAAATGGAGCCGGAGAGAGAGAGGAGGCCCAAGCGGGGGTGTGTGTGAGAGAGAGGGAGGAGGGAGGAGGGAGAAGGGGGGGAGCGAGGGAGGGAGGCTGGGGGAGGGGAGCCGGGGAGGAAGAGGAGGGGAGAAGAGAGGAGGAACAGGGAGGAGCTGGGGGCGGAGAGAGAGACACAGAAACAGAGGAACTGAGACCGAGTGGAGGAGGGGAGAGGGAAGAGGGGATGAGGGGAGGAGACGGGCTATCTGAAAAATATGGGAAAGCCCCCTGGCTGGACTTCCGCGGCCTGGGAGTGGGGGCGTGTTGGCGGCTGCGGGGGTCTGCCACCTGGGTCCTGAATCAGGGATCTAGGCGATGTGGACTCACGCCGCTGGAATGCCTGGGTTCACCGACAGCTCAGTTCATATTTCTTGTTCTAATGACTCCCCTCCCTGTTCTACTTAATTAAAACCAGGAGAGGGGGGCTGGGGGAGATAATTAGGGAGGTCTCCAGCCGCTGCTTAATGAGCCAGTAATTAACCAGCCAGGGAGGGGAGCTGGCCTCTGGCCAGACTGGGGAGAGAGGCGGCCTCTGGCCTCACCTTCCTACCCTTCACCCCGCCCTGGTCCCCCAGACACCAGTCTTCAGTCCAGAGGGGTATTACATTTATTCACACAACCAAAACATCGGACAGACTCAGCAGCGGGGGGGGGGGGGGGGGGGCAGGGCTGAAGGTCCATTCACAGCCTCTAAACCCCTCAGTCTCAGGGATGGGGGTGCTGGTAGTGGGACTGGGAGAATAGTCTTAATCTCTCAGGTGCCCACCCACCTTCCCTTCTTACTGGGAGGAAGGGTAGAGCTGTCTCTCAGGTTATAACCTCTCAGGAGGAGGCCTGAGCCCTCAGACCCTAGTGCCTAGTAGCTTGACAATTGGTGGTGTCCCCACAAGTTAGGGAAAAGACTCCCAGCCACTCATTGAGATGGGTGCCTGGGATCCCCCTTACTGCCTCAAGCTCCCATGGACCTGTGCGGGGGGGAGTTAAATCCACGTTCCACCTCGCCTGTTCCCAGAGTTTGAGGCCTTTCACCCCATCCAGTTCCCAGGGAAGGTGATGTGGGCGATGAATATTGAGATTTGCGCTGCGTCTTTCAGTCTCTGTTACCCCCGCCAAGCAAGAGTTGAGGGCATGCAATAGGCTGCCCAGCTTTCAGACCAGGGGCGAGGAAGGGCTGGCTGGGGGCTCAAGTCTCAGCAGGTGTGTGTGGGGGGCCGGGACCTTTGCTCCTCCATTCGACCCCCACCCTGAACTCTCAGCAGCAACTCCAGGAGCTCCTGCCCCCCTGGAGGGAGGGGAGGCTCTGACCGCTGGGCTTCCATCCGCTGGCACTGGAGGAGTGGAGGCAGAGGAAGAGCTTTGGTGAGGGTCGGAGGGGAGGAGGTTCTTGAGAGGATCAAGGGTTGGTATGGGGAGGCATATAGGAAACCTGTGAAGGTGATGGGGTGCCTAGGGAGAAGCAGGAATAGAACCCAAAAGAGAACAGGGCCAAGAGACCAGGAGGCCTGGGTTTGCCTCCTGGGGGGATGTCTTACCTGGTGACTGAGGATGGTGCTGTAAAGCTGTTCTCTGTCCTCAAGAGGACGGAGTGGGGCAGGGGCTCGGCTTGGGGGGTTTTGTGGGGTGAAGAAGGTGGCCCTCTGCTCCTCTAGGCGGCGGGACTGGGCTTCAGCCACCAGGTCCAGAAGGAGCTCAGTCTGCAGGGAGAGCAGGGAGGCCGAGCGGGGTCCTAGTGCTGGGGAGAGGGGTGTGGAGGGCTCAGAGACCCAGAGAGGTTGGCAGACAGGAGCCGTGGGGGAGTGTGAATAGGGTGATGTGATTAGGGACTTTGGGTCAGAGGAGAGGCGGCGCAATGGGTAATCCCAAGGGGAGTCTGGAGGAGGTGGGGAGAGGGCCCACAATGGACTGGGCCTTGGTAATGGGATCAGGATGTGGGCACCAGGGTCAGGGCTCTCCCTGGGTGGGTAGGGGTACCTGTGTGGCGGGTCCCTGGAGGAGGAGGGGACGGAGGAGCAGATCGCCAAGGCCGAGTGGTGGAGTTTGGAGGGGGCCAGCCTTGCTCATCCTGAGGGGGGCCCTGATGCCAAAATATGTCCATTCCAGTCAAGCAGTGGTGGTTGAAGTGGGTGGAGTGGACAGGGGCTAGGTCAGTGGCCCGTTTCCTCTCTGTGTGTCTCTGTTCCTGCCTCAGTTTGCCCAAGCCTTACAAGGCCCCTGTGTCCCTACATTTCTGCCCCAGATCCTCTCACCTCCCTTCTTTCCCAGTGTCAGCCTCCCCAACCCCGTGCCCAGCTCACCTGCTCACCATCCTCTTCTTCCTGGGGTCTCTCAGCCTCCATCCCCTGGAGGGGAGAAACTGGTGGGGGAGGGGTGGCTGGGATTTGGGAGGAGGGCTGGAACCTTGGGTTCCTGAGGGGAGTGGGGGCTGGAAGGGGTGGGGGTGAGCTGGGGGCTGGATGCCTGGGTACTGAGCAGGAAGCTGGGTTCCTGGTCAGCCCCCCCACGGGCCCCGCCCATCCCTGTCAACTTCCTCCATTCTCTTTTCCCACCCAAACAGCTTGTTCAGTCTCTCTCACCCCAGGGGAGCACAGAGACTGGGAAAAACTCCTCCAGCTGCAGGAGTGGAGGGGGCTGATGGTGGGGAAGGACTCCTGGCAGTCTCATCTCCAGAGCCTCAGTAGCCCCCTAATCCCTGACTCTGCTCCCTCCACCCCACCTCCTCTTCTGCTCTTTCTGTCAACACAGGAACTAGCTACACAGGAAGTGGTTTCACTCCTCAGAATCCCCCTCCCCCCAACCAGGTCCCTTCCCTCCCTGAGATAGACCCTGCTGTAGGATTTGGCCCTCCCGATCTTCCCTCTTATTTACTGGGTCTGGGAGGGGGCATGGTTCCAGTGGGAAGTAGAGGATTCAGACCTAGGGATGTGGAGCTCTCAAATATATACATAAAACCCTAGCAATGGGTCAATGGGTCCAACACGTATTAAGTATTCAATATATATGTATTGAATAATCCCTGACCTTCAGGTATTTATAGTCTATTCAGGAGATGGTCGGCAGCTGTGGCTCACACCTGTAATCCTAGCACTTTGGGAGGCCTAGGAGGGTGGATGGCCTGAGCTCAGAAGTTCGAGACCAGCCTGGGCAACATGGTGAAACCCCGCCTCTACTAAAATACAAAAAATTAGCCGGGCGTGGCCACATGCGCCTGTAGTCCCAGCTACTCAGGAGGTTGAGGCAGGAGAATTGCTTGAACCCGGGAGGCAGAGGTTGCAGTAAGCCAAGATTGTGCCATTGCACTCCAGCCTGGGTGACAGAGCGAGACTCTGTCTCCAAAATAAAAATAAAATAAAATAAAGTAAAATAAAATATACACTCTATTCAGGAGACAAGATGTGTACCAAATGTGAGAGTACAGGAAGGCTTCATTTTGGAAACTTATAGTTTATTGCAGATAAGGGGCAAGGGAAAACCTATTTTGGGTATAAGAGATGTAGATATGGAAAAATGAGAGGCTGAGGTGGGAAGACTGCTTGAGCCCAGGAGGTTGTGGCTGCAGTGAGCCATTTGTACCACTGCACTCCAGCCTGGGCAACAGAGCAAGACCCTGTTTCAGAAAAAGAAAGAAATGAAATGAAATCGAAAAGGGAGAGGACTACCTCTCTGGCTTGGTCTTTGATCAATGCTAATCAGGTTGGTTGGCATCAAGGAAGGAGCAGGGCAGACAGCCATTTGGTACCTCTAAATGGCAGCCTGTCATGTTAGGGAGTTTATAGCTGAGTGATTTGGAATGTGAAATGTGATGAAGAGGAGATCTGGTCCTGCCACTTATTCCTTTGCAATCTTGAGTAGATCTCTGTGCCTCAATTTCTGAAAGAGTGAAATAGGGTTTTAATAGCACCTACTTCATAGAGTTGATGTATTAAATGTAATAAAGCACTTGATGCATAGTGGATACTCAATAAACTGTAGATATTATTGGCTTTCAAAATGCCTCATGACTTCATGTTTCAAACCTAGCAACATGTTGCTGCAAGGTGGACAGTTTCTTTAAGACACTCTCTCCATCTACTTGACTTGTGGCCTTAGGAATCTCCTAAGTGGCCATAACTAAAAGCCCTAGGATGAGGGACAAAGTGTGTGCATCATCTAGTGCAGTGGTCTCCTATCTTTTTGGCACCAGGGAAGAGTTTCATGGAAGACAATTATTCCATGGTCAGTGGGGTTGGGGGGCTGGTTTCAGTATGAAACTGTTCCACCCCAGATCATTAGGCATTAGATTCTCATAAGAAGCAAGAAACTTAGATCCCTTGCATGCGCAGTTCACAATAGGATTCGAGCTCCTATGAGAATCTAATGCTTATGCTTATCTGACAGGAGGTGAAGCTTGGGCAGTAATGCTTGCTCACCTCCTGCTGTGTGGCCCAGCTCCTAAGAGGCCATGGACCAGTACCAGTCTGCGGCCCAGGGGTTGGGGACCGCTGACCTAGTGTGTGTGTGGGTTCTCCCTTGGCTACTAGACTCTTGCTTTCAGATAATACCCTAAATTATCATAGGGCCCCTAAATATACTTATTCTTGCTTTTAAACTATACTTACATCCTCCATTCAATGCAAATGCTGAGCCGAAAGCACAAAATGCTGACACTATGCAGTCACTCCCATCTTTTTTCCCATTCTTCTCCCCAACTCCTCCAAAAAAAGGTAACACTTCAAATCAGCTTTATTATGGGTGACAGATTTAGGGTTCTTAAATAGTGATAGCAGTGGCTAGAAGAAGCGCTTCATCCCCGCAGTGGAGTTTCTTTGTTGTGAGGGGAGGGAATGCAAGGAGTCATCAGCTGGGGCGGCCCTTGGCCACTTTTCAGCATCTACACAGTGCCTGGCACATAGTTGGTGTCCAATAAATATTTGTCAGCCATTTGTGGGCAGTGGGGACAATGGATGAAGGGAGCTCCCTTTGGAAACCATATATAGAAAGAACATCTTACATCCCATATGCCTGTAGTTCTTGGTTCCAATTTAGGGGTATTTCCACTCCACTCTGCCCTCCTGTGGCCTTATTTTCTGGAGAAGGACTGGGCCTGCCTCATCCTAGCATTGTAAACCCTCTTTCCAGAGCTGCAGCTTCTCCATGTGGAAGATGCCTGCTCTGGTGGGCATACATTCATTTTAGGAGAGAAACTAAACTCACAACCCTTCATTTTTGGGGCTCCATCTTAAAACCAGGAAGGCCTTCCAGCCTGCCTTTTAATGGGTAATCATTTTGGAATTCCTCCCTACCATGTATTCTCCTATTTTTTGCCCTCTCCTCCTTGGTTTATGGGCATTTCTTGGTGGGCTGGGGGACCCCAGTCAAGTTGAGGGGATCCCCGCTCCGGGGACGGAGTAAGGCAAGAAGGCGGGTTTGGAATGTTAGAGGCAGGACCGCAAGCTCCCAGGGCCACCCAATCACAGGGCCAGTCATCCGTTGGGCCCCTGCCTCCGCGCCCGGCAGCCACTCCGTAGCTTCCTCGCATTATCGCAGGGTTGGGCCGAGGCCCGCGCATGCCTGCAGAAAACCTACGGCCGCGAGGGGGCGGGCCTCCTCCTGCTCCTCCTCCCGAGAAGCTCCGGCAATGATAATAGGCCCCGCCCCCCCGCACAGCCAAGTCTACGGACCAAGTCCGAGCCTGCCGACAAGCTCCGCCCCCACGAGGGCCTGCTCCGGCTGACAGCGTCCGGCAGCGCGGCAGAGCCCCGCCCCCATGCGGGGGCACGCTTACAGACGACGTCCGTGCGCGCGGGAAGGGCCCGGACTCGCGGCCCGGCGTGGCTTTGTGACGGGCTTCTAGTGGCCCCGCCCCTTCCAGCAGCGTCAGCAGATCCCAGTGGTTTCGTTGGCGAGCGACGTCCGCGGGCGCTAGCCCAGCCTGGTCCCGCAGCTCTCGGGCTGCCCCCAGCCCCAGCAGCAGCTGGGCTACTTCCACCGCTCCTTCCCGTGCCGCCAGGAACAGCGGCGTCTGCTCCTGCACAGGAGGAAAGAGCCAGGGGCGATATCAGGGCAGGCCACGCCCACAGGACTGGGCCTTTCTACCTTCACTTACGGGACCACTGGCCCCTCTCCCTTCAGGCTTTGCGGGTTACCGCACTTTCCATCTCTCCTGCGCCCGACTGTTTTGTGGGAAGCCCTCTGTCCCATCTAACCCTGCTGTCCTGGGCGTCTTTATCGGCTCCGGCCTGAAGAAGCGAGCGGGCGGCTCGGGCGTTGTTCACGGCAGCAGCCCAGTGCAGCGCAGTTTTCCCTAGGGGACGACGTGGGAGGTTGTTACCGCTGTTGGGGGCCAGACGCCTGGGTTCCGGTTTCCCACGGGTTCTGTCCTTGGGGGAAGGGCTATTTGGGCCGGTTGGTCCCTCAAAGGCGGGAAGCGTTGCCCAGGAGACTACCGGCCTGCAGGAAGTGTTGCCCTGGTGACGTCATCAGTGCGCGGGAGGGACAATGGGGCATTGTTCTGGGGTCGGTGAGACTGGGAAACCGTCCCCCCCCCCCGACGAGATCCCGCCCCCTTTCCACACACACTGTCTTCCATGCCAGTTCCCCAGTAAGCTGGAGCAGAGGGCCAGTGTGGTGTTGACGGTAGAAGTTGGGGGGGAAACTCACACGGCCCGTATTTCCACCGCATCGCAGATTGACAGCCTTAACAGCAGGATGAGAGGGAATGCCCCTCCACTGCACCTATATTTTGCACTCCATCTCCCACCCCATCTGCTCAACTTTTCTACAGCACACATCACCCCTTCCTCTACATACCCCATTTATCTCTGGCCCCCACGTCTGCTTGGGCTGCAATCAGTTCTTCAACCAGGTCTTCCACTGCCAGTCTGGCAGCCAGCATCAAGGGTGTGGTCCCGTCCTCTGTGCGAGCGTCCACTGCAGTTTGTCTGCTACGGAGCAGAAGCTGGGGAGACAGAGGGCCAGTGACCCCTGGGGTACCCTGGACTGCCAACTCAAGTTCCTTACACTTTTAACCCCACTCACAATCCATATTCAGCCATCCTCCGCAGTTTCCCTGTCAGGTTCCCAATCACACCAGTTTCCTCTTTGTCAAACTCTAGGGGATGCTTCTGTCCAGCTTTACTTGTAAGCTCGCCCCATTCCCTGTAGGGACCTCAGTGTGTGCCAACCTGGCAGACCTCGCGAGCATCAGCAGCCACAGCAGCATGAAGGGGTGTGCGCCCTGCGCGGTCTGGCTGGTTGGGGTTGGCTCCAGCCTCAAGGAGGCGGCGGGCAGCGGTTGGCCGGGAGAATCGGGCAGCCAGGTGCAGGGGGGTCTCCCCAGTGCCCACGGTGTGAGCCTGGGGACAGGCCCCTCCATCCAGCAGAGGTTCCCAGGGCCCAGGACATCCCAACCATGCCCCTTGGAAGGTCCTGGACTCTACTTCCCCACAGCAAACCG
Organism: Theropithecus gelada; assembly: GCF_003255815.1. Lineage (NCBI taxonomy): Eukaryota > Metazoa > Chordata > Mammalia > Primates > Cercopithecidae > Theropithecus > Theropithecus gelada. Next base: position 34,635,446 of record NC_037671.1, read on the forward strand.
CGGACATCAGGGGTGTCACCCCATCTGTTGGTAAGACATGAGTAATGGGTCAATCTAAATGACACAACAAGGGGGAAGGGACAACATGTAAGCTCAGAGAGAATCAAAACCTGAGGTGTTGGGAAGCTAAGTTCTGGTTCTGTGTGGCTTTAGTCAAGTGACTTTTCTACTTTTCTCTGACTTCAGTTTCTTCCTCTGTAAAAGGAACCTGCAGCTTAATTCTCTGACATTCCAGGGCAGTGGTTTTCTCAAACGAGTCTGGATCAGATTCACCTGAAGGGCTTACTAAAACAGATTGCCTAACATCTTCAATTCCTGAGTCAGTAGCTCTGTAGTGGAGCCCAATAATTTGCATTTCTAACAAATTCCCAGGTGATGCTGATTCTGCTGTCTGAGGACCACACTTTGAGAATCATTTTTCTAAGGCACTAGTCTAAAATTAGTTCCTCTAGTTCTGATATTAAAGGACTCTCTGATTCTAATAGGGTCTAAAGACTTTTTTTTGGTTTTTTTTTCTTGGTCTGGGTTGACTCACATACCAGGTCCACGGGTGTCCAGGTCAGGGGCTTCCATCTCGGATTCCTGGGGAGGAGTTAGCATGGCAGCCTGAGGGAGCTCCCCACAGCCACCACTCAGAGACCAGAACTGGCACTTGGAGGGTGGGCCTGTTTCTTCAGCCTTTGGGTAAGAGCAAGGATCAGTGAAGGTTGATTTGCTCTTTCATCCCTTCCATCACTTCCAGATCATACTTGCCCCAGCCCGTTCACCTGGCCCACCTCCTCTCCCTCCTCAGGGCCTGAGCACATCACAACTCCGTCCTCATCAACTTCTGCCTCTGGCTTCAGTGCCCTGGAAGGAAATGGGTGGGTAGAGGTGACACGGAATTATGACCATCAGGGTCTCCAAGATTTCCAGTAGGGTTCCCACCCCTCTCTCCTTCCCCTATCTTTGACTTCTGCAATAGTATTTCTTATCTTTTCTAATTGTAAATATCACCATAGGAGAGACTTCCCTTCCTGAGCCTGGGTTTCTCCTCATTCTCACTTGAGGCCAATGCTGTCCTCGCCCAGTGGGGGCCGGCGTCGGTGGGGAGCTGACTGAGTCCTAGGCCGTCGAGTGAAACCAGGGGGCAGCCAGAGAGCTCCATGCTCTCGGCGTCGACGCCGGATGAGCTGGAGGACGAGAAGAGCCCCTAGGGCCAGGAGAATCACCCCAGCCACTGGGGAGCACAGCACAGGCCAGGGAAGCTGGTTGGCAGGGGGTGCTGGTGGGAGAGAGAGAGTCACAAAGAGAGGCCACTCCTGGTGAGACTGATTACTATTGGGAGACCTTTGGACAAGTTTAATAGCCTGTCTTTGCCTTGGTTTCTTTATCTGCGAAATGGGGATGATAATACAGGTTGAGGTTGGGCACAGTGGCTCATGCCTGTAATCCCAGCACTTTGGGAGGCTGAGGCAGGTGGATCATATGAGGCCAGGAGTTTGAGACCAGCCTGGCCAACATGGCAAAATCCCCTCTCTACTAAAAATACAAAAATTAGCGGCCAAGTGCGGTGGCTCACGCCCGTAATCTCAGCACTTTGGGAGGCTGAGGCGGGCGGATCACGAGGTCAGGAGATCGAGACCATCCTGTTTAACGCGGTGAAACCCCGTCTCTACTAAAAATACAAAAAATTAGCTGGGTGTGGTGGCGGGTGCCTATAGTCCCAGCTACTTGGGAGGCTGAGGCAGGAGAATGGTGTGAACCCGGGAGGTGGAGCTTGCAGTTAGCCGAGATCGCGCCACTGCACGCCAGCCTGGGTGACAAGGCGAGACTCTGTCTCAAAACAAAACAAAACACAAAACCCAAAAACCAAAAAAAATTAGCAGGGCGTGGTGGCATGCCATTGTAATTCCAGCTACTCGGGAGTCTGAGGCAAGAGAATTGCTTAAACCCGAGAGGCAGAGGTTGCAGTGAGCCAAGATGGTGTCACTGTACTCCAGTCTGGGTGACAGAGTGAGATTCTGTCTCAGAAAACAAACGCATAAAAAAACAGGTTGAGTATCCATGATCCCAATCCCAAATCTGAAATGTTCCAAAGTCTGAAACTTTCAGAGTACCAACATGACGCTTAAAGGAAATGCTCATTGTAGCATTTGGACATTGTATTAGGAATGCTGAACCGGTATAATGCAAATATTCCAAAATAAAAAAATCCGAAATCTGAAACACTTTTGTTCCCAAGCATTTCAGATGAGGGATACTCAACCAGCAGTATGTGCCTCATGGGGTTGTGGGGGAGGATTAAATGAGGTAACAATGTAAAATGCTTGGAGTAAGGCACAGAGTGAGTATGATATAGCAGTTCTTTTTTTTTTTTTTTGAGATAGACTCTCACTCTGTCGCCCAGGCTGGATGGAGTGCAGTGGCGTGATCTCGGCTCACTGCAAGCTCCATCTCCCGGGTTCACGCCATTCTCCTGCCTCAGCCTCCCGACTAGCTGGGACTACAGGCGCCCGCCACCACACCCAGCTAATTTTTTTTTTTTTTGAGACGGAGTCTCGCTCGGTCGCCCGGGCTGGAGTGCAGTGGCCGGATCTCAGCTCACTGCAAGCTCCGCCTCCCGGGTTCCCGCCATTCTCCTGCCTCAGCCTCCCGAGTAGCTGGGACTACAGGTGCCCGCCACCTCGCCCGGCTAATTTTTTTTTATTTTTTAGTAGAGACGGGGTTTCACCGTGTTAGCCAGGATGGTCTCGATCTCCTGACCTCGTGATCCGCCCGTCTCGGCCTCCCAAAGTGCTGGGATTACAGGCTTGAGCCACCGCGCCCGGCCTAGCTAATTTTTTTTAGTTTTAGTAGAGATGGGGTTTCACCGCGTTAGCCAGGATGATCTCGATCTCCTGACCTCATGATCCGCCTGCCTTGGTCTCCCAAAGTGCTTGGATTACAGGCGTGAGCCACTGCGCCCGGCCTATTATTCTTTCATGTACTGAGTTGTCTGATACGAAGACAATTAGATATTCTCAGTCTGGTAGAGAAGATAAACCATCCCTTTGTTGGAGGGCTATGACAGAGGTTAGGATAATGTGCTTAGGGAAATAAGGAAGGAGACTGTAGAACAAATGGGCCAGTGGGAGATTCAATTAGAGAAAGCGGGATTAGGGAAAGTAAGTCCCCACAAAGAACATTTTCAGTCTCAGTTGTCCTGTTTGATGCAGCCTCCATTGCCTGTTGCTAGCATGAGAGCTGGCCTGGGAACAGAGGTCAGAGAAAGTGGCAAGGGGTCACCTACCAGTGCCTGCATGAGGGTGGACAGCCAGCAGTGGTCCAGGCAGCAGGGGCTCCAGGGCTCCCACTGCAGCCATCGCAGCAAGGAAGCGGAGTAGAAGCCCAGGGTCCCAGGGACAGCGGGATGCCGGGTGGTCAGGGCCACAGCGGGACAAATCCACACCCATTACCACCACAAACCTGTAGGGGAGGCACCTCAGAGACCTCTGTGTTGGTCCTTGGCTCCCTTCCCTCCCTCTGCCCTCTTAAAAAAACTGGTGTCTGGCCCTTCCCTCCACCTAACTTCTTACCCAGCACTGAGGGAGTCGGTCTCCTTGCCCAGGGGCTGCGTTTGAGGGGCTGATCTCTCCTGATAGGAGGGGTCCCGAGTTCCTCCTAGCTTTTCTTCAGCCCGGGCCCCAGGATAGGGGTACACCATGTCCCTGCCGTCACGATCCTTCCTTACCCAGAGTCCCACCCTCAGAGTCAGGGACAACACCCGGGCCAGGGCAAACAGCTGCTGGTCTAGGGCTGGGGGGCTCAGTACCACCAGCAGGGCCAGGGAGGGCCCCCACTCTGGGTCCCCATCTTCAGGCCTGCAGTCACCTCCATCCCAGCCACACTCTGCAGTGTTGCAGCCTTTCTCACAGTGCCCGTTGTGGAAGTGATCGTGGCAGTACTGGTCATAGGCTGGACTGTGGGGTGAGGAGAGGGGGACTCAGGACCTCCCTAAAACCTGACTCAACTCTTCACTCTAGAGAGAATTCCCCATATTTTGTGCCCTCCAGGGCTTTGGTTGCTAAGAGAGGGCAGCTGTGGAGCAATGAGCTTAGTCAAGTCCTGGATGGTAGTCCAGACACCCCAATGTCTGCTAACACCCCTGTCTCCCTAGACTGTCCCCTCTCTGTACCCTCCCAAGCTGTCCTCTGTTTCTGAAGGAGAGTCCAAGGCCCTTTTCCCTCTGTGAGGTGCTGACTGCTAGGGGAGATACTCCATGGCAGCAAGGCTTAGGGAGGGAGGCTTGAGGCCTGAGTTCCCACAACCCTCAGAGAGGAGCCCAAAGGCCACGCCCCACATTAAGTATTGATGCCACCCCATTACCCTAGGTTGGAGTCCAGAGTCTTCGACCCTTATTTAGTGATAGTTATTAGGGTGGAAACTCCCTGGAGCCCGCGGCTGTGGCCACACTGTAACTCAGAGCCATCTACGTCCTTCCTCTTTCTCTCACCCACCCCTCTCCTTCCCTGGTTCCAGGGGGTTTCAGGCTCACGTGCAGGCTGGAGGGGTCTCACAGTCGTAGCCATCAAACAGACACTCTTCAGAGTCACACTGTGGGTGGCACTGCCCGTCCCGGAAGAGAAGCCAGCACCGAGAGTGGGAGGGGCAGCCCTTCCAGGGGTCTGGGACTCCCAGAGAGCAGTCCCCTCCATCCCAATTTCCTCCTGGGCCACTGCAGCCAGCATCGCACGCCCCATCTCCACTTCTGCCCTCACACCCCTTGGCTCCCGGCTTCTGACACCGGGGCCCTGGAGAGCTGTGAGGGCAGGAGCATCGAAAGCCTGGGCCCCCCAAGCCCGTGGTCTCTGAGCAGCTGCCATTGTATAGGCATGGGGAGGGAGGGCCACAGCCTTTAGGAGCTGGTGGGGTCAGGCAGTCAGGACCCTCATAGCCATTGAGGCAGGCACAGCGTGGTGGGAAGCCTGGCTTAGGGGAGGGCAGACACAAGCCTCCGTGGTGGCAGTGATGGAGGCCGCAGGAAGGGGCCCTGTGGCTGCAGGTGGGGCCTTCAAAACCCTGTGGAGGGGAGGGGAGATATTGGAGATGGAACTTGCATTATTCTTCCCACTCCCCATCAAGCAAACTGTTGGGTTAAGATGGTGCAGAGGGTCCTACAGTCTCATATCTAAAAGGCGCCTCAGAGAGCATCAAGTTAATCATTTTGTGGATGTTGAAACCATGTCCCATGGTAATTTCACACAATGACATATTACATTATTTGGAAAATGGATGAAGCACAGTTGAGTGCAACAACCTGATGGACTGTGGCATTACAGTGCAAGTTCTAGAAGACTAAACAGTTAATAGAATGTTACTATTATTATTATTATTATGAGACAGAGTTTCACTCTTGTTGTCCAGGCTGGAGTGCAAAATGGTGTGATCTCGGCTCACTGCAACCTCTGCCTCCCAGGTTCAAGCGATTCTCCTGCCTCAGCCTCCCCAATAGCTGGGATTACAGGCATGCACCACCACGCCCAGCTAATTTTATGTTTTTGTAGAGACAGGGTTTCACCATGTTTTTCAGGCTGGTCTCGAACGCCTGACCTCAGGTGATCCGCCTGCCTTGGCCTCCCAAAGTACTGGGATTACAGGTGTGAGCCACCATGCCCGGCCGGTTTTTATATTATTATCTTACTTCTTAGAAATAGGATCATATGTCTTCCTCTTCCTCTAGAGAGGGAACAGGATACAGGAGGAGGACATAAGTAGATGTAAGTTATTATTAATATTGAAATTATTGGGTTAGGTTCATGGGTGTTACACTGTTAGAATAATAAAATAAAAGAAGACCAGGCATAAACCAATGTCAGTATATCAGGAACTAAAGCTTAAGATTAGTCTAATTCCATCATCTGAGACCCATAAATACATACACATACACACACAGTTAAAATAACCTATCTGAGGCCACCCACCACGCAGCCTGAGCTTGGGGAACTCCTGACCTTCCCTTAGGCAACGCCTGTGATTTCTGAAAATTCCATTCATGCTATCAGCTGCCTGCTTTTCCTTTGACTGCTTCTGAGAGACACTTGCCACTGTGAACTTGGCGTGGCTTTTTCCAATAATTTCCACATCAGTGCTCCCCAACAGTCCCTTCTGGGATTCCAACTGAGGTATTCTTGCCTTTTGTCAGTATAGGGGGCAACAGAGAAGGCAGATTTGTGGTCACTTGCCTTGGGGCAGTGGCAGATGAAACCCAGGGGTGATCCTGCTGTGTCCTCACAGGTCCCTCCATGAAAGCAGGGTTGGCTGTGGCAGGGGTCTATCTCCACCTCACACCATTGGCCTGTAATTGTGGGGGAGATTAGATGTCACACACTGCATCAGTCACTACCTCCGTCTTAGCCCATTCCTAGATGTTGGCCCAGTGCTAGATGTGCCGGTGAAGGGCTCCTAGGGCATCTTTTCTGGGTGGGGGTGGGCGTGGAGGCAGGGGATGGACCAGGTGATGGCTGCCACATGGGTGGAGACTATCTGGCTCTCCATGGTCTGCTCGGCTGTGCTCCAGACATGCTTGTGCCCCTTGTCCTGGGGCCTCACCTGTGTGTCCAGGAAGACACTGGCAGTAGAAGGCATTGGCCAGAGAGTGGCAGGCTGCAGTGCCTGTGGGGTGGCAGGGCTGGTCCAGACACTCGTCCACGTCTCCCTCACAGCGTAGCCCCACAAAGCCTGGAGGGCAGGCACAGTGGAAGCCTCCAGGTTTGGGGGTGCAGGTTCCATGGTTGTGACAGGGTTGGGACTGACAAGCATCAAGTTCCTTTGAGCAGTTCTGTCCATTGTAGCCTGGGGCGCACTGCAGACAAAGAGGGTTAGACAGGGAACCCGTGGATGAGCCCAACCTAGCACTACAAGGGACCCAGCTCAAGACAGTTTGTCCAGTCCCCCACCTTCCAGCTCAACAGCATCACTCAACTCACCATCCATCATGGCCATGCATCACAACCCTTCTACCTCAAATGCCCATGAGACACAATTGTTCGGTGACACACAACTCAACCTTCCCCAGTCCCAAACAATCTCTATGACACACTGCCACCAAACACAGCACCATTTTTGGTAAAACCTTCCTCCCCTACAAAAATACCCACCAGGCTCTCTAATACTTTATTAATTCATAAGCATCAACTGAATGCCTACTTTGTGTCAGGCACTATTTTAGGCACTAGGAATATGAAGAAAGTTAGAACTCATTCCTATTTCCTGGGAGCTCTCAGTCAACCAGAGGAAAGAAATGGCTAGCATTTATTGCATGATTTGTATATGTAACCTAAAAATCCCCCGAATGACATTTTATTTGGGTTATCTCATTCGATTTTTACTTTGCACGTAAGGAAGCTGAGTCTCTGAAAGGTTAAGTGACTTGTGCAAGTCAAATAGCTATAGGTGGCAGAGCTGGGAATCAATGAAGTTCTGTGACTCCATAACCAATGCTCTCAACCATTTTCTGCTTCTTCATGCCACTCAGCTAGTGAAAGAAGGGTCATTGGCAAGATCTGTACCACATGCTGGCTTCCTTGCAAGAGGAAGGAGAGTGTGCAAGAGTAGAGTACCAGGAAGGCAGGCTTCAAAGAGGGAGAAGGGAATTCACAAAGAATCCAAGGAGTGGTCAGAGAGCTGGAAGGAACAGGTGATGGGAGTGTTTTGGAGGAGGGAACTTCATAAAAGAAGTAAAACTGAGTAATGGGTGCCCAGAGGTTTACTACTGATCAGTATACTGCTTTTGTTTATGTTTGAAAATGTTCATAATAAAAGGTTAAAAAATAAAATTAAAAAGTGAGAAAAGAGGGTAGGTTAGGGGATCTGTCTTGAGCCTTCTCTCAAAAGTTGTAGTTCTGGCCGGGCATGGTGGCTCACGCCTGTAATCCCAGCAGTTTGGGAGGTCAAGGCGAGTGGATCACTTGAGGTCAGGAGTTTGAGACCAACATGGTGAAATCCCATCTCTACTAAAAATACAAAGAAAAAAAATTAGCTAGGTGTGGTGGCAGATACCTGTAATCCCAGCTACTGGGGAAGCTGAGGCAGGAGAATTGCTTGAACCGGGGAGGTAGAGGTTGCAGTGACCCGAGATTGTACCATTACACTCCAGCCTGAGCGACAGAACAAGACTCTGTCTCAAAAAAAAAAAAAAAAAAAAAAAGTTGTGGTTCTATATCTCAAAATAATAAAGGCCATATATGACAAACCCACAGGTAACATCATATTGAATGGGGAAAAGTTGAAAGCCTTTCCTCTAAGATCTGGAACAAGACAAGGATGCTCACTTTCACTATTTTTATTCAAGGTAATACTGGAAGTCCCGGCCAGAGCAATTAGGCAGGAGAAAGAAAGAAAGGGCATCAAAATTGCAAAGGAAGAAATCAAATTATCCATGTTCACAGGTGACATAATCCTATATTTAGAAAAACCTAAAGAAAACAGTTTAGAAACAAATTCAGTAAAGCTGTAAGATACAAAATCAATGTAGAAAAAGTAGTAGCATTTCTATACACTAACAGCAAACAATCTGAAAAAGAAATCAAGAAAGCAATCCCATTTATAATAGTTACAAAAAATAAAAACAAACAAATACATTTAACCAAAGAAGTGAAAGAGTACTGCAATGACAGCTATAAAACACTGATGAAATAAATTGAAGGGGACACAAAAAAATGGAAAGATATCCTGTGTTCATGGATTGGAAGAATGAATACTGTTAAAATGTCTGTGCTTACCAAAGTGATCTACAGAGTCATGCAACCCCTATGAAAATACCAATGATATTCTTTACAGAGATAGAAAAAACAACCCTAAAATTTATCTGAGCTGTAAAAGACCCAAATAGCCAAAGCAGTCTTGAGCAAAAAGAACAAAGCTAGAGGCACCATACTACCTGTCTTCAAAATATACTATAAAGCGATAGTAACCAAAACAGCATGGTGCTGGCATAAAAAACAGACACATAGATCAATGGAATGGAATAGAGAGCCCAGAAAAACAAGTCCAAACATTTACAGCCAACTTACTTTCTTTTTTCTTTTCTTTTTTTTTTTTGAGATGGGAGTCTTGCTCTGTTGCCCAGGCTGGAGTGCAATGGCATGATCTCAGCTCACTGCAACCTCCACCTCCTTGGTTCAAGCGATTCTCCTGCCTCAGCATCCTGAGAAGCTGGGATTACAGGTGCATGCCACCACGCCCAGCTAATTTTTGTATTTTTAGTAGAGACGAGGGTTTCACCATGTTGGTCAGGCTGGTCTTGAACTTATGACCTTGTGATCTGCCCGTCTCACCTTCCCAAAGTGCTGGGATTATAGGCATAAGCCACCACTCCTGGCCAGCCAACTTACTTTCAACAAAGGCACCAAGTACACACATTGGGGAAAGGACACTCTCTTCAATAAATGGTGCTGGGAAAACTGGATATCCATATGCAGAAGAAACTAAACCTAGGCTGGGTGTAGTGGCTCATGCCTGTAATCCCAGCACTTCGGGAGGCAGAGGTGGGTGGGTCACCTGAGGTCAGCAGTTTGAGACCAGCCTGACCAATATGGTGAAACCCCATATCTACTAAAATTACAAAAATTAGCTGGGCGTAGTAGCATGCGCCTGTAGTCCCAGCTACTCAGGAGGCTGAGGCAGGAGAATCGCTTGAACCTGGGAGGCGGAGGATGCAGTGAGCTGAGATCATACCACTGCACTCCAGACTGGGCAACAGAGTGAGACTCCATCTCAAAACAACAACAACAAAAAATCACAAAAAACGAAACCTCTATCTGTCATCATATACAAAATAGATTAAAGCCGTACATGTACAACTGGAAACTATGAAGCCACTAAAAAAAGAAAATTCGGCCGGGCATGGTGGGTCACACCTGTAATCCCAGTACTTTGGGAGGCTGAAGCGGGCAGATTACAAGGTCAGGAGTTTGAGACCAGCCTGGCCAACATGGTGAAACCCTGTCTCTACTAAAAATACAAAAAAAAAAAAAAAAAAAAAAAGCTGGGCGTGGTGGTGGGCGCCTGTAATTTCAACTACTTGGGAGGCTGAGGCAGGAGAATCGCTGGAACCCGGGAGGCAGAGGTTGCAGTGAGCCCAGTTCGCGCCACTGCACTCCAGCCCAGGCAAAGGTGCGAGACTTGGTCTCAAAAAAAAAAAAAAAAAAAAAAAAAAAAAAAAAAAAAAAAAAAAAAAAAAAAAAAAATGTCATTTGGAAAATGCTTCAAGACATTGGTCTGGGCAAAAGTTTTTTGGGTAAGACCTCAACCCTCAACAGCACAGACAAACAAAAGCAAAAATAGACAAATGTGATTACATCAAGCTAAAAAGTGTCTGTGCAGCAGAGGAAACAATCAACAGAGTGAAGAGGAACCTACAGAATAGAAGAAAATATTTGCAAACTATCTATCTGACAAGGGATTAATAATCAGAATATATAAGGAACTCAACAGCAAACACCACCACTACCACCACTGACAAATAATATGGTTTAAAAAATGGGCAATTGATCTGAACAGACATTTCTCAAAAGAAGAGATACAAATGGCCCACAGGTATATGGATGGAAATCAGGGAAATGTAAATCCAAACCGCAATGAGATATCATCTCACACCAGTTAAAGTGGCTATTATTGAAAAGACAAGGGCCAAGTGTGGTGGCTCACGCCTGTAATCCCAGCACTTTCAGAGGTTGAGGCGGGAGGATCACTTGAGGTCAGGAGTTCGAGACCATCCTGGCCAACATGGTGAAATCCCATTTCTACTAAAAATATAAAAAATTAGCCAAGCGTGGTGGTCCACACCTGTGATCCCAGCTACTTGGGAGGCTGAGGCACAAGAATTGCTTGAATCTGGGAGGCAGAGGTTGCAGTGAGCTGAGATCAAGTCACTGTGCTCCAGCCTGGGCAACAGAGCAAGACTCTGTCGAAAAACAGGAAAAAAAAAAAAAAAAAAAAAAAAAAAACCCAAAAAATAGCAAATGCTGGCAAGGATGCGGAGAAAGGGCAACTCTCATATGCTGTTGGTGGGAATGTAAACTAACATAGCCAGTATGGAGAAAAGCATGGAAGTTTCCCAAAAATTAAAAAAAGATCTACCATATGATCAATCTACTGTTGATTACATATCCAAAGGAAATCGGTATCTTGAAGAGATATCTGCACCCCCATGTTTATTGCAGCACTGTTCCCAATAGCTAACATATGGAATTAACCTAAGTGCCATCAACAAATGAATGGAAAAAAGAAACTGTGGCATATATACACAATGGAATATTATTCAACCAGAAAAAGAATGAAATCCTATCATTTTCAGCCACATGGATGAGACTGAAGGACATTATGTTAAGTGAAATAAGCCAAGCATGGAAAGACAAATATTGCATGTCTCTCACTTTCACCTTTGTGCCACTGCCTTAGTTAGTCCTGACCTTTCTTGCATTCCAGATAGAAACTTGCATCAGCCTCCTATTGCATGTCTAATATTGCTCCTCGCTCACATGTGGGAGCTAAAAAAGTTAGTCTCATGGAAGTAGAGTAGAATTATGGCTACCAGAGGTTAGAAAGGGTGGCAGGGAGGGGGAGATGAAGAGAGGTTGGTTAACGGATACAAAATTATGGTCATATAGAAGGAATAAGTTCTAGTGTTAGATAGCAGAGAAGGATGATGATAGTTAACAATTTGTATTTCAAAATAACTAGAAGAGAGGATTTGGAATGTTCTCGACACAAAGAAATGATAAATGTTTGAGATGATAGATATCCCAATTACCCTGATCTGATCATGACACATTGTATGCATGTATCAAAATATCACATGTGGCCAGGTGTGGTGGCTCATGCCTGTAATCCTATCACTTTGGCAGGCTGAGCGGGTGGATTGCCTGAGGTCAGGAGTTCTGAGACCAGCCTGCCCAACATGATGAAAACCCCATCTCTACTAAAAATACAAAAATTAGCCTGGCGTGGTGGTGCGTGCCTGTAATCCCAGCTACTCGGGAGGTTGAGACATGAGAATTGCTTGAACCTGGAAGGCAGGGGTTGCAGTGAGCCAAGATCGTGCCACTGCACTTCAGCCTGGGGGATAGAGCGACTCTGTCTCCAAAAACAAAAAGACAAAACAAAACAAAAAAACCTCACATGTACCCCATAGATATGTACGACTACTGTGTGTCAATAACAAAAGAAAATAAAATGGCAACCACACACACAAAAAAGGTTGTGGTTCTAAGCATATGAATCAGGCTGCTTAGACCTGAATGCCAGTTTTGCCTCTCCCAGCTGAGTGACCTGGACCACGAAGAAGAGACCCTAATCAGCCTGGGGAGAAGTTAGGGACATCTTCCTGAGGAAGGTGCCCCTGAACACCAGCCCGTGGAAGAGGGGTTGGGAAGGCCATTCCAGGTAGTGTCAATAGCAGGGATAAAGGCTGAGAGGCAAGAATCAGTATGGGGTATGTGGGAAAGTCAGCAGCAGTTTTGTGTTGCTGGAGCAGAGAGTAGGAGGGTGAGATGGGGAGAGCTGAGGCCTGAGAGGCAGGCAGGGCTGGGTCATGCAGGCCTTGGACTTTATTCTGAATGAGGCGGGCAGTCACTGAAGGTTCAGCAGGGGACAGACAGGTCAGCTGGACATTTTCAGTAGAGTACCCTGGTCATGGGGTAAAAGCTGAACCTGTAGAAGGACAAGTGTGGAGGCAGGGACCATAGTTAGGAGACTGATGCAAGTATCTACCTGGAATGCAACAAAGGTCAGGACTCAGGCAGTGGGACAAAGGGCGAAAGTGAAAGCACAGACTTGAGAAAACTTCAGGAGATAAAGTGGCATGACTTTGTGGTTAGTTGGGTGTGTGGGGTTTTAAAAAAAGGGAGGAGAAATGGATACACTGGGTCTTCCCTCAGTCACTACTGTCTCTCCCATCCAGACCACCCTTGTCTTTCCTCCCCCTTCTCCTGCAGACCCTCTCACCTGGCAGAGATACCCACTGGGCTGGGCCATGCAGGTGGCCCCGTGCTGGCAAGGCCTGGACTCACATGGGTTCACATGATCCTGGCACAGGCTGCCTTGGAATCCAGGGGGGCAGTGGCAGAAATAGGAGGGGCCACTGTCGACACAGAGGCCTCCATTCTGGCAAAGGGAAGAGACGTCTATGCCTAGGGAGAGAGACAAACAGGGATATATAAAGACCAGTGGGGGGCCGGGCGCGGTGGCTCACGCCTGTAATCCCAGCACTTTGGGAGGCTGAGGCGGGTGGATCACGAGGTCAGGAGTTTCAGACCAGCCTGGCAAACATGGTGAAACCCCATCTCTACTAAAAATACAAAAAATTAGTCGGGCATTGTGGCGGGCGCCTGTAATCCCAGCTACTTGGGAGGCTGAGGCAAGAGAATCACTTGAACCTGGGAGATGGAGTTTGTAGTAAGCCGAAATGGTGCCATTGCACTCCAGCCTGGGCTATAGAGCAAGACTCCATCTCAAAAAAAAAAAAAAAAAAAAAAAAGGTAAGTGGGGATGTGGCCAGGTGCTGTGGCTCACACCTGTAATCTCAGCACTTTGGGAGGCTGAGACAGGTGTATCACTGAGGTCAGGAGTTTGAGACCAGTCTGGCCAACATGATGAAACCCCGTCTCTATTAAAAATACAAAAAAATAAAAATAAAAAAATTAGCTGGGCATGGTGGCACATGAATCCCGGCTACTTGGGAAGCTGAGGCAGGAGAATCACTTGAACCTAGGAGGCGGAGGTTGCAGTGAGCTGAGAACGTGCCACTGCACTCCAGCCTGGGTGGCAGAGTGGGACTCCATTTCAAAAAGAAAAAGATAAGTTGGGAGGATGAAGGGTATATTCAGGGCCCAAACTCTGGGTGTAGAGGCCTTTACCTTGGGGACCACTAACATTCCTGGGTGGAGGCCACTCTGGGCCCAAGGAGTTAATAACTCCTGGCACTGAAGAAATTAGAACATCGAGTTTTACCTCTCTCCTCACCCTTTCTGCCAGAATGTTGGAGACATACCTCTAAAGCTTATCGTAGTGTTAAAGTAACTGTGTTCTTGGCTTAAAATAAGGCTTGAGCAAGAAAGAATTCAAGGGATGCCTCAGGTGAGGACATGTGGCTTAAGTCTGTCCCCTGAGTTCTGCATTCCTTTGATGTTCTCTCCCTGTGATTCCCATCAGCTCTCCCTTAACTCCATCATAGTCTCTTTCCCGAGGTCTTCTCATATCAAACCTTATTCTCAGTATTATAGTTGCCTATAGGGCAGGTGCAGTTGTAGCCAGAGGGCTGGGGGTAGCAGGTCCCCCCATGGGCACAGGGTGCAGAGACGCAGCCCCCTAGCTCTGCCTCACACTCTGGCCCTGTCCAACCCATGACACACACACATGAGGATCTGGTTGTAAAGAGAAAGGGGAGGGTTTTTCTCTTCTCCTACTGCATCTGCTCCCCTCCCTGCTGCCTGGACCCCATGACTTCCTCCTCTTCTTATTTTAGTGTTCTTTGTCAAAGAGGTTGGCGTGACATTGAAGTGAATGGGGTGGGGTGAAATGCGTTGAGTGTAGCTGGATTAGGTGTGGTCCACTCTGCCTGGGTTATGATGATCAGGACAGAGTTGAGTTGTTCTACGCTGAGTCATGTCCCTCATGGTTGGGCTAAACTGGAATCCTGTGGAATGGGCTGGTTGGTGTTGCTTGAATTGTGTTAAATGAGGTAACAGGAATTGCGTTAGGCTTCTCTGATTGCACAGTTCAACACCTGTGCAATCAAGAACTGATTTGTCTGTGTGGTTTTGATTCTCAGGTGGTTGTTTTGGCCAAAGGCTGTGTGGATGCCCGCAGGAATGGGGCAGGTGAGAACACCCATGTTTTCTTCATCTGCTCTCCAGTCAGTGCTGGGGTTGGTTGGTTGGTTACCTTGGCTCAGTGCAGCCTTCTGGCAGGAGGACAGTGGGAGGTTGCAGAGAGGCCCGGTCCATCCCTGGAGGCACAAGCAGTGGAAGGAGGGCCCAGTCTGGAGGCAGTGGGAATTGCGTGGACAGGGCTTCTGGGCACATAAGTCCATCAGAGTCTGAGGGGTGGGAGGGAGTGTGAGGCAGGACACAGCATTAGATTCCCAGCCCAGAGATGGTCCTCTGCTCACTCCAGCTCCTCGAAATCCCTTCCTTCAAAAACTCTCTCCTGAATGGCCTGGGACCAGGTGACCCTCCCTGGTTTCCCTCCCAGCCACTTCCCTCCTCAGCACACCTGGCTTCAATGGCCCTCACCTGGCAGCTACCTCCGGTGTAGCCAGTGGGGCAGAGACAGCGGGGACCCTGAGGGCTGTCCTGGCAGGTTGCCCTATTCCTACAGGGGCTGAACAAGACAGAGACAGGGCATGATAGGAAGAAGTTCAGGAAACAAGGGGAAGGTAGTGTGTGATGTTGTTGGGAGGCAACCACTGGGAGGTGGCAAGCCAGGAGGGAAGGCGGAACGAGGGGTGTGGGGTGGGAGGCAGCCTGGAGCCCAAGGGGAGATGAGAGGAGGGGTGGGAAGGATGAGGGGCTTTCTCCCTTCTAGGGGTCTTTGTGCCTTGCTCACCTGTCTGCACAACTGGGGCGGATCTTTCCCTCACAGCGCCGGCCCTGGAAGCCCATGGCACAGAGGCAGGAGAAGGTGCCGGGTCTGTTCACGCAGGTACCCCCATTGAAGCACGGGGCTGGAGAGAGGAGGCTGTGAGGGTTTGGGTTCCTTGCCTGTAACCTGACCTGTGACCTCAGTCACACTGTACATAGGACATACACCCCCCCCCAAAATGACAGCTCACTGCCATCCAATTAATTTTTATTTATTTATATAATACTTTATTTTTTTTTAGATAGGGTCTTGCTCTGTTACCCAGGCAGTAGTGCCATCACAGCTCACTGTAGCCTCAACCTCCTGGGCTCAAGTCATTCTCCCACCTCAGCTTCCCGAGTATCTGGGACTACAGGCCTCAGCCACTGTGTGCCCAGCTAATTTAGAGATGGAGTTTCATTATGTTTCTCAGGTTGGTCTGTCCAATTAAATTTTAAAAAATATGACACAAGCATACCCTCCCCAGTTCCTCCATTCTCCTGTGGCCCCCAGCCCCATGACACAGTGGGCACTCACCAGACACACAGTAGTCAGTGATGGTTTGGCACTGGGGACCTGTGTGGCTTGGAGGGCAAGTGCAGTAGTAGCCTCCAGGGCTAGGGTTGCAGGAGCCACCATTGAGACATGGCCCTGAGTGACAAGCTGTCATCTCCTCACTACAGGTAGGCCCTGAAGGAAACAGGTGGGGGCTGAGAAAAGGTGTCCTCCTTCCCTCCCTCCACTCTCCTCCTCTTTCCTTTTCCTTCCCTTCCTCATCCCAAACCCTATTATTCTCTCCCATCAACCTCCTTTCTCACCACCTCCCACACATCACCCGTGTCCCCTGCAGCCCAGTTCTCCTTAGTGGTGACTGAGACACAGGGCCCATGGTCACCTGCCTTACCCTTGACTTAGGAGGTGACCAGCACAGGGTGTATATGGTTTAGGGAGGGTCTCACCTGTGTAGCCTATAGGGCAGGTGCAGTTGTAGCCAGAGGGCTGGGGGTAGCAGGTCCCCCCATGGGCACAGGGTGCAGAGACGCAGCCCCCTAGCTCTGCCTCACACTCTGGTCCCGTCCAACCCATGTCACACACACATGAGGATCTGGTTGTAAAGAGAAAGGGGAGGGTTTTTCTCTTCTCCTACTGCATCTGCTCCCCTCCCTGCTGCCTGGACCCCTATGACTTCCTCTTCTTTTGGCCCTGAGATTCTGGCCTCTTTCTTCAATGACTTTGCTCTCAGCGCCGCCCCCGTCCTCCCCAACACCTGCTCATTTTCTCCAACTAGATATGTGCATATATACGTTTATATATATGTGTATGTATATATATATATATTCTTTCTGTAACTTGCTTATTTTCTGTCTGTCTTCATTAGAATGAAAGCTGCATGAGAGCAGTGACTTTGTCTCTTTTGCTTTGTGCTGTTCCCCCAAGGCCTGGAACAGTAGCCACACAAAGTAGGTGCTCAGCAGATTNCCTTCCTTCCTTCCTTCCTTCCCTCCCTCCTTCCTTCCTTCCTTCCTTGCTTCCTTCCTTCCTTCCTTCCTTCCTTCCTTCCTTCCTTCCTTCCTTCCTTCCTTTCCTTCCTTCCTTCCTTCGTTTCTTTCTTTTATTTTTTTGAGACGGAATCTTCCTCTGTCGCCCAAGCTGGAGTGTAGTGGTTCGATCTCAGCTCACTGCAACCCCTGCCTCCTGGGTTCAAGTGATTCTCCTGCCTCAGCCTCCCCAGTAGCTGGGATTACAGGCGCCCGCCACCACGCCTGGCTAATTTTTGTATTTTTAATAGAGGTGAGGTTTCACCATGTTGGCCAGGCTGGTCTTGAACTCCTGATCTCAGGTGATCCACCTGCCTTGGCCTCTCAAAGTGCTGAGACGACAGGCGTGAGCCGCCACACCTAGTCTCTGCTTATCTTTCAAGACTCATCTCAGCCATCACCTCCTCCATTTTTAGTCTGGGTTGGCTGGTCCTCTGTGCTCCTGTAGCATCCTGCACATTTTTCTCTTAGAGCACCTCTGTGGGCTATAATCAACAGGAGACTTGTTGGTCTCTCTGTATTAGACTTAAAGTCACGTGAGGATGGCAACTGTCTTACTCAGATTTGCCTCTGTGTCTGGCATAGTAGGCACTTAGTAAGTGCTTACTAAATAAGCAAGTGAATGCCTTTTCTTTGAGCCCAGTCCTCTTCTCCCGAGCCCCAATCACACCATTTACATTGGGCCCATGTGGGCCCTACGGTAACCCCTGCCCTTGTCCCCATGGTTGTATGGTTGTACAATTGTGCAGGTTTTACACTAAATACTTTTAAAGGATACCATTCTCATTCTATTCTCACATCCCAACCATCAAACACCCGCCAATGAACTCTGCCCCAACCCAAATGGAATAAGATACTCTGCCAGTTCTTTCCAATGCCTCCCCTGCTAACCTGTGAAACCAGAGGGGCAGAGGCAAAAGAAGGCTCCTGGAAGATCAAGGCAGCTGGCTCCAACAGGACATGGGTCACTCAGGCACTCATCCACCTCTGTTTGACAGCGTGGCCCTTCAAAACCTGTGGCACAGCAGGAAGGTCAGGGACCTGCACGGACATCTGCCTCCTGCCCCGCTGTCCCCCACAGTGTGTGCCCCAGTTTACCTGGGAGACACTTGCAGTGGAAGGCTCCAGGCTGGTCCTGGCACTGCCCACCATTGGCACAGGGAGAGCTGCTGCACTCATCGATATCCTCCTCACATCGGGTGCCGGCGAATCCTAGTGGGGTGGAATTGGGTGGGGAGAGGAGGCCAAGGTCATCGAGGGAGGCACAGCATGGAAAGGTGAACTTGCAGAGCTTCCCAGAGAAGACACCTGGGGCAGGTGGGCGTGGGGTAACAGGAGAGTGATGCGGAAAAGGTGAAGCTCAGCCTCCTGCCAGCTGTGTGACTTTGGGAAAGCTGGTCAACCCTCTAGGCCCCAGTTTCCTGTTCTGTGTAAAAGGGGAATAATAATGGAACCTACGTCATGGTATTGTTAAAAAGATTAAATGACATAACGCCTGAAAAGTACACAGCCAAATGGCTAGTCTGGAGTAAGTGGTGAATAAATGTAGTTATTATAGTAGCAGGGGACAGAGGGGTGTCAGGTGAGGCTGGAGAAGAAAGGCTTGGGACAGCTTTCCCTGGGTTTATGATGAGAGTGCCAAGACCAGCCTGGGACCTCAACATGCACACACAGAGCCTGTGCAGGAGGGCTGGAAAGGAGGGATTGTTGGGTGATTTGGCAAGACAGAGATGAGAATGGGCAAGTAAGCAAGGGAAGATTTGGGGATGTAACAGTAGAGATTTTGGGGAGCAAAGACAGATTTGGAGGACTCTTTGGCTAGTCTAGAGAGAGCTTCAAGGCCTTGGGTGATTGCTGGGCCTGAACTCTGCAGGTTCAGAGACCTGGGGTCTGAGGGTGGCCAGAGTGGCATCTGTACTCACCAGGCAGGCAGATGCACTGGAAGCCATTGAGCAGGTCATGGCAACCCGCATGGTTCAGGCAGGGATCTGAGGCACACTCATTGGTTTCCACCTCACAGAGCTGCCCCTCTAAGCCTGGGGACATGGGGATCATGAGGGCTGTGGCTCAGCCAGGTCTGCCTGGGAGACCTGTACTCTAGAATCAGCCCTGCTCCCGACGTGCTCAGGCCATCCTCCCCTGAGGTGCTGTCTGTATGGGGTTGAACAAGATGAACCCTGAGGCCCTGCTGCTCCTCAGTGTGTGGCCCTGCTCCTTGAGGTGCGAAAGGCTACGGAACAGGGTGCTTGCTGGGGACCTGGGGGAGGACTGCAAGGCTTTTTTGTGGTCATTCCTGTGTATACAGAGGGCGGGGCTCACTAGGGCAGGCTGATCAGCCTGGAGGACCTTGAGGTACAAATAGGACAAATTGGCTTGGAGAACGAGTCCCGCCTCTTTTTCTGCCTGGGCGGGCCTCCATGCCAGGGAGAACGGAGATCCCAAAGTGGAGGAATTTGAAGTGCATCTGGGAAGCTTGTTGCTCCCATATTTGTCCCGTTGCTTCGGGTTCATCCTGGTCTCCACTGTCTCATCCTGAATTGAGGCGGGATCAACCTCCGGACCTTGTCTTCCTTTCTTTTCTTGCCTGAGGAGTCTGCTTCTGAAGCTCCTTGATATCTACAACACTGTCCCTTGGGTTACCGACCCGTTTTCTCTTATTTTTCTATGATTGTCTGTGGGATGACCTGAGCCAATATCTTTGGGTGCCGCTCAGTTTAGAAAGGCGATATGGGGTAGTGGTTATAATTGTTGAAGCCCTTGGTTTGAATCTCAGCTCTGCCACTTGCTAGCTGGGTGACCTTGGACAAGTCACTTAACCTCTCTGTGCCTCAGTTTCTTCAGTTATAAAATGGGCATTGTGGCAGTGCTGACCTCACAGGGTTATTGTAATAAGTAGACGAGACAATGCCTGTAACATGCTCAGACAGTACCTGGCATAAAGTCGGCTGTTATTTTTCTGATTTCATTCAACTCCTTGATGTTGCTCTCTCCCGGGGGTGACTTTTCCCCATTAAAACTAACCTGGAGGTGGGTGCAGTCTTGCAGCAATTTTTTTCTTGTTGTACCACATTTTCCTGTTGTATCACAGGGCTTTTGGGATTTTAAGGGATTACCTTTCATCTCTACATGGGAGAGTTTCTATGATTAGAGGGAGCATTCTGGGGTGACCTGAGTAAAGGCTGCAGCACGGAAAGTTTAGGAACTGCTTTTCTACCCTCTCTTGCTGGGCTGCTCTGTACAGTGGACCAGGTTTTGCAGGCTCTATGATGACTATGAAATGAATGGCAGCTCCCTCCAGAGTTGAGGAATGCATAACCTCGCTACCATCTGTGGTAACCTTTCTTCTAGGGGTCATGGGTGTCCATGAGTTTTTATCTGGGGGTAGAGAGAGAAGCATCTGTGGTAACTTACCCAACTGGCCTGAGGCTGTCCTTACTTTGGAGGGGACATTCCTAGTGGGTTCAGGACTATTTCCCTGTTTTCCCCACCCAAGGTCCCATCCAGCTGGTACCTGGTGGGCAGAGGCAGTGGAAGGTGGCAAGTAGGTCCAGACAGGTGCTCCCTGGGTGGCAGGGCTGGGAGAGGCACTCATTGTGATCAGCCTCACAACGGGAGCCCGTGTAGCCAGGTGGACAGAGGCAGTTGAAGGAGCCAGGAGTGTTGAGGCAGGAACCGCCATGTTCACAGGGACTTGGGCCTTGCTGGGCTGGGAGGAGAGAAAAGCTGGGAGTCCACAGGGGTCAGGGCGGGAAGGGCAAGGAGGTCAGACTGTCAGGGAAGGTGTGGGGGCCTGCATGTGGCAGAAGAGACCAAATTGGTGAAGGGGCTTGTATCTTTAAGATGGAGAGGAAATAAGGGACCAAATTTATGGGAACTGAGGGGCTGAGCATTGGAGAGAGGGTCATGCAGGCAAGAGATGCCAAATCTGGGCAAATTCAAGGAAAAAGATGTTTGTTTTTTTTTTTTTTTTGAGACGGAGTCCGCTCTGTCGCCCAGGCTGGAGTACATTGGCGCAATCTCGGCTCACTGCAATCTCCGTCTCCCGGGTTCATGCCATTCTCCTGCCTCAGCCTCCTGAGTAGCTGGGACTACAGGCACCCACCACAGCGCCCGGCTAATTTTTTGTATTTTTTTTAATAGAGACAGGGTTTCAATGTGGTCTCGATCTCCTGACCTTGTGATCCGCCCGCCTCGGCCTCCCAAAGTGCTGGGATTACAGGCGTGAGCCACCATGCCCAGCTGATGTTTGGTTTTTTAATTGGAAAAGCAATCTGCCCCTTTCTGTCTTCAGTGCAGAGGCCTGTCTGAGGCTCAGAGAGGCTCTGAAGTGGGAGTGGCCTCACCCATTAGACACTCATCCAGGTCCTGGTGGCAGGTGGGCCCTGAATAGCCGGGCTGACACAGGCAGAGTGTGGAGCCTGTGAGGGGGTTGGTGCTGCACTGGGCATCCCCATGGCACGGCTGGCTCAGACACATGTCTTCCAAGTGGCACAGGAGCCCTAGAGGGATAAGAGCAGGTGAGGCTCTCAGAGGCCACTTGAGGCTCCTAGCAGCCATCCTGGTGCTTCTCTCGCCCTCCTTCTCTACCTCCCACCTCCTGATACCCTCTACCCCCATACCTGTGCGTCCAGGTGGGCAGAGGCAGGAGAAAGAGCCCACCCGGTCAATGCAGGTGGATCCTGGGGCACAGGTGGCAGCAATACAGTCATCCAGATTCTCCTCACAGCTTGTGCCCCCCCAGCCACTCACACACACGCAGTGAAAGCTGCCCGCAGAGTTCTGGCAGGTGCCGCCGTTTCTGCAGTGAGGGGGACCCTGGGCCTCACACTCATCCACATCTTCGGAGCAATCCCAGCCTGCAGGGGGTTGGGGAGGGGACAGGGGCTGAAGCTGGGAGCCCTATGAGTAGGGGAGGCCAGGGGCCAACTCTCTGGGCTACGCGTGCCATGAATGTGGCTTAAACAACTCACCTGTCCAGGTTTCTGGGCAGAGGCAGGTGTAGGTGTCCAGCCCATCCTGGCAAGTGCCCCCATTCTGACATTGGTGGTTGACACAGTTGTCTGGATTCACCTCACAGTCTGGGCCTATGAAACCTGACAGGGTCGTGGAATCAACTGGGGGAGGAGGCTCCAAGGGAGACATCCTGCCCTGCCCAGAGAGAGGGGCTGCAGGAGAGCCCCTGTGAGGACACACCTGGGGGACAGAGGCAGAGGTGAAAGGTGGAGTCTTTCCCTGGCATCAGCTGGCAGGTGCCCCCATTCGAACAGCCCCTAGGAGGGCAGGGTCCTGCCCGGAGCTCACAACGTGGGCCCTCCCGCCCCACAGGGCAGAGGCACTGGAAGGAGCCCAGGGTGTTATGGCAGGAGGTGCCTTTGGGGCAGGGTCCTGGGTCCTGGAAGCACTCGTTGACATCACGTTCACAGGCATGGCCCTCGAAGCCCGGTGGGCAGCGGCACTGGATCTGGGGGTACGTGGCCAGACACACCCCTCCATTAACACATGGGTTGGCTGAGCAGAAGTCCCGAAGCTGGCACTGCTCACCTGAGGCAGAGGACAGAGGGAGCCGTTTCTAGCACTGTGTGAGTTCTAGCCCATCTGAGGTTACCCAGTGCTCACTCTGGATTATCTCTGGGTCTCATTTTCATATTTCCTTCGCTTTATTACCATACTCTCTTTGCTCTGTTCCATCACCCCTGATCTCAGTGTTGCCATGGTTTGGGAGGGTTTATCCGGAGCGACCATATCTTCTAAAGTGATGATGAGAGTATTGGAAATTGTCCTTGCCTGAGAAAATCTGGCACATGGGTGATCTGGGGGGAGGTGAAAAGCACCCCGCGTCTGCAGGCAGGAGACTCAGGTGGCACCTTGCTGTGCCACAACTGGTTGTATACCCTTGGGTGAGCCACTTTGCCTTTCTGATCCTGGTTTCCTCATCTTTAAGTGGGTTTAGGCCCCTGGAGACTCACTTCACAGTCCATGCGCACCAGTGGGAATGGCGGCCGCTGTGGAGGTGCCAGGTGCTGAGCTGAGCAAGCACTTCTGAGCATTGGCCCCTTGTATCCTCTCAGCAACCTTATGAAGTGTGACCATTACTCTCCCTGTTTGTCAGCTGACAACTGAACACCAGAAAGCTAAAATATCTTATACGAGGTCATGTAGCTGGTCAGTGGCAGAGCTGGCATTTGGATCCAGGGGCTGTCGCAGAGCCCCTAGTCTGAAGCACTAAACTTGCCCCAGGGTTTTACACTCCTCCTCCTGGGGTGGCCCCACTCCTCTCTCTGGGTCACATCCCTCCCTTCCCGGTGCCTCTCCCACCACTGCAGTCTTCCCAGGTGCTATTATGGCTCCCTCCACTCAGAATGGGAGCCATTTAGATGCTCAGAATGCAAAAGCCTGGAAGACCCCTGTATGCCGAGCAATGAGCCTCTAGCTGCTAGGCAGCAGGGAGATTAAGGGGGCTAGGATAGGCATCAGGATGGTGCACAAAGGAGGCTCATGGCACCCTTAATTTGGAAATATTTTAACATTTTAGCAATCAGTACAACCCTGCTGGTGAATGTGGGTCGTGGAGAATTGGCATGTTGATTCTCATGGCTTGTCTTCAAAGGGCTTGCAGTTTCTCAGGCTCCAGTTCCATCTTCCCCACCCACAGCCTAGCCCATTGCTCCTGCCTGTCCCCTCCTGGCCGCCCCCAGCAGCGCTTACCTGTCCATCCAGGCATGCAGGAGCACTGTGGGCGGCCTGAGGCCTGGATGTGGCAGTGGCCCCTTTTGGAACAGAAGGAGGGAGGACAAGGATCTTCAATCTGGGCCTGGCATCTCTCGCCAGTGAAGCCAGGGAGGCAAGTGCATGAGAAGTTGGGTGCCAATGGAGAGGGAGAGCTGGGGGGCCCTAGGGGAGCGGGAAGCAGGGCTTGGCAGCTGCCTCCATTCTGGCAGAGCTGGGCATTTTGGCAGGGGTCAGGAAACTGGCACGTCTCACCCAGGAAGCCAGGGGCACACCTGGGCAGGGGAGGAGAGGAAAACTCACATCACTGGTCCCTCTTCCCATTCTCGCCCACCTCCCTTCTCTGCCTTCATTTGTTTCCCTTCATCTCCTTCACTTCCTCCCTTTCTTCTTTGGTCTCACTTCCTCACCTCTCCCCCCGCGCTCTCCCTCCCCCTTTCTCTCCAGTCTCCCACCCCTGCAAGGCACACTCACTGGCAGGTCCCTTGTCCCAGAGACAGGCTCAGGCAGGTGCCTCCATTGGCACAGGGTTCTGGGAAAGTCCCACACAGCAGCCCTGAGGGTGGAGAGGCAGGCGCGATGGAAGCCCTGGGTGCCGTGCCTCCACCTTTCCTCTTCCGGGTGCTCCTGAGAGACCTGCCCGCAGCAGCTCCCACAGGTGCTCTAAACCACCTCTTCTTCACACCTGTCCCCACTCTCCACATGGTACCCAGCCCCAGCCCCAGTGCCCTCCATCCCAGTTACTAATCCCCACCCCCCTTTCCTGTTTATTCTCTGGCCTCCTGAGTCCGGCCTCGGACTCCATCTCTCGGAAGCAAGACAACAGGGGTCAGAAGGGGGGCGGAGGTGGCTCCCGGGAGGTGAATGGCTGAGACTTCGAAGAGATTTCCTCCCGGAAAGGCCCAGCATTGAGCCATCCGGGGGGTGGGGACAGCTGGACTCAGAAAGGGACTTAGTAGGCCTGACCTTTCATGTCCTCATCTGCTTCCCTCTCATCTCTTCCCCAAGCAGGTGGTCAGTGTGTTCCCTCTTCCCCTCTTCCCTATGGCTGCAAGAGTCCTCCAGTGCTAGTGCTGATGAGGTTCTTCCTGGAGGTGGGCACCCTCTCACCCATCCCCCGGCAGTCACTACCCCTGGCACCAGGCCCAAAGCAGGTCCACGGGAACAGCCGTTTTTCCCTGCAGGCCGTCTCTATTTGGGCAGTGAGAATCTCTTCCACCCAGTGTCCCTCACACAACCTGGGGCTTGGCCCTCTTCCCCCACCCCACTGGACATCCTCCTATGGGAAATGGGTCCCCCACCTCACCCACACCATGCCTCACCTCTGGTTATGACCACTGAGACACATAACAGCAGCAGCAGCAGCAGCAGTGAAGGGGGCTGCATTCCAGAGCCCCTTCTCCAAGCCCAGGTCCCTGTCCCTCTTCAGGCGGGGACCCTCAGAGCCCTCACTGAGGTAGGAGCCACCTCCTCTGCTCCCACTGCCCCTCTTCCTCCTCCTCGGCCTGCTGCAAGCCTCACGTCTGAGCTGTTTCCTGAGTCACACAATGTCCTGGACACCCTAGTAATGGGGGGCGGGGGAAGAGTGGAGGAACACTAGGGGGGATGAAGGAGGGGCCTTCTGTCCCTGACAACCCCTGGGGAAGTAGGACAGTGTGCCTGGAGGGCAGGTGATAGGAGGGGAGAAGGACTCTCGGAACCCCCGGGGCAGTCCCAGCCCTGCTGTTTGTTGATCTGGTCTCTCCTTTCTAGGGATGAGAATTGCAAGGTGGCTGCCCATGTGCCCCAGGAGGGGCAGGATCTGGAAACAGGTATTGGGTGGTTAGAGAGTTCTGTATTCCCCTTCCCAGGAGAGGATGCTTAATTTGCCAGGTTATTACAGATGCTTATCAGAGAACCTGCAACTTGTCATGGTTTGAAACCACTCACCTTGGCAAAAGGAACCCAGGGGGCTTCTGGGCCTTATCTTGGCTCTTGCCGGGACTTATTTTTCTCCTTCTGGGGAACGGGCAAGATGCTGGCTGGTCTGGGGAAATCTTGGTCTTCCTGTATAGGGGAATGTTAAGACTGTCGTTATCAGTGATAAATGAACATAGTGCACCCTAAATTTTGCAGTCTGCATTATCTGTAACTTATCACTGAATTTGGGTAGTTTTCACTTCCTCCATCTCTGCCTCCCTCCACTGCAGAAGTCGTTGGGATGTAGGGAATGTCAGTCAGAATGCAAAACTGGAGTAAATAAAATCACGAAAGCGAATTCTTTGCCTCCAAATGCTCATCCTATCTTCTTGAGTCAACCCAGGACAACTTTGGGGTCAACCACACACCGAGTTCCTCTAGTAGCACAGGGAACTGAGAGTCCAGGGTGGCAGAAGGTGTCACTGGCAGCTGTGCTCTCCCCGGTGTTGAGGCACTCACGGTTGCCGCTGGTGTACCTGAGAACTTTTCCCTACCAGGGAACGTACTTCACACCGCTTTCTTCCTTTTTTTTAAGTTTTTTATTTTGAAATACTTTAAATCTCATGGGAAACGGGCAAGAATACTACAAAGAATTCCAGGATACCCTTCACTCAGATTCATCCACTAACATCATTTGACCACATTTACTTTATCATTATTTCTCTATAAATACATATTTGTATGTTTTTCTGAACCATTTGAGAGTAAGTTGCATACAAGATACCCCTTTACCCTTAAATCTATCAGTGCGAATTTTCTAAGAACAAAACATTCTTTTACATAATACAGTACAATTATCCAAATCAGGAAACTTAGACTGATGTGATACTAATTGACGGTCCAAATTCAGGTCTTGCCAATTGCCCCATAATGTCCTTCATGACAATTTTTTCCCTTGGTCCAGGATCTCATTTGGCATCCTGCATTGCATTTAGTTGTCAAGTCCTTTCAGTTTCCTTTAATATGAGTACAGTAACTTAAATATACTTTGCCTTTCATTACATTGACTTTTTTTTTTTGAGACAGAGTTTTGCTTTGTCCTCCAGGCTGGACTGCAGTGGCATGATCTCAGCTCACTGCAACCTCCACTTCCCCTGTTCAAGCAATTCTCATGCCTCAACCTCTGGAGTAGCTGGGATTACAGGTGCCCACCACCACACCCGGCTGACTTTTTGTATTTTAGTGGAGACGGGGTTTCATCATGGTACCCAGGCTGGTCTCAAACTCCTGAGCTCAGGCAATCCACCCATCTTGGCCTCCCAAAGTGCTGGATTATAGGCGTGAGCCACCGCACCTGGCCGATATTGGCATTTTTAAGCATACGGGTCAGTTGTTTTGTAGACTGTTCCTAAATTTGAGTATGTCTGGTGTTTATGCATTTTTGGGCACGAGTACTGTACCAGTGCCTCACTCATGGAAGCCCATGAGCCAGCATCATTTATAA
The DNA here is from genome assembly GCF_003255815.1 of Theropithecus gelada. NCBI lineage: Eukaryota > Metazoa > Chordata > Mammalia > Primates > Cercopithecidae > Theropithecus > Theropithecus gelada. The sequence continues at coordinate 34,662,695 of NC_037671.1, forward strand.
TGGTCGCCCAGTATTCTACTAGTTCATTTAAACCAATTTCCTATTATAGCATGTTTAGGTAGGTCTCAATTTGCTTTTTGTTTCTTTAGAGACAGGGTCTTGCTCTGTCACTCAGCTTGGAGTGCAGTGGCACGCACATAGCTCACTATAACCTTGAACTCCTGGGCTCACAGTATCCTGCTGCCTCGGCCTCCCAAAGCTCTGAGATTACAGGTGTGCACCACCACACCCAGCCTTCAACTTTCAAACATATAATAAACTGAGCTGCGGTAAATATTCTTTTTTTTTTTTTTTTTGAGATGGAGTCTCCCTCTGTTGCCTAGGATGGAATGCAGTGGTGTGATCTCGGTTCACGGAAACCTCTGCCTCCCGGGTTCAAGCTACTCCTGCCTCAGCCTCCTGAGTAACTGGGATTACAGGCATGTGCCTGGCTGACTTTTGTATTTTTAGTAGAGACGGGGTTTCACCATGTTATCCAGGCTGGTCTTGAACTCCTGACCTCAGGTAATCTGCCCACCTCTTTCGGCCTCCCAAAGTGCTGGGATTACAGGTGTGAGCCACTGTGCCTGGACCTTTGGTAAATATCCTTGAACTTACGTATTTGCATGGCTGTCTAATTATTTCCTTAGGCTAAATTCTAGAAGTGAAACCACTGAGTGAAAGAGTGAAGGCATAGACTTGTTTTAAAGCTCTTGGTCTCTAAGTGTTGCCAAGCCATTCTCCAGAAAGCAGTGCAGGCCTTTCTCCTCCAGTTAGTAGTGTCTGCCTGTGTCCTTACGCTCACCAACCCTCCGCATTAGAATCCTCACCACTTTGATAGATGAAATGGTCTCTTACTGCTGCTTTAAATTGCACATTTGTTGTTAAGTGTCAACATTCTTTTTAACTGTTTAATGGCTATTCGTGTTTCCTGTCCACGCTTTTGTGAGTTTCCTGTCCATGCTTTTGTCCCATTGTGCTATTGGTGTCATTGTCATTTTCCCATCACCTTCCTTAGTTGAGGAGGCAACTGTGGGTGTGGGGAAGAGTAATCCTAGCGTAAAAGTCCCTGCTTTTGTACTCTCTGGTTTGCTGACTGGGGATTTGGTGTTGGTGAGTAGTAAAAGGAAAATAGGAAGAGACAACAGGTTTCTCGTGGAACCATGAAGACCTTGGTGGAAAGAACTGAACTCACCATTTCTGCAATGTTGACAATCTAACCCCATTTGTGGAAAAGGAGGCTGGGGCACTAGGCTGGAGCTTGAGAAAAAGAAGAAATTGCAACGGAGACAGATAAGAAATGGTTAGGTGGAAGGGGAACCAGAAGTGTGGTGGGGCAGAAGCTGAGTTTAAAGACAGTGTCAGGAAGCTGCCTTCCCACTTCTTGCTTTATCCTGCTTAAGTAAGGCAGTGTGCACCTGCTCAGGCATTATGAGCTATGCTTGGGTCCCAGATACCTTTCCTGGCCCCTAAGACCTCATAGCCCAAAGCAGTATTGATGCTCCCCCAAGAGCTTGTTTCTCCTTCCCAATGGCTTCCCAAGGGTTGATACTGACCAGGGTGAACTGCAGCATGCCAGGGACACAGATAGTTCCCTCTGGGAAATGACCCTTTTTCCTACAGTATTTCATCAAGTAGAGATTCTTTTTGTTAAAGGGATTTTCTTTCGTTGTATACCCCCTGAGAAGGATAAACCTGTCAGTCATTCACACTTCAGTCATAGGGACTTGTGACCTTAAAAGGTTAAATCCGAGGTTGGCCCTGATAATGTGTCCAAACACAAAGAAGGCAACAGGTCACTGTAGCCATAGAGATAAGCAAGAGTGTCGGGTGCAGCGGTGGCTCATGCCTGTACTCCCAGCACTTTGGGAGACCAAGGTAGGAGAATTACTTGATCTCAGGAGTTCAAGACCAGCCTGGGAAACATAGGGAAACCCCATCCCTGTGAAAAAAATACAAAAATTAGCAGGCTGTGGTGATGCACACCTGTTGCCCCAGCTACTCAGGAGGCTGACGTGGGAGGATCACTTGAGCCCAGGAGGTTGAGGCTGCAACGAGCCATAATCATGCCACTGCACTCCAGCCAGAGTGACAGGGTGAGACCAGAGTGAGAGGAAAAAAAAAAAAAAAAAAAAAAAAGAGAGAAATCGGCAAGAGTAATCCACTCTTGGAGATTATTTGTAAATATATGGTTCAGGAGATGTGGAGCCCCTCGTTGCCCCAGGCCCCTCCCTCTCTGCCTCCCTATTAGTTACTCTTCATCTCCCCAACCTCTTACCATTGTAGTGTCCATGGTTATTCCCTGGGCCTCTTCTATTTTTCTGTCTCCCTAGGTGATCTCATCCAGTCTCCTGGCTCCCTACCAGATTCAGATACCATCTATGAAGACCACCTTTGTACTGATGACTCTCAAGATCATACACTTCCTGGAACTCCAGACTTGTACTTCCAATACAAGTACCACGAACTTAATATGTCCAGAGCTGACCTGATCTTCTCCCTGAACCTTCTCTTCCTTCCTGATACAATTGAGTTTTGCAGTTCTATTATTTCCATTGTTTAGGCCCAAATCCTTGAAGATATTGCTGACTCCTCTCTTTTTCTCATACTCCACATCCAAACTGTCTTAAATCCTATGGACTCTACCTTCAAAATATGTATATCTGGAATCTGAGCACTTCTCATCTCTTCTCATCTCCACTGCCAATACCCTAGTCCAAGCCAGTGTCATCTCTTGCATCTCCTAACTTGTCTTCCTGCTGCTGTCCTTGCTCTCCTTGTCCATATCTCTACACAGCAGCCAAAGTGAGTAAGTTGAAATACAAGTTAGACCACCTCATTCCTCTGCTCAAAACTCTCCAATCACTTCTCCACTCACTCAGAGTAAAGCGAACTTCCTTACAGGGCCTGCAAGGCTCTACACAAGGCCCTTCCCTCTCTCTCTCTCTCTCAATCTCTCTTTTTTTTTTTTGTTGTTGTTGTTGAGATGGAGTCTTGCTCTGTGGCCCAGGCTGGAGTGCAGTGGTGCAATCTCGGCTCACTGTAACCTTCACCTCCCGGGTTCAAGCAATTCTCCTGCCTCAGCCTCCTGAGTAGCTGGGACTACAGGTGCGTGCCACCACGCCAGGCTAATTTTTTGTATTTTTAGTAGACACGGGGTTTCACTATGTTAGCCAGGATGGTCTCAATCTCCTGACCTGCCTGCCTCGGCCTCCCAAAGCGCTGGGATTACAGGTGTGAGCCACTGCCCCTGGCCAAGGCCCTTCCCTGTCTAACCTCATCTTTGATTACTTCTTCTCACCATCCAGCCCCATTGGCTTCCTGCTGTTCTTGAAACAGGCACATTCACACCTTAGGGCCTTGTACTTGCCCTTCTCCCTGCCTGAACTGCTTCCTTCCCCAGCTATCTTTGTGGCTCTGTCCCTCATCTCAAAAGGCACCTAATCAAGGCCTTCCTTGGCTACCCCATTTCAAAATTGGAAGCCTTCTCCCATGTTCCCCATCCCCATTGGCTTTTCTCCTCATTATTTCTCAACATCTAACACACACATATTTCATTCATATTTCTTATTTACCGACTGCCAATTCCACAAAGGCAAGGATTTTTGTCTTTTTCATTTACTTGTTTTTGGACTTGATCATGCCTCAGTTTGTGGAGCAGGACCTCAACTCAGCATGCACTGTCTCATTTAAAATACCCCCAGGAGGAGGATACCATTACCTCCACCCACAGTGAGATGTGGAGCTCAGAGAAGTTGAGTCACTCGTGCAAGGTCATATAGCTACTAAGTGTGTTTCAGATGTGAGTTATTCACATCCAAACCCATGTTCTTTCTACCCTGAGGCTCCATCTGTCTTAGTAGGGTTTATTTTTTGTCATTTTAAAAAATAATGTGGGCATAGCTGGGCAACAAGTTTCTGCTTCAATTACATCAGAAACTACAGATCCAGATATTCTCTTATGCCTTTGCTGACATTCAGTGCAGCATTCAGTAAGTACTGATACATGTCATTTGCTTATTTACTTATCAATTCATTTACACAGTATTTATTGAACACAGTGTTATACCCCGCAATGTTTTAGGCCCTGAATTTATGGTCTTGAACAAAATAGATACCAAGTAAATACGAAATATAATATCAGATAGTGATAAGGAGTATGAGATGATATAAGGCAGGGTGAGGAGAGAGAGGAGAACTTGGGAGCTATTTTAGATTGGGAGGTTGGCAGGGTGCGGTGGCTCACGCCTGTAATCCCAGCACTTTGGGAGGTGGAGGTGGGATCATCTGAGGTCAGGAGTTCGAGACTAGCCTAGCCGATATAGTGAAACCCTGTCTCTACCAAAAATGCAAAAATCAGCCAGGCATAGTGGCACACGCCTGCAGTCCCAGCTACTCCGGAGGCTGAGGCAGGAGAATCACTTGAACCTGGGAGGTGGAGGTTGCAGTGAGCTGAGATTGTACCATTGCACTCCAGCCTGGGTGACAGAGCAAGACTCCACCTCAGGCCAGGTGTGGTGGCTCACACTTGTAATCCCAGCACTTTGGAAGACCAAGGTGGGCGGATCACCTGAGGTCAGGAGTTTGAGACCAGCCTGACCAATATGGTGAAACCCCGTCTCTACTAAAAATACACAAATTAGCTGGGCATAGTGGCACGCACCTGTAGTCCCAGCTACTCAGGAGATTGAGACAGGAGAATCGCTTGAACCAGGGAAGTGGAGGTTGCAGTGAGCCGAGATCATGCCACTGCACTCCAACCTGGGCGACAGAGTGAGACTCTGTCTCAAAAAAAAAAAAAAAAAAAAAAAAAAAAAGACTGAGAGGTCAATAAGAGACGGCAACTGTAGTTTCAAAATAAGTACCAAATTAAACTGCTCATCACAAACCCCCACCATCTCTAATTAGGAATATTGCAATAGCATCCTACCTGGCTCCCTTGCTTCCAACTTGCCCCCAACTCCTGGCCGAGGCCATTCTCGATGTGGTGACCAGTGAGAGATGATTGGGGCATGGTGAGTCTGATTTGGAATATATTTTAAAACTAGAGTGGCTATAGTTTGATTGAATAAGAGGTACACAGGTTGGGCCTCCAGGGAGCTGGGTTTTTGCCCCCCACATTAATCAGTCATGGAAGGTGGGTTGCCCCTAGAAAGAGTGTGACCTTGGGGAAGCAGTTATCTTCAGTCTACAAAGAGGGCTGACAGGTGAGGGCTGTCCTTGAGCAGAAGACTTGGGTAACACTGTCAACTAACTAAATCTAACGGACATCTATAAAACACTCTGCTGAACAATAGCAGGATATACCATTTTTCTCAAGTGCACATGGAACATTCTCCAGGACAGGCCATATGCTAGGCCATAAAACATGTGTCAATAATTTTAAAAGGACTGAAATCATACAAAGATGTTCTCTGATCACAATAGAATTAAATTAGAAATCAACAACAACAGGAAATTTGAGGAAATGACAAGTGTGTGAAAATTAAACAGCATGCTTCTGAACAACCAGTGGGTAGAAGAAGAAATCACTAGGAAAATTAGAAAATATTTCAAGCTGAATGAAAATTGAAACAGAACATAACAGAATTTTTGACATGTAGCTAAAGCTATGCTTAGAGGGGATTTGTAGCTTGTAATTTCTATATTACCTCACACATACACAAAAAACCAACTCAAAATTGATCATAGACCTAAATGGAAGTGCAAAACTATAAAACTATTAGAAAAAGGCCTAAAAGTAGATATTCATGATGTTGGGTTAGTCAATGATTTCTTATATATGACACTTTCTTACATATACACAAGCAATAAAATAGTATTTTCTTTTTGGAGACAGGGTCCTGGTATGTTACCTAGTCTGGAGTGCAATCATGGTGCAATCATAGCTCACTGCAGCCTCAACTCCCGGGCTCAAGTGATCATCCTGCCTCAGCCTCCTGGATAGCTGGGACTACAGGTGCACACAACCACACTTGGTTAATTGTTAATTTTTTTATTTTTATTTTTTGGTGTGGAGACAGGGTCTCACTAAATTGCCCGTGCTTCAGATAAAATATTGTTAATTGGATTTCATCAAAATTGAAAACTTTTGTACTCCAAAAGGCACCATTAGAAAGTGAAGGTTGGGTGTGGTGGCTCACACCTGTAATCCTAGCACTTCGAGAGGCCAAGGCAGGTGGATCATTTGGGGCCAAGAGTTTTAGACCAGCCTGGCCAACATGGTGAAACCCCGTCTCTAAAAAATACAAAAGTTAGCTGGGCATGGTGGTGCATGCATGTAGTCCCAGCTACTTGGGAGGCTGAGACAGGAGAATTTCTTAAACCTGGGAGTTGGAGGTTGTGGTGAGCCGAGATTGTGCCACTGCATTCCCGCCTGGGTGATAGAGCAAGACTCTGTCTTTAAAAAAAAAAAAAAAAAAGTGAAAAGATCTGGAAATTGCCTTCATTAAGGAAAAAACAAACATAAAAACAACAGCAACCATAAGAAAGTGAAAAGATAAACAAAAGCAATAGGATGAGATCAAATATTTGCAAATCATTTATCAGATAAGGGACTTGTATCTAGAATATAAAAAGAACTCTTATAACTCAATAATAATAAAAAATGGGCAGGAGATTTGAATAGACATTTCACCAAAGAAGATATATAAATGGCCATCAAATACATGAAAACATACTGTTTGGGCTTCACTTAACTTCTTGCATCAATAAGTTAATATCTTTTGCCAAATTTGGGAGTTTTTCAGGCATTATTTCTTTGAGTACATTTTCCTGCTCCATTCTCTCTCTCTTCTTCTTAAACACTGATGACATGAATGGTAGTTAGCTCTTTTGTTACAGTCCCATAAATGAACCTCTGTTCATTTTTTTCAGTCTATTTTTCTCCATTGTCCAGATTGAGTAGTTTCTCTTCTACCTTTAAGTTCGCTGAATCTTTCATCTGTCCTCTCCAATCTGCTAAGCCAATCTATTGAGTTTTCAATTTTCATGATTGTATTTCTAAGTTCTAAAATTTCTATTTGATTCTTCTTTTTTTTTTTTTTTTGGAGATGGAGTTTCTCTCTTTTGGCCCAAGCTGGAGTGCAATCATACGATCTCAGCTCACTGCAACCTCTGCCTCCGAGGTTCGAGTGATTCTCCTGCCTCAGCCTCCCAAGTAGCTGGGATTACAGGCACCTGCCACCATGCCTGGCAAATTTTTTTGTATTTTTAGTAGAGACAGGGTTTCACCATGTTGGCCAGGATGGTCTTGATCTCATGACCTTGTGATCCACCCGCCTCGGCCTCCCAAAGTGCTGGTATTACAGGTGTGAGCCACCGCGCCCAGCCTGATTCTTCTTTATATCTTCCATTTCTTTGCCAAAATATCTGGTTTTCATTTGTTTCAAGAGAGTTTGTAATTGCTTGTTAAACCTTTTTTTTTTTCCTTTTCTTTTTGAGACAAGGTCTTGCTCTGTTGCCCAGGCTGAAGTGTAGTGGGGCAATCATGGCTCACTGCAGCCTCGACTTCCCAGGCTCAAGTGATCCTCTCACCTCAGCCTTCAAGTAGCTGGGACCACAAGTACACACCACCATGTCTGGCTAATCAAAAACATTTTTTTTTTTCCAAGGAGCTGGGACCACAAGTACACATACCATGCCTGGATAATAATAATAATTATTATTATTTTGTCGTTGTTGTTGTTGTTTTTAATAGAGACAGCATTTCCCTATGGTGCTGGTCATGTACTCCTGGGCTCAAGTGATCCTCCCACCTTGACTGCTGAAATGCTGAGATTACAGGCATGAGCCACTGCACTTGGCTGTAAAGCAAGGTTTTTTTTTTTTGAGACAGTCTTACTCGGTTGCCCAGGCTGGAGTGAGTGCAGCAGTGCATTCTTGGCTCACTGTAACCTCCGCCTCCAGGGTTCAAGTGATTCTCCTGCCTCAGTCTCTCGAATAGCTGGGATTATAGGCATCTGCCACCATGTCCGGCTAATTTTTGTATTTTTAGTAGAGATAGGGTTTTGCCATGTTGGCTAGGCTGGTTTGGAACTCCTGACCTCAAGTGATCTGCCTGCCTTGGTCTCCCAAAGTGCTGGGATTACAGATGTGAGCCAATGTGCCTGGCCTATAAAGCATTTTTTTTTTTTTTTTTTGGGATGGAGTGTTGCTCTGTCACCCAGGTTGGAGTGCAATGGCGTGATCTCAGCTCACTGCAACCTCTGCCTCCAGGTTCAAGTGATTCTCCTGCCTCAGCGTCCCGAGTAGCTGGGATTACAGGCATGCACCACCACTCCCAGCTAATTTTTGTGTGTTTAGTAGAGACAGGGTTTCACCATGTTGGTCAGGCTGGTCTCGAACTCCTGACCTTGAGTGATCCACCCGCCTTGGCCTCCCAAAGTGCTGGGATTACAGGTGTGAGCCAACGCACCTAGCCTGTAAAGCATTTTTAATACTTGTTTTAAAATACTTGCTTGCTTTAAATATGCATCAGGTGATTTCAACATTTAAGTCATCTTGGGTGTTGATGTCTGTTAATTGTCTTTTCTTATTCAAGATTTTCCTGATTCTTGGTATGACAAGTGATTTTCACTTGCATCCTGCACATTTTGGATAGTATGTTATGAGGCTCTGGACCTTATTTAAGTCTGTTTTAGTGATCATCCTTTGACACCGCACTAGTTGAGCAAAGAAGGTGCTGCCTCTCTGCTGTCAGGTTGCGGGAGAGGCCCAGGTTCCTCACTTGGCCTCTGAACACTTGAGGGAGCGTGCTCCTTGTGATTACTAGGTGCGGATGGGGTTTCAGGCTTCCCACTAGGTCTCTGCTGACACACACTGGCTGAGAGAGTAAGAAACACCTCATTCCTGTTCCCCATGTGGTCTCCAGGGATATAGGTTGTGATGGAGGGGGATTTCATACCACCAGGCTCGGCCGAAAGTCCCAGGTTCCTACTTGCTGGGGAGGGGTACCTCAGCTGGGTGCGAGTTGATGGCTAAACTCCCCACACAGCCTTTGTTGGCAGATACGGGGGTGAGAGTGTTTTTTTCCCTCTGAAATAGAGTAGTCATTGTCTAGAAGTTTTGTCTTTCCAGGATGTTCCTTTCTTGGTCCTTTGACCAGAGACTTTCCGGGATTTTTTTCATCTTCCTGTTGGAGTTTCCTGGTTGCTGGCTTTTCCAGCACCCAGTCTTGTATAAATGAGGCAAAAGCCAAACCCAGGGAACTCACCACTATATTGTTTTTTTGGGTCTTGAGATTCCTAGCCAGTCTGCCGTCTCTTCATCTTTCAGGATCTTCTTATGTTTGTTTTATATATACCATCCAGGATTGTAGCTGTATTTAGCAGGAGGAATCAGAAGTACATCTACGTCATCTTGTCTTGGAGCTTGAAGGCAGCTGGATAAGTCCTTAAAACATTCAACATAGATTTTCCATATGACTCAGCAATTCCGTTCCTAGGTGTCTACCTAAGAAAAATGAAAGCAGGCCGAGTGTGATGGTTCACGCCTGTAATCCCAGGACTTTGGGAAGCTGAGGCAGGTGAATCACCTGAGGTCAGGAGTTTAAGATCAGCCTGTCCAACATGGTGAAACCCCGTCTCTACTAAAAAATACAAAAATTAGCCAGACATGGTGGTGCATGCCTGTAATTCCAGCTACTAGGGTGGCCGAGGCAGGAGAATTGCTTGAACCCAAAAGGCGGAGGGTGCAGTGAGTCAAAATGGCGTCATTGCACTCTGGCCTGGGCAACAGAGCGAGACACTGTCTCAAGAAAAAAATAATTCAGGACTACTCTAGTTCCATCTCTACTCCCAACCTCCACACCAGATTATTTTAGAACAAACCCTTCTATCGTAAATATTTCAGTATCCTAAAACATAAGGACTCTTAAATAACATAACCATTATGTCAGTATTGTTTCTGAAAAGTTTACACAATTTCTCAATATTATCAAATATGCAATATTTAGTTTCCCCAAATTTCCGTTAAATATATATACAGTTTGAATCAATATCAAAACAATATCCGTGCATTGCATTCAGCTGATATGTGTCTTAAGTCTCTTTCTCTTCTTTGAAGTGGAATTCACATTTTAGAACAGTTTTAGATTTATAGAGAAACTGACAGGATAGTACAGAGTGTTGCCATGTGCCCTCCCTGGATTCAGTGTCCTTATTAATAACATCTTACATGAGTGTGGTATATGTGTCATACTTAATGAATCAATATTGATAAATTGGTCGGGCACGGTGGCTCACGCCTGTAATCCCAGCTCTTCGGGAAGCTGAGGCGGGCGGATCACCTGAGGCCAGGAGTTTGAGACCAGCCTGGCCAACATGGCGAAGCCCTGTCTCTACTAAAAATATAAAAATTAGCCGGGCGTGGTGGAGCGTGGTGTAATCCCAGCTACTTGGAAGGCTGAGGCAGGAGACTCACTTGAACCCGAGAAGTGGAGGCTGCAGAAAGCTGAGATCATGCCACTGCATTCCAGCCTGGGCAACAGAGCGAGACTTCATCTCAAAAAAAAAAAAAAAAAAAAGATAAATTATTATTAAAGTCCATACTTTATTCATTCAGATTGTCTTAGTTTTCACCTGATGTCTTTTTGTCTGTTACAAGATTCCATATTTCTTTTCTTTCTTTTTTTTTTTGAGACAAAATTTCACTCTTGTTGCCCAGGCTGGATTGCAAAGGCGTGATCTCGGCTCACTGCAACCTCCGCCTCCTGGTTTCATGCGATTTTTCTGCTTCAGCCTCCTGAGTACCTGGGATTACAGGTGCCCGCCACCATGCCCGGCTGATTTTTTTATATTTTGAGTAGAGACGGAGTTTCCCCATGTTGGCCAGGCTGGTCTCGAACTCCTGGCCTCAAGTGATCCACCTGCCTTGGCCTCCCAAAGTGCTGGGATTACAAGCATGAACCACCTCGCCTGGCCTTCCAGGATACCATATTTCATGTATTTGTCACGTCTCTTTGTGCTCCTCTTGGTTGTGACAGTTTTGCCAGTGTTCCTTGTTTTTGGTGACCTTGATAGTTTTGAGGTGTACTAGTCAGGTGTTATGCAGGCTGCCCCTCTTTTGGAATTTGTTTAGTGATTTTCTCATGGTTAGACTTGGAGCTTAAGTCTCTTTAAATCTTTTTTTACCCCCTTGACATTTATTTGTTGAAGAAATGGCTTGTTTCCTATAGAACTTTCCACATTCTGAATTTTGCTAATTGAATCACTGTACCATTTACCATATTGCTCTGCCTCCCCCATTTTTTTCTTAAACTGGTAGTTAGATTTAAAGACTTGATATGATTCATGATCTATTTTCTGGCAAGGCTACGTCATAGGTGGTATCGTGCTGTGTTTCTACCAGGAGGCATAGAATTCTAGTTGGCAACCATGATGAGCATTGCTAGATCCATTGTTTTCTTAGGGATTGTAAAATGCAAATATTCTAATTCTATTATTCTGTCTAAACTGATTTCATTTATACAGATTATGTCCCATCTACTGTTTTGACACGATTTATTTAGGAAAGGCAGATTGATGCCATTCTTTCCCCTTTATTTAGCAGCTTTCAGAATGAGTTTGTTCTCTAGCATCTGCCAAAGGTAACCAATGACTCTTTATTTAGTATCACTATGAGTCAATTGATTTCCATGTGTTTTCATCCCTTGCCATTATTATTTTTACTGAGGCTCCATTTATGCCATATTTAGGCAGTGTGAGCCTCAAGTTGATACAATACTAATATCTTTGATGCCTTTCTTGTTTTCTGGTGATAAGATGTTCATGCTCATCTTGTACATAGGCTGCTATATGTTTCTTTTTAGAGGAAATGGTACTAGGAGACCTCAGTTTGGGTGCTGAGGAAGGTTTGTATTTATTCACTTTTCATTTTCTTAGATAGGAGGAATAACATGTTTGCTTGCTGATAGGAGTGATCCACTGCAGAGGGAAAGGGGCTGTGCAGGAGAGGGGGTATTGCTGGAGGAGTGTCCCTGAGTAGGTGAGAGGCAGTGGGGTCTAGTGCCCAAGTGGAGGGGTTGGTTGTTAGTTCAAAGCGAGGAAGATGGGCTGAGCACATTGGCTCACACCTGTAATTCCAACGTTTTGGGAGGCTGAGGAGGGTGGATCACCTGAGGTCGGGAGTTCAAGACCAGCCTGGGCAACATGGTGAAACCCCGTCTCTACTAAAAATACAAAGTTAGACAGGCATGGTGGTGCATGCCTGTAATCCCAGCTAATTGGGAGGCTGAAGCAGGAGACTCACTTGAACCCAGGAGGCAGAGGTTGCCGTGAGCCGAGATTGCGCCACTGCGCTCCACCCTGGGCCATAGAGTGAGACCGTCTCAAAAAAAAAAAAAAAAAGTGAGGAGGATGGAGGCTGTGTAATGAAATACAAGAAAGTGTGAAATAGTTGCTCTGAAATTCTGTGAGTGAGTGGCCAGGAAAATGCTGTATACTTCTTTTTCTTTTCTTTAATTCCATGACAGGTTAACTGCTGGGTACTTCTAATGGCCAACTTGAAGTTTGTAAATCTGTGATGGGCATGGTTGAGTATTTTTTTTTTTTTTTTTTTTGAGACGGAATCTTGCTCTGTCACCCAGGCTGGAGTGCAGTGGCGCGATCTCGGCTCACTGCAAGCTCCGCCTCCCGGGTTCACGCCATTCTCCGGCCTCAGCCTCCCTAGTAGCTGGGACTACAGGCGCCCGCCACCACGCCTGGCTAATTTTTTGTATTTTTAGTAGAGACCGGGTTTCACTGTAGCCAGGATGGTCTCGATCTCCCGACCTCGTGATCCGCCCGCCTTGGCCTCCCAAAGTTCTGGGATTACAGGTGTGAGCCACCACACCCGACCATGGTTGAGTATTTTTATCCAACCACTTCAGCTGCTTGGATGCAAGCATGGAGTAGGTGGGAAGTTGGATGTAGCCAGAGCTAGACTTTTAACAGGTAGGTATGATGGAGGGAATGAGGGAAATAGGAGTTGAGACGCAAGATAGCTCTTACAACAATGGGTCATGAAACCTAAGCGGGATAAGGTTGGAAGGGCACAGGATCTCATAATGTCAGGTTCAAAGGAGTTGGAGGTCTGGAGAGTAAAAACATTGATCTCTGGAGCTGGACACTAGAGGGAGTGATCTGCAAGGACAGTAAGGGGGATACTTAAACCTGAGATTATGCAGAGGTTGCATGTACAGGTACAGGTAATGACAAGGTCTAGGTATCACTGTGGAGTGAGTGGCTGCAGTAGGGGGAGGACAAGATCATTGGAGGTGAGAAGGTCAAAAGGTCAAGGTGAGAGGCCAGGGTGTTGGGTGGAGTGGCTTGGTTGATAGAGAAGCCACAAAGAGTGGCAGCAGGAGTGGGATGAAGAGAAAGACAGTGACCCAGGGACTGAAAATGCTAATGAATTGTGAAGAGTGAGGAGTGACTGGAAGGCTGTTAAATGCTGGCAGCAGGAGCAGCTGAGGGTGACGTCGGAGGCCACATGTACTGCATGCCAGCTAAGGCCCTGCATTACTTTCGACCACCAGAGAAAAAGTTCATGTATTCATTCATTTATTCAAGCAGTAAGTCAACCAAACTTGACTGTCTACCCTGTGCTTAGCAAAACCCTCCCTCCCCTCACAGAATGGACATGTATTCATTAGAAAATCGTCCTTATGAAGTCAGGACATCTTCAGGACACTTCCAGCTAATCAGACACCCTGTCAATCCTTCTGGTTAACTGACTTTTCGTTTGTTTGTTTAGCAGTGAAGTTTAATGAATAAAACCTCTGGGATTAAAACTCTTTTTTGTTTTTTTCATTTTTTGAGACAGTGTCTTGCCGTGTTGCCCAGGCTGGAGTGCAGTGGTGCGATCTTGGCTCACTGCAACCTCTACCTCCCAGGTTCAAGCGATTCTCCTGCCCTAGCCTCCCAAGTAGCTGGGACTATAGGTGCCCACCACCACATCTGACTAATTTTTGTATTTTTAGTAGAGACAGGGTTTTGCTATGACGGCCAGGCTAGTCTCGAACTCCTGACCTCAAGTGATCCACCCGCCTCGGCCTCCCAAAGTGCTGGGATTACAGGCATGAGCCACTGCGCCCGGCCAGATTAAAACTCTTGGGTAATAAATTAGCAGATATGGAAATGCTTCATTTTCCACAAAAAATCCCCATCCTGAGTGGATACCAGTGACCTCATCACAAGAGGTCAACATGAAAGTGCTGTCAGCGTGGTGAGAGAGGTGGTGATGTCAGATCACCTGTGGAAGTGGAAGGACCTTGGAGTTGAAAGGAATCTTCGGGATGGTCTTGCCTCTGGGTTTCAAACTTTTTCTTTTCATCATATCAAATGTAGAGGAATTTTGTCCATCAAACTCATACCTAGAATCCCAAAAGAGAGAAGAGATATAGGATCAGTGCTCTGACTGAGTCTTTCCCCTCCTGAGACCCCACCCCTACCCAGAGTGCCCCTGCAAAGTTGCCATGGGATGTAGGATGCTGGGGAACACAGCCTGGAACCGTTCACTCGGTCCCATTTCTTCTTTTACGAGGCCCAGAGGAGAGAAGCCACCTGCCCAAGGTGACACGGGCCTGGGGCCCATGCCCAGTGTCCTGCCTGTTGGTCAGGAGGCTGAGGAAAGCAGAGCAGGGGTGAGGTGGGAGGAAAGGGCAGGGCCGCACTGCCTCGGTTCTGGAGCCCTCGCTGACAGTATGGGGCCTTTTTCACTTGTTGTTCTAACTTTGGGGACAAAAGGTTTTCTTTCTCTCTCTCTCTCTCTCTCTCTCCCTCTCCTTCCTTCCTTCCTTCCTTCCTTCCTTCCTTCCTTCCTTCCTTCCTTCCTTCCTTCCTTCCTTCCTTCCTTCCTTCCTTCCTTCTCAACAAAGGCATGATAAGAAATTTTTTGGTGGGCAGAGAAGAAGAGTATATAATAGTGGAAAAAACACTTAGCTTAGAAGTTTGACACAGTGTGATGCTGGTCAGACTAGCTGACTTCTCTGAGCCTCACTCAGTTCCTTCATCTGTAGAGAAAGAGGTTGGGGCCGGCGTGGGTGAGTGAGTGGGTGCTGGATGAAGAGGGAAGGAGATGGACAGGAGGCACCTGGCGGACTTGGCCAGTGTCAGCCGCTGTCCTAGGAGACTCTGGGCTGGGGCGGCATTACCGGTTATCCCTTTCCTGGGGAGATTGACAATTAACCCTGGAAGCAGTCTTTAAAATTTTTACTGGACACATATAATCATGGATTGACAATCTTCCATTTTAAATTTAGAAACTACAGGCAAAAGTTAAAGATACAACAAATGAGTTTTTTATTTTATTTTTTTCCTGACAAGGAAAGCAGTTGTGTGCTGGGGTCTAGTATGAGGAAGGAATCTATTAAAATATATTTAAAAAGGTAAATCCAAAAATTTATAATTACAAGAGTAAATGACAAGATGATTGTCAATAAAATTAAATAAGCAAAACAACTGCTTGCCCTTTAGAAAATATCTCCAAGCCCCAGGGATCCAAAGTGTTTGTGAATCTGTGGATGTGTGTGTGTCTGTGTGTGTGTGTATTTTTTTTTTGTTGTTGTTTCTCTGCTTTTCTCGCCAAACTATATGGAGCCCCGTCTAAGGACAGAGGTCTGTCGGATGTGTTTTCAGTGGAATCGCTGTTTTCTTCACATCAGGGGGATGTTCTTAGGCAGCTGAAAGCGGGGGCTTAGGTGGGCATGGGGGTTGGGAGGGCTGAGGTTTAGGATGGGAGGGTGGGTGAGAGCTAGTAAGGTTGGGTGTGGCACTGGGGGCGGGCAGCAGGTACTTGGCTGGGGCTTCAGGACCTTCTAGAGGCTGCTGTCCAGGGGGGTGGATGAAGGGGTAGTGAAGGGGTCAGAGCACTCAAGATGTGCAGTGTGGGCAGGGGACAGGCTGCGGTGTGTGACGAGGGTAGCCTGAGGTGGTGAGACTTGGTGATCACCCAGCTGGGCTGCCCTGGTCTACTCACAACTGGTCTTCCCTGTGTGTCTGGTAAACATCAAAGGAGGTAAAATCTCCAATCCCTGGCCTGTGCTGATGGTGAGGCGGGAGAAGGCTTCCCTGGGTCCCAGGTCCCCAACCTGGCACAGTCATGGGTCAAGGGCTGCCTGTTCCTCACCTACCTTCCTCACCGGGCTTCTGGGCCTGGCATTAGAAGAGTCTGTCTGCCCGGAAGGCTCTCTGGCCCCCAATGCCCTGCCCTCCAAGGCTCCCAGTCTAGGTGGGAGAGACATACAGAACAAACAGCACCGTGAGAGCGGTGGGAAGTGGTGTGAACATGTCTCCTGGAAGCTCTGGGAAGAAGCTGTGGCCACACAATGGATGTCTCCAGCCTTGACCTCTCTTGGAACTCAGACCTTTCTGCCTCTCACGCCAAACTATATGGAGCACCTGGTAAGGACAGAGGACTGTCTGATGTGTTTTCAGCAGAATCACTGTTTTCTTCACGTCAGCCACCTCCTCTACTCCCCACCAGGATGTCAACTGAAACGTGTCTCAGTCCAAATTCTTTATTCCCTGCTTCTGCAGCTACTCCCTCCCTCCCCGCAGTCCTGGCACAGTGCATTGCTTAGGCTGGACTATGGTGTGAATGTGTCTGCCAAAATTCATGTGTTGGAAATTTAATTCCCATGCAACTGTTGGGAGGTGGGGCCTTTTGGCAGAGCCTGCACAAATGGATTAATGTCATAAAAGGACTTGATGGAAAGAGTTCATCGCTTTTGCCCTTCCACCCCCTGCTACGTGAGGACACCGTGTTCCTCCCCTCCAGAGGATGAAGCAACAGATGCCATCTTGGAAGCAGAGAACAGCCCTCACCAGACAGCAGTGCCTTGATCTCAGGTTTCTTGGCCTCTAGAACTGTGAGAAAATTCTTTTCTTTTTTCTTTTCTTCTTCTTCTTTTTTTTTTAGACAGAGTCTTGCTCTGTTGCCCAGGCTGGAGTGCAGTGGCATGATCTCGGCTCACTGCAACCTCCGCCTCCTAGGTTCAAGCGATTTCCAGCTAATTTTTGCATTTTTAGTAGAGACGGGGTTTCATCATGTTGGCCAGGCTGGTCTCGAACTCTTGATCTCAAGTGATCCACCCGCTTCAGCCCCCCAAAGTGCTAGGATCACAGGCGTGAGCCACCGCGCCAGGCCTCGTTTTGCTATTCTTCAACTTCGCATGTTTGGAATGCTACAGCGTGAGGTCTTCCGTGTCTGGTTTCCTTCGCTCCCTCCCACGGTTCTAAGATTGTTTTCTGCATCCGCCGTACCCCTCCCTCGGCATCTTCCTGCTGGGAACTGCTCTTTCTGTCTGCCACCTCGTGGCCACAAGGGGGCAGCAGAGGCTGAGGAAAATCTGGTGAGATCAGCTTGGGGGTCTTTTTCCGGGCCCACGAGTTACTCCCCCTGCCCACGGAGCACCCTCTGTCTGGGCGCCTCCCAGGCAGCTGCTGCTTCTTGGTCCTGCTTCTTTCTCTGAGATCCGCTGCTTTAGAGAAGATTTCTGGAGCAGAGATTTGGAGCAAGGATCTCCAAACTCTTTTGATCACACGCTCCATTCAGTAATATATTTTGGACATGCAGCTAACAAACGTGTGCAAACATTATGCAGGTTGAAAGGACAAACGCAAATCACATTAAAAGGGGATGAGATTAAAGATTTTATAATAGTTTTAATATGTTCTCTACCTTCTTTCCTATCTCCCCACATCCCTGGAGGGCCCTTAGGGCTGGTGCCCGTAATCTGGTGGCCGCCTGTTTAGAGCTCGACTGAGCTTTGATGTAGACCTAGTCCCAGTCAGGGTTTGGCCACACGACCTGTGACCCTGGGCAGGTTTCCTCGATCGTCGAGCCTCTGTCTCTCAGCTGTGAAGCGAGGACAGTAAGGACCATCTCACGGTATTATGCTAAAATATTCACGGAAATAAGCATGTAATGTTCGGAGTAAGATGCCGCCTACTGAACAGTGGGCCTGAGTATTTGGCGGTGGTCATTAGAGAGCAGAGGCGCTGGCCTCAGGGTTAAGCCCACAGCTCTGCCTGTGGAGAGGAGACTCAGTGACAAGAGAGAAGAAAGTGTCCGGCATCCTGGGGACTGAGAATCTGCCTCTCGGGGTTGGACAGGGCAGGGCCTCTTCTGCCTCCAGCACCCCAGGCCTCTCTCCTCTGATTCTGTCAGGGACGGAGGCCAAGGTTGGAGACCTCTAGGCCTTTTTCCATAACTTGGTTCCCAAATTCCTCCCGCTAGGACTTGCGTGTTTCAGCCTTAACCGTGGATGGACCTGACCTACATGGGATTGAGAGGGTCAGTAAATTCGTCCCCGCCACTGACTGGGTCACCTACCTGGGCAGTACATGTGCTACTCTCGGCAACTCAGCCTCTGACACTGCAGTGCTGGGGAATGTGCTTGAGACACCCTGGGAGACATGTCCACTCCGGCGGCCCACCTCCAGATAGATCAGGGGGACCTGATCAGTTATTTTTTTCCTTCTCTCTCCCTCCCCTATACTCCTCCTCCCTTCCTTCCTCCCTGTCTCTCTGCCTCTCTCTTTCCTTCCTTTTTCCTGTTTCCTTTCTTATGACATCTTTCTCTCCTATGCTTTTGTTCCTTTTAATTTATTTTTGCTTATTTGTCTAATAAAATTTATTAAAATTTTTATCATAACATCTTTTTTCCCTCTGGCCTCACTCCTTTATCTTTGTATATCTCAGGGGATGGGTGGCAGGGATGCTCCCTCCCCTCCTCGGGAATCTCGGGTTTGGAAGCAGGGTGGGTTGCCCATTCAGAGGGTGGCAGGACAGGTGCTGTAGGCTGGGAAGGCTGGGGCAGACCCTGACTCTTCAGAGAGGGCGGGCGGCAGAAGGACATCTCCAAGCCATCTTTGGGTGGATATTTCTATTATGGAAAGACATCCTTTCCTGGGATGGGCTCTCCCTGCCAGAGGGGCAGATGGGCAGGCCCAGGGGAAGGGGATGGCACAGCCAGGCCACCGGAGCTCTGCTCAACAGGCAATCAGCTAAGAGTTCAGCCCACCAGTCAGGTTATGGTGGTTAGTGATTGGAGGGAAAGATTTTAAAGTTGAAACAAAAACACCACTCTGTGTGTATGTGTGTGTGTGTATGTGTGTGTGTGTGTGTGTGTGTGTATATGTGTGTGTGTGTATGTGTGTGTGTGTATGTGTATGTGTGTGTGTGTATATGTGTGTGTATGTGTATATGTGTGTGTGTGTATATGTGTGTGTGTGTGTGTGTGTGTGTATGTGTGTGTGTGTATGTGTATGTGTGTGTGTGTATATGTGTGTGTATGTGTATATGTGTGTGTGTGTATATGTGTGTGTGTGTGTATGTGTGTGTATGTGTGTGTGTGTGTATGTGTGTGTATGTGTGTGTATGTGTGTGTGTGTATGTGTATATGTGTGTGTGTGTGTGTGTATGTGTATATGTGTGTGTGTGTGTGTATGTGTGTGTGTATGTTTCTTTTTCTTTTCCAGAGAAGTCAGAACATTCTTCTTTAAACTTTTTTCTGCAATAGAAGATAACCCAGTAAACTGCTCATCTTAAAAGTGTGAAGGCAAATGAAGTTTACCAGATTGTACCCAGAAGAAAAGGGGTTGAATCCTTTTTACTGTCATATTTTCTTTTTTTTTTTTTTTTTTTTTTTTTTTTTTTTTTGAGACGGAGTCTCGCTCTGTCGCCCAGGCTGGAGTGCAGTGGCCGGATCTCAGCTCAATGCAAGCTCCGCCTCCTGGGTTCACGCCATTCTCCTGCCTCAGCCTCCCGAGTAGCTGGGACTACAGGCGCCCGCCACCTCGCCCGGCTAGTTTTTTGTATTTTTTTAGTAGAGACGGGGTTTCACCGTGTTAGCCAGGATGGTCTCGATCTCCTGACCTCGTGATCCGCCCGTCTCGGCCTCCCAAAGTGCTGGGATTACAGGCTTGAGCCACCGCGCCCGGCCTATATTTTCAATTCACAATATATTTAATGTAGTTTACATTCACTGCTCTTTTATGACTGGGGCATTTATCTGAAACGATTTTGAAAGCACTTGAAAAAACTAAAAGATAAGAGTTATTACATGTCTGTTAAAAAGGAAAGTATTAACTTTAGCACAGGATAATTTATATTTTGAGGATGAAAGATCATTCTTAGCCTAGTGAATGGTGTTTATGGTTAAAGCAGCTGGAATGTGATCTTGAGGAGCTGGGGAGGGAGTGAGGTCTGCTCTTTGAGCTCCTTCTGCCGTGCTCACCAAGTGCTCTGCCCCTGTTCTTGAAGAAAATCCGACTTCCCGATAGGGGGCTGGGATTCAGGGTGGGAGAAGCGTCCTGGCCATGTCATTGTCGGAGCATCTGAGAGTCCAAGGTCCCTTCTCACTCCTTTCTCACTTTGAGTCTTCTGGAGCTGGGCGCCAGGCCGGTTTGAGGGCTGGGGGCATGTGTGTGTGTTGGGGGGACAGTCTCCTCTCCAGGCAGCTGTAGCTGCTCCCTCACCTAGGAGGTTACTGGATTAGTATTACTAAATAGCAGGACTCACAGCTCTGTCTGTTTGCAGTCGTGACAATGAAGTGGCACACATATAATCTGCGTAGTCCAGTTCCTTACACTTAATACGTATTCAATAATATTTTATTTTCTTCTTTCTGCCCTTTCATAACATTTCCTGAATGACTCTAGGCCTTGGGAAGGCTCCCCGTGGGGCAGAGGTTGGCGGTGGCAGTGGGGCGGTGTGGGCTGCTCAGCTGTCAGTGGGGTTTCTCCGCAGGGTGTTTTGGAGTGACTGGGGATACCCTCTTTTGGCTGCTCTTTTTGTTTCCTTTCCTATAACAGGGATCCAGAGGGCAGGGCAGACCCTGCCAGGCTGCTTTTTGCAATCTTTCACTTTCAGATGGTGGAAGGAGTCATTGATTCTTCTGGGCTGGGAGTGCTTAGTGGGGGCCCCAGGGCCGGGGTCTCTGTAACCTGTGCCAGACTCGACTTCTCTGCTTTCCTGGGAACGCTCTGCCCCTCAGCGATCAGGAATCCTGGGTCCCCAGCATTGGACCCAGAAGCAAGGCTTGGGGCTCTGAGAGCTGCTAGGAGCCTGTGCAGACTCTGAGGGAAGATTCGGGGTCTGCTGAAGCCTTGTGGCTCTGAACTTTCTCAAGTGCTAAGTTTAGAGACACTTGAGGAAGTCACAGCCGTTCAACCTGGGAACAAAGCGAAGCAAGTAAGTTGCCTTTGAAGACACCTGTGGGCCAAGAAGAGAAGGCCAGGGAGCAGCCGGCTATACGAGGAGGCTGAGAAGGTGGGGTTTGGAGTGAGGGGAAGGCAGCAGCCGGATGGCAGTCTTGTTCTAAGAAGACTCAGACAACCTTAGTGAGGGCTACACCTTTATTCATTGATTTTAATGATATTTCTGTAGGATTTACTAGGACTAAGTCCTGGTCTAACTCTATTCATTACAACCTTGGAAGGGAGATGCCATTCCTATCCCCATTTTGTAGGTGATGAAACTGAGGCAGAGAAGGTCAAGAAACTTGCCCATGGTGGCCACAGAGTGGCCACGCCTAGAGGGGACCCCAGCAGGCAGCCCTGGGGGTCTGTCCTTTCCAGGACCACAGGCTGCCTCCTCCCCCTTCTCCCAAATAGGAGGTGGTTCTGGCATCTTCACTCTGACCAGGGCTCACTTCGTCTCTGCTGCTCTGTCTCTCACTGATCCTTTACCTTTCGGGTAGAATCTTCCTCAAAGAGAGAGAGGGCGAAGATTTTTTTTTTCGTTGACTCCTTTGTATAGGGAGTTACTCTGCTCCCAGGCTGGAGTGCACTGGCGTGATCTCGGCTCACTGCAAGCTCCGCCTCCCGGGTTCACGCCATTCTCCCGCCTCAGCCTCCCGAGTAGCTGAGACTACAGGCGCCCGCCACCACGCCCGGCTAGTTTTTTGTATTTTTAGTAGAGACGGGGTTTCACCATGTTAGCCAGGATAGTCTCGATCTCCTGACCTCGTGATCCACCCGCCTCGGCCTCCCAAAGTGCTGGGATTACAGGCTTGAGCCACCGCGCCCGGCCGAGAGGGCGAAGATTAAACTGTCAGTGTGGAGTTGTCTGGGCACCTGCTGAATGCAAGCCCGTGTCCTGGGCCCACAGCAGGAGGGGGCTGGGGTAGGATTCAAATTTAGGTGAAATAAATAAGCAAAAAAAGCAGGACAGGATGTTGGACCCCTGGGATGGGCACTGTGGCCTCCTTGAGGATGGATCTTATCTCTGGTTCCTCTTGGGTGATGCCCTGGTCACGAGGAGGGGGCAGCAGAACCACAAGCAGGAGCTGGCGCGTCCTTCATGGCTCGGGGCCCTGAGTCTGGGCGCTGTTGGGAGGGGTGTGGGGGAAGTGGCCACCGGGTGTGTGAATGATAAAGAGATGAAGGAATGGTTTCCACCATGGAGCCCCAGGTGCTGAGAGAGAAGGGCCTGGTTTTCTAAGAGCAGGGTTTGCCGTGGTTGCAGCTGGGGCGGGAAGGGAAGAAGTGGTTCTTCTCAGGGAGACCTACTGGTTCCCTGACACCTCAGAGTCTCCCAAGAAAGGCTGGGAGAGGCCCGGGTCAGCTGTTTGTTGGTATCAGAGATGTGTGGGACCCACCACGCCCTTGGCATGATGAACCAGGAGGAGATGCTTTGCTCTCAGGACACCAGCTCTGAGCCACTTTCTCCCCCATGAGGCTGCAGGGCTCCCTGTTGGTCTGTCTCCCTGTCTCCCTGTCTTTGGTCCTGGAAAGAACAGGTCTCCCTGTCTCTCTCCCCGGCTGTGAAGAAATGGATACTTGCTTTGACCACCCTTGGCTCTGCCGTCTCACCTCCCTGCTTCTCCTTGTCCAGCTGCACACCTGGGTGTCTGCGGGTGAGCGTGTCCCACCCTCACTCCCCGTCCTGTGTTCCCACCGCGTGCACGGGACGTACCATGCGCTCTGCTCATTCTCTATCTGGACTGGATGGGGATTTTTGGAGGCCCCAACTCTAGAAAGATTATGGTGGTCCTCCGACCACTAATTGTAATTTAAAATTCAAGAAGCATCACTAAACCATAAAATACGTTTTAAAAAATTTTAATTTCTTTTTCTTGAAAGCTCAGATAGAGAGGGAAAATAAGGAATCTTGACAATTCCACAATGATGACTTATTTTATTTTATTTTTTGAGGTGGAGTCTCACTCTGTCACCCAGGCTGGAGTGTGGTGGTGCAATCTTGGCTCACTGCAACCTCCACCTCCTGGGTTCACACGATTCTTCTGCTTCAGCCTCCCGAGTAACTGGGATTATAGGCACCCGCCACCACACCCGGCTAATTTTTGTATTTTTAGTAGAGACAGGTTTTGCCATTTGGCCAGGCTGGTCCCAAACTTCTGACCTCTGGTGATCTGCCCGCTTTGGCCTCCCAAAGTGCTGAGATTACATACACAAGCCACCATGCCTGGCCGACTTTTTTTGATGTTTTAAAGCCAAATATCAAAACTTTGAAAATACCCTTTCCTTTCAGTTTTAGTTTTTTTGCTTTACTGGTATCCTAAGCAATCATTCATTTACTCATTTTATTCCCCCAACAATTATGGGGTGTCAACTACATGTTAGGTGCTGTTCTAATAACAAAACAGACAGAGACTCCCTGTCTTCACAGAGCTTACATTCTAGCAGGAGACAGTGAGCAATAAATGTGATAAACTAGTAAGGCTGTGTCTGTCATAGGTGATGAGTGTGATGGGACAGTGAAGTTGGGTGGGGCACAGCAGTCAGGGGTGCGGGAGGTGGGGTGAGGGCGGGCAGAGTGCACAGTGAGGTGGTCAGTTTAGATGGTAAGATGGCAACAAAGACTTGGAGGAGTGGGGCTGAGCTGTGAGGATCTCGGGAAAGATGGTTTAGCGGGCGCAGCCGGTGTAAAGCTGGCTCTGTGTCTGGGGTGTTTGGGAACAGCGGAGGTAAGCATCGGCTGGAGCAGAGCAAGCCAGGGGGAGAGAAGCGGGAGTTGGGGTCAGAGAGTTACTGGTGGGGTCAACCCTGTCAGGCTTGTGGATCACTGGGAACTAAGGGGAGCCATGGAAGGGCTTTGAGCAGAGTGGGGATATGGTTTAGCTCACAAGGTAACAGGATCAAGACATGGGCGTGGGGAGAGGGCAGACAGGAGAGACTAGCCCCACACTGTCCTCAAAGGTAGAGACGATGGTGGCTTGGGCCAGCGCTGAGCAGCACAGGAGGTGAGAATTTGCCCTTCGGAGGCCCACTGCTGCCCCCATCCTGCAGGAGAGTCACGTTGTGGTCCATCTGCCAGGCCTCACCTCAGAGGGCCAGGGTATGGAGTGGGTAGAGGGTGAGGTGAACTTTCCTCCTTTTTTTGAGATGGAGTCTTGCTCTGTTGCCAGGCTGGAGCACAGTGGCGTGATCTCGGCTCACTGCAACCTCCGCCTCCCAGGTTCAAGCGATTCCCCTGCCTCAGCCTCCCGAGTAGCTGGGACTACAGGCGGGCGCCACCACGCCCGGCTAATTTTTTGTATTTTAGTAGAGACGGGGTTTCACCATGTTGGCCAGGATGGTCTCAATCTCCTGACCTCATGATCCACCCGCCTTGGCCTCCCAAAGTGCTGGGATTGCAGGTGTGAGCCACCGCGCCCGGCCAAACTTTCCTCTTTAATGTGCGGTGATTGGACCAGCTTTGTGCAGTGGCAGTGTCATAGCCAATGAGGTTGATCTGAGGTACAATTATTGCTAATTGAAAATTTTTCCCAATATCCACCATCAACACTTGAAATACAGTTGCATTGACAATTTTTGCTGGTATCTGTGGAGACTGAAAACAAACAAACAAAAAACCAACAACCCTGCCGTGACTGGGGGCTCCTGTGAGTGATGAGAGCAGGTTTTTTAAATGAAGAAGCATTTGGCTCTAGGTTTTAAGTGCACATGTAATTCAGTGGAGGAGAAAAATATGGTATAAAAACTAATAAACTTAGGAGTGGGAGTGGGAGATTTCCTAGAAGTGGTTGAATGATTAGAGTTCTGATTCAGGCCACACGTCGGTTTTCTCTTTGGTCAGTTTTCAGGCTTGTCCTGAGACAGGCCAGGTTAGAGCTGCGGTTCTCAATGTGTGGTCCCTGGGCCAACAGCATCAGCATCCTTGGGAACACCTTAGAAGTTGCTGAGCCGGAAGCTCTGGGGTGGGGCCCAGCAATTTGTTTTACAAGCCCTCCTGGTGTCTCAGGCGCATGCTGGAGACTGAGAATCACAGAGGTGGAGAGTCTTTCATGGAAGGGCCTGGGGCCAGGAACACAGGCCAGTGAGGGAGTCTCTTTGACATCATTTCTGGGTCACATCATGTGGTCAGAAGATCTCACCCAGATTCAGAGTTGTTACTGCTCAACTCATCAGGCTGCGGAGGCCATCTGACTGGACACCTGAGCCGGCACATGAGCTCACCAGATGAGGTTCTGAGAGTCCTTTAGCTGGATGGACTAGAACACAAAAGGGCAGGGAGAGCACACAGCCTGGTGATTGGGGCTGTTAGCAGTTACCCAGATAGTCCTTGGGGTGGAGAGTGTGGGCCCCGAAGGGCACAGATGGTGGAGTTGGTGGGGTGGGGCAGGTAGAGAGAGACGGGTTGGAGAGGAGGGCGGTCTCTGGATCAGTGGAGGCTTTGTGTACTGTGGAATGGAGTTTGGATGCAGGGCTGAGGAACTTGCAAAGAGAGCAGTGCTGGGAACGCTCTCTTGGCAGCTATGAGAAAGATGAATGTAAGGCCAATGAGACTGGAGGCATGGGGTGCAGTTCTGAGGTGGAGAGGATGACTGCCTGACCTCAGGCAGCGGCCAGGGGCAGTGGGCTGGGAGAGGAGGGTCAGATATCAGAGAGGTTACAAACTAGACTTAACCTAGTAAATAAATCTAGGGATACAGAGAGCTTGGAGGAGCAAGAGGGGATTGCAGAGACTCCTAGGGGTTTGCTTTGGCTTCTTGTTTAGTGTAGGAGGATTGCTAATTGTGCATCTATTACCTGTTGCTGTAATGATGCTGTGTAATGAACAGTTATAAAATCTCAGTGGCATATGTCAATAAATATGTATTTAATTTGGGCATTTAAGGGAGTTCAACTAATCTGGAGTAGATTTGGCTAATTTCTTTCTTTTTTTTTTTGAGACGGAGTCTTGCTCTGTCACCCAGGCTGGAGTGCAGTGGGGCAATCTTGGCTCACTGCAACCTCCGCCTCCCAGGTTCAAGCCATTCTCGTGCCTCAGCCTCCCGAGTAACTGGGATTACAGGTGTGTACCACCACATTTGCCTAATTTTTGTATTTTTAGTAGAGGCAGGGTTTCACCATGTTGGCCAGGCGGGTCTCAAACTCCTGACCTCAGGTGATCTACCCGCCTTGGCCTCCCAAAGTGCTGGGATTACAGGTATGAGCCACCGTGCCCAGCTGACTTGGCTAATTTCAACTGGGTTCACTTATACATCTTCGGTCAGCTGAAAAGGTCCCACGTGGACTTTGGCTGGGTTTATTCACACTTCTGGTGATCAACTGGCTGTTGGCTGACCTAGGACAGCTTCAGCTGGAAAGGCTGGGGTGACCAGTGATGCTTCTTGGGCTTCACGCTCCAGTGGCTCGCCCAGGAACAGGCTTCCCGTGGACTTGACAGAGGGCAAAAGCGATGCCGCACGTGCCTTTCAAACCTCTGCTCAGTCACATTCACTTTCATCTGCCAAATCAAGTCACATGACTGAGCCTGGAGGCAGAGTGTGAAGTCACAAAAACATATGCAGCAAAGAGTGAGCTAGACATAAAGAATAGTGAAGAACTGGGGATATTATTATAATCAATTTACCACAGCTGGAGCAAAATTATGAATTCAGGTCTATTTTGGGTTTGAAGTGTATGTGAGAAATCGTGGTGGAGAGATAGCCCACAGAGATGTGGTTGCAAGGAAAGGAAGTTTGGGAGACAGGGTTGTCAATCAATATAATTTTGGAAGTGGTTTACTAAGACAGGCAGAGGGCATGAGAAAAGATGCCCAGGAGGGTGTGTGAGGCAAGAAGGGTGGAGGTGCTAGATGGAATGCTGGGACAAAATTCCTCCTGTTTCTTCTGGGCCTCAGATTTTCGTGTTAGTGGTTGGGGAGAAGAGCCCCGACCTCTGTGCCCCTCTATGGGTCCCTGTGCTTCTTTCTTCTGTGTCCGTGGCAGGGCTACTACCTTGCCCCCTCCAGGGGCCGGCCTTCCCATAGGATCCCCAGAATGCATGTGAATGGCTCCCCTGGGAGTTGTGCAACACGCAGGCACTGCTGGGGTCCCAGGGCCCAAGGGGGCCTTCCTGGGCTCCACAGCTTCCCTCCTGCAGAGATGGGCTCTGTGTCTCAAGTGTGCATTGTAGGGCCAGAAGAGAATGGGATCCATGTGGTGTGTACGGCCTTGAGGTGGTTCCCGGAGCCCCAGGCGCGGTGGAGTAATGTCAGTGGAGAGACAGCAGCGGAGGGAAGTTCCTGGCATTCTCTGAGGCCCATGCCCAAGATGCTGAAGGGCTGTTCAGTGTGGGGGCCGCTCTGTTGGTGAGAGCCAGCTCTGTGAGGAAAGTCACCCGCTTTATCCTCAACTCTATCCTGGGCCAGGAGAAGGAAATGGCCATTTTCGTCCCAGGTCAGCACTGCTCCTCCCTCCCAGCAGGGCCGGAGGGAGGGGCTGGTATCCCTGGATGTGCTGGACTGGCTGTCCTGGGGTGTTCCCCTCCCCGCTGACTGGGTGTCTGTCTGGGCCACAGAGCTGTGCTGCCCTCAGGCCTCTCCCTGGAAGCCAGCTTTCACTGCGAGTCTGATCCTACTGGGGCTCCTCCTCTTTGGGGCTGGCTATTTTATCATGAGAGAACGTTCCACAAAGGAGTAGCAGGAACAGGACACTCTGCACCAGACTAAGGAGGAGGAGTGATGGACAAAGGAGGGGGCTCTGAAGGCTGGCGGCAAGGCAGGGCCAAGGCTGGTAAGTACAGCAGCTGGGACTGAAAGTCTGTGGGGCCAGCTGGCTGGGGAGACCCAGGGCCCAGGGCCCAGAGCAGGTGACTGAGGGGATCCAGAGAGGACTGCTGGAGCCGTGGAGGCTCTGCTGGGTCTGGGATTAGAACTTCCTCTTAGATACAGAAAAGTACTTTTCTGTGGGTTTTCTAGGCACAGTCTTTCCTTTTCTTAGGGATGGGAGTTCATGCCTTTTTCACTCTCTTTCAGATGAACTCAAGGCAGATCTTGTAAGTTCTGCTTTCCCTGTTGGGCTCTCCGTGTCGCCTTTGTAGGAGATGTTCTGGTTCTTAGCTCACCTGTTTCCTGTGTGTTGCCTTTCCGACTGGAGGAAGGCAGCTCACCTGGCTAGTGAGTAACTCTCCAGATGTCCCTCGGTCTCTTGTCCCACCTATGCCCAGATGTCTGTCTAGGTTCAGACATGGGACCCCCTTCTCTGGGGACAGAAATGGAAACTGGTGGGAGGTAGACCCCGCTCCATGGGCTTTCCCACATCTGGGCAGCTCTTTCCCACCCAGTGCCTGGGACCTGGGTGTGACAGTGACCCCTGGAGCCTGTTATGCATCATGGGTCTTGGTCCAACCCTGCCCTGTCCACCATATTGTTCATTTTTTAGCTTTCAATGCATCTGACTCTTGGTCTGTTTCTAGTAACTGTAAGTCAGATGCTCTGATGTTTTATTAAATGAGCTATATAAATAAATAAATTGGGCTATATATAAATAAATGAGTTATATAAACACATAAGTTCTGGAGTGTGACCTCCCCTCCTGACCCCACAACGCTATCCAGGGAGTCTTTTTTCTCCCGCTCCTGAAGGTGCTGAACAAAAAGTGATGGGGAAAGGACTGGACTGCTGACCTCACGTGGGAATGCGGTGGGATGAGCTGATGCTCCCCAGGATAGGGGTGCTTATCTTTAGAAAGGTTTCATCTGGGCCGGGTGCAGTGGCCCACGCCTGTAATCCCAGGACTTTGGGAGGCCCAGATGGGCAGCTCACCTGAGGTCAGGAGTTCAAGACCAGCCTGGCCAACATGGTGAAACCCTGTCTCTACTAAAAATATAAAAAAATTAGCCGGGCGTGGTGGTGGGCGCCTGTAATCCCAGCTACTCAGGAGGCTGAGGCGGGAGAATTGCTTGAACCCAGGAGACGGAGGTTGCAGTGAGCCGATACGGTGCCACCGCATTCCAGCCTGGGCGACAGAGTGAGACTCCATCTCAAAAAAAAAAAAAAGAAATGTTTTATTTGCTAAAGGCTGGAGCCACTTTCACCCCAGAACTCACCTCGCTTCCATGTCCTTAAATCACTCTCCCTTTCCAGTAATTTCCCAAATATATCTTTGCTAGAAAAAGCCATAATAATGCTTTCTTACAATCATGGAATAATTAAAATTTTATTCCCTAAAGTATTTTCACATATAGTATAAGTTTAATTCTTAGAAGCCAAACTGAATGAAGATAGATTATGAAGTTTTGAGGTTTCTGAGGAACAGACAGCTATTCGACAGTCAAAGGTCATTCAGTAGCCAGACAGTGGTGGAACTCAGCCCCTAATGCAGGCTTCCTGCCCTGTGTCAGGGAATTTCCCACAGCGGCCTGCTGCCCAGCCCCTCTCCTCCTACAGACAGTCTCACCATTCAAACAGAGAGGAGGCAAGGGCCGGTAGAACCACGCTCAGCAGGCTCACTCTGGCTGAGGTCTCACCAGGCCGTGTTCCCTTTCAGCCTGGAGGAAGGCCCAGCTGTACGTGGGTAAGTGACTGATGTTTCCTTTGGTCTTACCTCCAGCCTCTGTCCTGTCCTCTTCTCTGTCAGTGATCCCCACCCTAGAATGGGGTTGGTGTCCCTGCTCTCTTTGTCACTCTTGTAGCCTCTGTTGGAAGACTGCAGGAACTCCTCCTTGGGAACACAGGTCAGCCACAATTTTTGGCCCTTCCTCTACTGCAGGTCACTTACGGTTACCGAAACCCTCTGAAAACACCTGTTCCGCTGATGCTTCTCGCTGGTGTAGTGACAACGGAGAGTTCAGCTGTGAGGAAATCAGGAGCAGCGTAATGACTGGGTAGATCAGGAATTAATGGTCTCAAGATTTTAGAAATTCTGCTTGCACTTTCAGGGATCAGATTTTCCTTTGGGAGTCCTTGGTTCTGTACCTCTCTTACCCCAGAGTTCCAGCACTTTCTGGTCCAGTTTTGGTTTCCTGTTTTCCCCCGTCTTCTGCCTCTAGGATACTGGTTTTCTCTCTGCTTCCTCATGCTCTAACTCATGGTCCAAGCTGGGTTTCTTCCTCTAAACTTCCTTGGTTGCTGACAAATTAGTTGCTTTAGAACAAATGTTCTGAATCTGGGGTCTAGAACCTCCAGGATGTTTACGGTCCTGGGGTGGGGTCTGTGAACCACCTGACATTACATGCGAAATTCTGTGTATACGTTTGTATTATAGAAATAAAAATGCAACTTATAATTATTAACAACCGTTTGGGTGCAGTGCTCACGCCTGTAATCCCAGCACTGTGGGAGGCTGAGGCAGGCAGATCACTTGAGGTCAGAAGTTCAAGACCAGCCTGGTCAACATGGCGAAATCCTGTCTCTACCAAAAATACAAAGATTAGCTGGGCATGGTGGCACGCACCTGTAATCCCAGCTACTTGGGAGGCTGAGGCAGGAGAATCACTTGAACCCGGGAGGTGGACTTTGCAGTGAGCTGAGATGGAGCCATAGCACTCCAGCCTGGGTGACAGAGTGAGACTCCGTCGCAAAAAAAAAAAAAAAAAAAAAAAAATTATTCACAACCATTGTCTCTGCTTATAAGAGAATTCTGTTTCGCCCAGTAGGCTTGGTGCTTGGTTGGGGTTTTTAGGAGTAATGTGTGAAGACTGTAAAAGGAGAAACCTAGAGTAGTTAAAAACTGTTTACCTGAGAAAGGGTGAGGGGCAAATCGGGGAGGAGAAGATTAGGTGGGGAAGAGAGAGGAGACATGCAGGACACCTGTAGAGATTCTGGATGGCCTGGGGTTGGGGAAGAGTGGCTGAAAATCATAGCCGAGATGCTTTGAGCTGGGAAGTGTGAAGAGAATTTGCAGGTTATCTGGGTGCATGAAATATAACCACCTCCATGATACCTCTTTAAGAGATTTCAGTAAAGACATATCTATTTTTAAGTAATTTTGAAGTAAACATTTAATTGAGTTTGTCTTGATAATGAGACCATCTCACCCTTCCAGCAGTGGTCAGAGCAGGGGTATTGGAGGAGGGGTCCTAATGCAATGAAGGGTTACCTGGAGGACTCTTTAACACAGGGTGAGTTTAGGATCTGTGCCTGGGAGCCTGTGTGACATGACCTTCCCCTGCCCTGGATGATTCTGCCTATGGTCAGGGATAGAGACTGAGAGACAGAGAGGGGTGAGCCATGGGATGAAGGAGGCTGGGGACCAGATGCACGAGGAACACACCTAAGGAGTTGGACTGGTTCTCTCATAAAAAAATGAGGATCAGATAGTTTTCTTTTACCATCTCCCCTTCATGCTGAATAAAAGTCTTTGTGTGTTAATGTATATATTGCATATGTTTATTATTATATCTTATTTTTTTGAGACAGAGTCTCACTCTGTCACCCAGGCTGGAGTGTAGTAGTGCGGTCTCAGCTCACTGCAACCTGCACCTCTTGGGTTCAAACAATTCTCCTGCCTCAGCCTCCCGAGTAGCTGGAATTACAGGTGCCCACCACTACACCTGGCTAGTTTTTTATGTTTTTAATAGAGATGGGGTTTCACCATGTTGGCCAGCCTGATCTCAAACTCCTGAGTGCAGGCAATCCACCCGCCTCTGCCTCTCAAAGTGCTTGGATTACAGGCGTGAGCCATCACACCCCATCTAGATTGCATATATATATATATATATATAGAGAGAGAGAGAGAGAGAGAGAGAGACCGAGTCTTGCCCTGTCGCCCGGGCTGGAGTACATGCATATGTTTTAATTTTACTATGTTTACCATTACACTGGAGTCAACATTTTCTTACTGACAGATTCACAGTGTGAGGCAGATAAATGTCTGATCTCACCTTATTCATTAAATTAGAAAAATAATTTGTAGCCTAAAGATGTGCTGTGGAAATTAAGTGAAGAATGCATTAGAGTGTGCAGCATAGCACTTTATACACTGGGGTCTCAAAATTAAATCCCAGTTCTCTTTTCTCTTCTCCTCCTTCTCTTTTTTGTCTTCTACCTCCTTCTCCTCTTCCTTCTTCTTCTTCTTTGGTAATCTCTAAAGTTATGCTATATAAATTTACAGTTCAGTACCAACTTACGTCTTGGTGAGAAACAAGTAAATTAAAGTTCACTTTTCTCAAAGGGTCACCTGGGTCATGCAACCATTTTATGTGATTCTGTTTCCATCAAGCAAATAAGCAAAGGTATAAATGCCGATTGATCTGACTGAACCTGTGTAAGTGGCAATGGTAGTCACAAAAATACACCCAAATGTGCAAGGTAAATGTTGTTTACTTATTTCTTTAATTGTTCTAATCTTGTTCCTGAGGCTTCACCCTACTGGAGGCAAAAGCTCTGCAACTAAAGACATTTTGGGGTCTTGTGACATACATAGGCTTTGCTTTGGTCAGTGATCTTCCTTTCTTCTTCCCAAAAGGGAGTATAGAGGTTGGAGGAGATTATATGTACCTAGGACAGTTGGGGAGAAGGGACCCTGTGCTTCCCTCTTAGTCATTTTAGATCTTCACCCTGGGGAGGCTGGTATGATCTGATCCTTAAGGTCCTTGGCTTGGTGTCTGCTGAGAATGGGCAGGTCCCATCTGGCTGTTTGGGGATATTGTTAGTTCTTCCTCCCTTGACCCAAAGTTCCTGGTCTGAGCAACTTTTCCTTGGATGCAGAATTGATATGGCTTCTTCCACCGACCCCAGGCCTTCCCTGGTCCACCAGCTCTCAGGGCACCCCTCTGCCTCTCCACTTTCCAGCAGAACATGTAAGATTTTCTGGGTCCTCAGCTTTCCATGTGCAGATGATGGGGAACTTCCTCCTCTCTCCTGACACCTTCCTCTGTCGGTGCCTTGTTCCTTGTTGGAGATGGCACCTGCCCTATGTGGGTTTATTTGTTTTCTGTTTGCTGCCATAACAAGTTACCACAAACTTAGTGGCTTAAACCATCAGATTTATTATCTTACAGCTCTGTAGGTCAGAAGTCCAATACGATGTAGACAAGGCTGAGTTCCTTTCTGGAGCCGCGGGTCTTTCCCAGCTTCCAGAGGCCATCTGCTTTCTTTGATTTGTAGGTCTCTTTCAAAACCGGCAACATAGCATGTCTGCAGCCCTGCTTCTGTGAATACATCTATTTCTCTGACCACAGCCTAGAAAAGTCTTTGCTTTCTAGGGTTCATGTGATTAGGCTGGACCCACCTGGATAATCCAGGATAATCTCTCCATCTCAGGGTTCTTAACCTTTATCACATTTATAAAGTCCCCATTGCCATGTATGTAACATATTCACACATTCTGGGGCTGGGATCTGGACATTTTTGGAGGCCTATTGCAGTGGGATTTCTTCTGGAAGCTTTCTACCTCTTTGAGCAATTCTTGGAGGGGGAGGTGGCTATATCTAGTGTTTTTGAGTTCTCCTGTATC